>NW_006159939.1:2185959-2194543 GCF_000334495.1 Tupaia belangeri chinensis | reverse complement strand
GTTTAGAAACCATAAAAGGGGGGAAATTTTTTTCTTTTTTTTTTTTTTTTTTTTTTTTTGTCTAAAAGCCTTGAGCCACAAAGACCATTATCTTGTTCTTGATTGTGATGGAGCCTGGAAAAAGTCTTAATTGTAGGTAGCAGGGGCCCAGTAAAAGATAAATATTTAAGGAGCTGCTGGTAGTTTCTTTTCTTTTTTTGTGTGTGTGTAGGGGGAGGTTTTTGCTATAGGGTATGGGTGCTTGCCAGAAAGACAGAGAGAGACAGAGAGACATAAAGCAAGAAATCACACCCCCCCAGGGGGATGGCCACACTGCAATCCCTTCTCCTCCATTCTCCTCTCAGGATTTTGGGCATGCACGCACATATGCCTGGAGTGAGTTTAAGCCACTGGGTCCAGGACTCGAACCGCGGTCGACTACATGGGAGTTCAACAACATCGCCTTTATGCTAACTGCTGGTCCCAACTGCTAGTAGTTTCCTGAATGAGCAGGCTCTGCACAAACAATCTTCAGTGAATGATTTCTAAGGAAAACTAGAGTGTAGACAATCTCTGGTAAATTATTATTATTATTATTATTATTATTATTATTTTAAGAGAGATTTTTGCTACAGGGCATATGTGCTCACTGTAGACACAGAAAGAAAGTGAGAAATCATCCCCAGGATGGCCATGCCACAATCCCCTCTCCTCCATTATTCTCTTACGACTTTGGGCATGCATGCACACACAAGGACCCAGCATGAATTTCAAATCGCTGGGTCTGGGACTTGAACTGTGGTCAACCATATGCGAATCCAGCACCTCAACTACTATGCCACCTGCTGGCCTTCTCCAGTGAGTGATTCTTAGGAATGATGGTACCTTCCTCTTGTGGGCCTCTACCCTAACTATGTGGTCTATCTCCTATCTGAATAACCGTTAGTAAACAATAACAATATATTTTTCCTATTTTTATTTTGTTTAATTACCTATATTTATTAATGAAAGAGAGTATGTGTACACAAGTGAGAGAGAAAGAGAGAAAGCGTCCTCCCCCCATGGGACCCAGTCATTATGCAGTCCATTTTTCTTCCAATTCACCATCTTGTCTGGATCCTGGACATATGAGTACAAGCCCGGTGTGAAGCTCTGGTAAACCATATGGGATCCAGCTTCCTCTGCGCAGTACCTAACTGCTCACCTTGGACCAGCATCTTATCTTTAAAACACCCACTCTAGGGTACTGTCCCCCTACATAGCTTATTAAAAGATATTCTTTAAAAGTGAAAGTATGACTTTTCTATAGATATAAAATGAACAAATGTTAGAGATTTTATTTAGCTTATTATTAATATGAGAATTGGTAAAATATTATGAACTTCAACAGAAGAGTCATGTAGCGAAACCTAAATGAAAATGTCAACCCACAGAATTGTGAACAAATAAATAATTTTTAAGTCACTAAGTTTTGGGATGATTTGCTATGCAGTGAATGTGAATTGACAGACCATTTCACTAAATTGTACTTTAATTTTTCTAGTTCTTTAAACCTTAAAATTTTGAGTTACTTTGTCTATTATCCTTTTATCCAACATCCAACCTATTAAATGCTCTTAGCTCATCTTTCAAAATATATCCCAAACCTGACCATTTCTTGCTAAATCAGCTTGTTCTAAGACTTATGTGAAAACAAAAATGAACATAAAAGTTTTTATGAACAAGAAACAGAAATATTGTCCTTTTAGCTTTAAGGATACATATTTTTATTAGATTTATAATGCTTGTAATGTCATACTGTAATTGTTTGTCTATTTTTCCTCAAAATAGTATGAGCATTTTTTTTTGAGAGGTTTTTGCCATAGGGCACATGTTCTCGCCAGACAGACAGAGAGAGACAGAGAGACAGAAAGCAAGAAATCACCCCCTCAGGGGGGATGGCCATGCCACAATCCCTTCTCCTCCATTCTCTTACTGGGATCTTGGGCATGCACGCACACATGCCCGGTGTGAGTTTTATAAGCCACTGGGTCCGGGACACGAACCGTGTTCGACTACGTGGGAGTCCAGCGACATAGCCATTATGCTAACTGCTGGTCCTGATACTATGAGCATTTTGAGGGCAGCAACCACACCTTGATCATCCAACCACACCAGACATTATTTTCATATTTGCAGTATGATGCTACATATTTGGTACACTTTCAAGAAATCACTATAAATAAATGATGAAAAATAATCAAATAGCAATTATAAGTCTTATTCATATTTTATGCATTTTATTATTATTATGATTATTATTAAAGTTTTTTTTCATGAGAGAGAGAGATAAAGAGTGAGAGATAGATACAAGTACCCTTGACAGGGTCTCTCTTGCTGAGATCCTTTCTTCCAGTCCTTCCCAGCCAATCAGGATGATTGACACACACACATGAGTAGTGTGTACAAGCTGACCTGGGAACAGAACTCAGATCTTCCATATGACCCCCCAGCACTGCAGAGCATTGAAGATGGACCTACACTGTCTTAAAATTGAGTTTTCTAAAATTACTAGTGTTATCCTGGGACCAATAGATGGTGTAATGGTTATATTTCTGGACTCCCATGTAGTTGACTGCGGTCTGAGTCGCAGACATGGTGGCTTGAAGCTCATGCTGGGTGCATGTACCTGCATGCCCAAAATCCCAAGAAGAGACTGAACAAGAAGGGATTGCAGCATTGTCATCCCTCTTGGGGGGGGGTGATTTCTCATTTTCTGTCTCTCTGCCTCTCTCTGTCTCTCTGGTGAGCCCATGTACCTATAGCAAATATCTCTCTCTAAAAAAAGGATTATCCTTCTTTTCAAAGTCTTTATATACCCTGAGGCATAATCATACTTCCTTTTGTAGCTTTTTATAGTTTTTGAGTGTGTGTTTCTCTCCTACACAATTTCTACATTCTTTGAAGGAATCACTTTTTTATTTTCTATGTTACTAAGTAAAGTATTTTACAGCATAGATGTTAAGAAATAATTCTTGATGATTACTGAATTTAGCTCTCTAATTCAAGAACCAACATGGAAAGCTTCACTGAAGGATAAAAATTATTTTCCAAAGACAACATGCTCATGTTAAAAATATAAAAGACACTGTAGCCATATATATATATATATGCAATGAAAATAAGCAAGCAAGCAAGCATACCAACCAACAAAACCCCAAAAGCAAACAAATATATTTTTTAATTGCAGAAAAATAAACTTATAGAATACAGGCTTTTTAAAACCATGCCAAATACATATCTCGAATAGTGAGTTTTGTCTTCTCATCAGGTCTCTTTACCTTCAGAAATAATATTAAGTGTAAAAAAATTTATTTCATTAATATTAGAATCTGTTGACTCTCGTGCTTTTTGAAATACCTAGTAAATTCTGCAGATTAGACATATGAATTAGTTTATTCTTTGTAAGGTGAAATTACCTCTTACTAAGAAAAATATGGGTATAAAAATTCTTAAAAGAAGTCTGGTCATTACAGACTGTATTTTGATGGAAAGAGGATCACCTGAAGTGTATCTTTTTAAGAAGTAAGTAAGTTGGGGCTGTCAGGTGGCACGATGGTTAAGGGAGTTGGACTCCTGCATGGCCAACCATGGTTCAAGTCCCGGACCTGATGGCTTACTTTCTCTTTCTCTTGTTCTCTTTCTCTCTCACTCTGTCCCTCTCTGGTCAAATTAAAATACACAATTAAATAAATAAAGTAAAGTAAAATAATTCTTAGAAGAAAAGGAGTAAGTATATCATCATTAATGGAATGTAATTACTCTAAATTACAAAACTTAAAATTTTGGGACCAGCAGGTGGTATGGTAGTTAAGTTGCTGGATTCTCACAGGGCCAACCATGATTTGAGTCCCAGAACTGGTGGCTTGAAAATCATACTGGATGCATGGTGTGCATTCCCAAATCCTGAGAGGAGAACGGAGGAGAGGGAGGATGATTTCTCTTTTTCCCTCTCTTTCTCTCTCTGGTGAGAATATGCACCCTATGACAAAAACCAACCAACCAACCAAACAAACAAAACTAAAAACAAACAAACAAACAAACAAAAAAGATAAAATACAAAATAAAAGATGTGATCATTTTGATTGTTCTGGAAGTATCCTCCAGGTGTGACTCTGTGAGCTTCTGCCAGCACCACAATGTCTGTAGAAGTGAAATTCCCATTAGACTATCAGTACCTCAGAAGCCTGCAGAGGTTTTCCAAGGCCAATGCTAACTCTGAGGATTTAAGATAACCATTATCCTAATTCTCAACTCCCAAGTGTGCTCTTTGCTATAATTAATGAAAAGACCCGTGCTTTTTTCAGTGATAGAGTGTACGCTTCCTCTTCCTATACTTCCCCTTTCACAATCTTTTTTTCCCCTTCCTTATAAAGGCATACATCCTAAATTTTATATTGTCCCAGGGAGTAAAATCCAACCAAGGAACAAAGGAATATTAGACTTATTGGGGTTGAGAAATATGATTCTGATTACTAGGCAAGGAATAAATTCTTCTGCAAGTTGGGATGGTTTCCAATTCTTTGATTTCAAAAAAAAATTAAATAAATAAATAAAAGGAGCTCCTACTCAAATTGTTAACTGATTGATCTATATGAGTCTCGTCATCGAATGCAAATAGAGTTCAAAGACTTGACATTGCTTTCCCAAAAGTCCTTCCATTCTCAGCTCCTTCTATATGAACAAATCTTTCAGTGCCTACTTTAATAAAAATAAAAAATTGGAACAAGATTGATCTTGAACCCCATCTTATTCTAGCTATAAGAAATCTTCATTCATAGACACATGAACTAAAGTACCACCTATCTGAATATAAAAAGTTTTCTAATAACCTTGAAATTTTTAGACTTAAAAATGACCTTATTTGTAATATATGAGAAGCTTTCAAAAATTTATGGAAAACAGAATTAAAGGACAAGTTTATTTTGAAAAACATTTTCGAAATCTATTTGTAGCTTTTTCACAGCATGCATTTTTCTTTTTTTTTTTCTTTCTTTTTTTTTTTTTTGAGAGATTTTCGCTATAGGGTGCGTGCACTCGCCAGACAGAGAGAGACAGAGAGACAGGAAGCGAGAAATCACCCCCCAGGGGGGATGGTCATGCCGCAGTCCCTTCTCCTCCATCCTCCTCTCGGGATCTTGGGCACGCACGCACACGCACCCAGTGTGAGTTCTAAGCCACCGGGTCCGGGCGTGAACCGCGGTGGACTACGTGGGAATCCAGCGACATAGCCATTAGGCTAACTGCTGGGTCCCACAACATGCATTTTTCTGTGAACTTTTGTAAAAACAGTTTATTCATTTATTTCTTCTGTGAGTGAGAAAGTCAGAAAGAGAGACAAATACACAGAATACCCCCAACAAGTTCTTAATATCACCATCCACCATCTGCTTCAGCCAGCTCCAGATCATGGGCATGTATATGCTTGGCCCACTCAGGGAGGTCACCAGACACAAACTCAGAACCTTCCCATGTGGTCAATCTCACAGAGTGTCCCGTTTTACTGCTTTGCTATCATGTAGTCCCCTTTCTCTAAACTTTTTGTAGGCTCCCCTTTGTATATAATTTTAATTGCACACTATTAAAAACCACAATGGTTCAGTTAAAAAAACAGCTTTATGATCAGAAGGAATAAACTATTTAATTTATATACATATATAATAGGATTGTAAATAAATACATTTTAGCTTAATATATTAAAAAGAATAAAATTTGGTGGGAAATGGAGATAAATATCAAGAATGCTTTTGAGAATAAGAGGAACAATGTAGCACTTTGGGCCATTAAAGAACATTTTTTTCATTTATTTATAAAATAGATAATGGGTTTCAAATTGCTATGAAATAATTCAGAGGATGAAAAAGAATCAATTGTGTGGACACAATGAATATTTTAGGCCCACAATGAAAAATTGAAAGTTTCTTATACATTTTACTCAGCTTTGTTTCCTCATGCTGGCAAAGGGGCTGGTGGAAATTGTAAAGGATGTTTAAAAACGTCTCTTCACAAGCATCATCTGTTTCCTACTGCTCAGGTCTGGTCTGTCTGCCAATGCTGGACAACTGTGTCAGAGAACACTATGGCAACCTGTGCTCACGCTGCCTTCTTCCACCTGGAGCTCAAGAACCATGCTCTCATTCAAGCCTTCTTACTGATTTTCTATTTCTTGGATTTTTTTTTTCTCAGTAGCATCATTTGTAGTGTCATGTGAAGCTAAAACTAAATGTCTTCCTTTAATTGCTTGATGAAGAAGTGGAAATGGAATAAATGCAAATGAACTAATCAATGACAGAAGAAGTACATGAGCAAAAATGAGAACCTTCTTAGGACTCATTAAAAAATTATATTCTTATAACTCAGCTTTAATATAGTTTGTGCAACGTACATAAACTACCTCAGGTTTATGTAGATCCAGCAGCTTTTTGTCTCATGGTTTCTATCATGTCCCACTCTGTTGTAAAGACTGCATTTCAGGAAAGACTGTCATGCATCACTGATATTGTTTTCTAAAATTAATTCAGTTGGGAGAGGGGATGGAGGTTGAGTTTACAATATAAATTTGAATCCTTTTTTTTTTAACTAGGAAAAAATTCAAAGATTTGTTTAAGAAATGACAACAAAAATCACATATGAGTTGGGAGAAAAAATAATCACTAATTCATATTTTTATCATATGGAGATTGTTTGAAACCCTAATTTACTGAAATTTGTATACTCTGCTTGGCAGAGAACTATGTACATTGTTATAGCAAATGTTTTTACTTGCTACCAAAATATCAATGTTGATTTGTAAAATAATTTTTAAAAATATTTCTTTAAATTATAGTATGTGCAATATTTATAGAAATAAGATAGAAAGAAATGAGTCTCAGTCTCATCATAATCATGAACATCAAGATTAATTTAATTTGGATCAGCAGATGGGCATGATGGTTACGATGCTTAACTCACACATAGTTGACCATGGTTTGAGTCCTCCTGAACCCAGCAGCTTACAACTTATGCCAGGTGCATGCATGTGTGTGCCCAACATCCCACGAGGAGAACAGAGTAGAAGGGATTGAGGCGTGGCCATATTCCATGGTGGGGGTGGTGATTTCTCTCCTTTTTTCTCTCTGTCTCTCCAGTGAGTGCATGTGCCCTACAGCAAAATATCTCTTAAAAAAAGACTAATTTAATTACATAAAATTTTAATTTTACTTTTTAGAGCTATTGTTTTAGAAAATAAAGTATTGATAGGACCACTAATATTAGCTAATTTTCGTTGTAAAGCAGTGGTATACAGAATGATATATAAACATTAATGGATAGCTAATTTTACAAGTAAATAAATAATACTTTAAAATTTATTAATTGAAAGACTACTCCTTATGTGACAATTATAGACAAATTTGTAGTCTTTATAAATGTAAAGAAGGACAAGGACTTAAATCAATGATCTTTTGATATAAGAGAAAAGGAAAAATTGGCCCGTGTACTCTATATATTCAAAGCAAAGCTATTAGCTTTCATCAGTGGGAGATTCTATTTCGCTATATCCCACTGACATCAAAGACATTTGCAGCTCTTAGTTATTTCTGTCAAAAATGGCTTGTCAGATGATTTTCAATAGAATGGTGGTAGTTTCCAAACTTAAGAGTTTTGGAAAATTATGAGTGAGTTTCATTTATTTTCAGTATTCTTTCTGTTTGGTTTTCTTATAAGGTTTTTGCTACAGGGTGAGTGCGCTTGCTAAAGAGAGATGGAGAGTCAATGAGGGGACATGAGAAATCTCCCCCACCCCCAAGGGGCATGACCATGTCACAAGCCTTTTCCATTCTGCTCTCAGGATTTTGGGCACACAGGCACATGCACCTGGCATGATTTTGAAGCCTCTGGGTCTGAGACTCAAACCAAACTGGGACTCAAACCAAGGTTGGCCATGTGGGAGTTCAGTGCCTTTGACCTCCACGTCACCTATTATCAATATTCTTAAAATTCCCTTTGGAATGTTTCTCCTCAAGCTAAACAGGGTAATTCTCATTTCTCAATCTTCTCTGAGGGCAATAGATGCCTTTGGTTAGTCCACAAAACTGTATGGTCTTGATCAATTTTCTGATACCAAGGTCAATAGCATTTAGTTTTTAAAGATGTTTTTGCCTTAGGGTGCATATGCTTGCTGGGGACACACACACACACACACACACACACACACAGAGAGAGAGAGAGAGAGAGAGAGAGAGAGAAAACCCTCACGGGAGATGGCCATGTTGCAATCCTTTCTTCTCCATTCTCTTTCTGGGATTCTGGGCATACACTCACATGTACTTGACATGATTTTTCAAGCCACCAGGTCTGAGACTTGAACCTCAGTCAGCCATGGGAGAATTCAGTAACATAACTGCTATGGAATTTGCTGGCCACATCAACAACTTTTATTAAATATTACAATCCAAAATATTTTGAAGCCCACTGATCTAAGTTGTTGGTTTTTGTGTTTCTTCTTCTTCTTTTTTTTTTTTTTCTGAGAGGTTTTTTTGCTATAGGGCGCGTGTGCTCGCCAGACAGACAGAGAGAGACAGAGAGA
>NW_006159939.1:2155627-2185437 GCF_000334495.1 Tupaia belangeri chinensis | reverse complement strand
ACACACACACACACACACACACACACACACACAGGCACGTACACAGAGAGAGAGAGAGAGAGAGAGAGAGAGAGAAAACCCTCACGGGAGATGGCCATGTTGCAATCCTTTCTTCTCCATTCTCTTTCTGGGATTCTGGGCATACACTCACATGTACTTGACATGATTTTTCAAGCCACCAGGTCTGAGACTTGAACCTCAGTCAGCCATGGGAGAATTCAGTAACATAACTGCTATGGAATTTGCCGGCCACATCAACAACTTTTATTAAATATTACAATCCAAAATATTTTGAAGCCCACTGATCTAAGTTGTTGGTTTTTGTGTTTCTTCTCTTCTTTTTTTTTTTTTCTGAGAGGTTTTTTTGCTATAGGGCGCGTGTGCTCGCCAGACAGACAGAGAGAGACAGAGAGACAGAAAGCGAGAAATCACCCCCCAGGGGGGATGGTCACGCTGCAATCCCTTCTCCTCCATTCTCCGCTCGGGATCTTGGGTACGCATGCACACGCGCCCAGCATGAGTTTTTTTTTAAGCCACTGGGTCCGGGATGCGAACCAAGGTCGACTATGTGGGAGTCCAGCGACATAGCCATTATGCTAACTGCTGGTTCCCAGTGTTTCTTCTTTTTAATCAGCGTTACTAAGCTGTAATGTACATGTACTAAAATGTACCTATTTTCAGGGAATAGTTCAATGAGTTTTGACAATTTTGTATAGTCATGTAGCTAACATCAAATTGTGATAGTGAATGAACATCACCTCAAAAATGTTCCTTCATGTTCTTTTGTGGTCCATCTTTTCCTATGTTTTCTGTCTTCTTCTGTCTCCAGTCCTTGATGATGAGTGATCTGCTTTCCCACATGATGATACTATACTGCCTTTTCTTCCCTCCCTCACTCCCTTCCTTTTAATATCCAGTAGGGGAGAGGAGAGACAGAGAAAGAGAGAAAAGGAAAAAGTACCCTTCAATGGGGCACAGTCTCACCACAATTCTTTTTCCTCCATTTCTCCATGCCATCAGGATTTGGGACACACACGCCCAGCATATTTTTCAAGCTATGGGGACTGGGATTTGAACAGTGGTCAGCTCTGTGGCATCTGACTCTGTTAACCACCAGGTCGTGGGGCCAACCTGGTTTTGCCTCTTTTAGATTGTTACATAAACAGAACCTTATTGACTATATTCTTTAGCATCTGGTATCTTTCACTTACCATAATGTTTTGGAGATCTAACTATACTATTGCATGTGCACATGGTTTGATCCCATTTATTGCTGAGTAGTATTCTATTGTATGGATACTTAACTAATGATGACTTTTGGGTTTTGCCTATTTGTAACTATTATAAATGAAGTTGCCCTTGCTATTCACATACAGGTCTTTGCATGGACATGTTTTCATTTTCCTTAAATGGAATTGCTGACTTGCACAGGAAGTATATATTTAACTCTTATAAAAAAAAACCCATCAAATAGTCTTTCTGTGTCTTTATTTTTTATTTTTTAAAATTTATTTTTGTCATGGAGTGCATATGCTCGCTGGAGAGACAGAGAGGGAAAGTGAGAAATCATCCTTGGGGAGATGGCCACACCTCTACTCTCCTGTTGGGATTTTGGTCATGTACGTACACATCCCTGGTGTGATTTTCAAGTAGTTGAGTCCAGGACTTGAACCAGAGTTGGCCAAATGGAAGTTAGAGTAAGAGAATCTTTTTTTAAAAGAATGTGTGGTAGAAAAATTTTTGAAAATGAGAATCTTTATGTCAGCATTTCTAGTGGGAAATGTCCTCTAATAGGTCAAGTCTGAAACAAACACAAATGTGGACAACAGGGAAAGAACCTGCTGTCCTACCAAGACAGGCTGCCAACAGAATTTTGAAGGGTTGCCAACACGCCTGTAAGGAGACAGAATTAATGAGCTCCCTTGTATGCAAAATAACCATTTTAAGACTACCTAGAAAGAAATATAAGCAAAGTAGTTAGGTAAAATTTGCTTAGAAATATAAAAACGTTGGAAGAAATAGAGATTTTATTAAGGAAATATAATTTTATTACAAAATGTAGTATTTGTTTCTATAGCCAAACAATATTTATGCCTTAATCCAAAGTTTGGAAAAATTACCTGAAGAAGACATCAAGTAAAGGATATTTGTAATGAAATAATTATCTACTTTAGTTGTTTTCTAAAATATTTCTAGAGCCTATTAGATGTTGAAAGGAGACTTCTATCACAAAGTGTATTCTCTGAGAAGCTGTTGTTTTTTATATTTGAAAAAAATGAGTTTTTTGACTAATAATTCTTTAACTTAAGTCACCTTCGACTCCTTGAAGTGTTTTAAAAAGTAATCAAGATGAAGGCATATGTACTGGGACTTAGGGTTTCCCAAAACTTCATGGAAAATACATATTATGAAAAGAACTATGCATGGTTTTAAATATTTTGCTGCACCAAAATAAACTTGATATTTAATTCCATTTTCCTACATACTTATATTTTTGGATCCTTGAAGTAGCAAAGAGTAGTGGAACT
The DNA here is from genome assembly GCF_000334495.1 of Tupaia belangeri chinensis. Taxonomy (NCBI): domain Eukaryota; kingdom Metazoa; phylum Chordata; class Mammalia; order Scandentia; family Tupaiidae; genus Tupaia; species Tupaia belangeri. The sequence goes on along the minus strand of NW_006159939.1, from coordinate 2,182,909 downwards.
CTTCAGTCCATAGTGTAATTATTTCTCCATGCAATGTCTCTTCTTCTTATTCCCTGAGTTATGTTTCTTACTAAATAGTGCTAATGACAGGCTAAGCAGGCCATAGAAAAACATACTCATGAGCTCAGCTACATTTATGAGTTTTTCCCTGGTGAATTTGCCCCCAACTTTATTTTATGAGAACCCCAAGTATCTTTATTTTGTGTCTCATAAATAGATGGAGGGTGGCCGGTGGCCATTGCCAGCAGGAAGAGGAAGTGGTTTGGCCTCAGCCAACCACTGCTATGGTTCATGTCCTCACAGGTCCTCTTCTTCCTAAGAACATCTGGAGGGCTGTGTCGAGGCCTTCTGCTTCTCTGCTGGCATGTGCACCCTGTGATAATACTGTGGACCATGGCTTTTTGTGTTAGAATGAGATCTTCTGCCCTAAGACTCTCTTCCACCTTCTTCATCTACTCAACACACTGCAGAATCATCTCGTGCATTACTGTATGTGATTATTGATTGCTCATGAGTACATTATGTAAACACACACACACACACACACACACACACACAATGGAAAGGTATACATATATATAAAACTATTTTTTAAAAAGTTTTTGCCATAGGGCATGTGTGCTCACCAGAGAGAGACAATGAGAGAGAAAGTGAGAAAATACCCTCCGGGGAGGATGGTCACACCACAATCCCTTCTCCTCCATTCTCTTGCTGGGATTTTCAGCACACACACATGCGCACCTGGCGTGATTTTCAAGCTGCCAGGTCCAGGACTTGAATTGTGGTTGGCCACGTGGGAGTCCAGCACCTTAACCACCATGTCACCTGTTGGCCCTAGATAAAACCAGTTTAAAAGACTGAATTCCTGAGGTTTAGGGCTACTGCAAGAGTAGGAGTAGTTGTAATGTATCAATGGAGTTATTTTATTTTTTTATATGGAAAATTAGTGGTTACATGGTTATTAGAAATATATGAATATACTGTTAGGGAAGAAAATCTGTGAAGGACCATTCTTCTAGGTCTTTCGCTCTTCCCCTGCACACATTTGTTACTGTACAAAAGTCAAAATAGGGACTCCTTTGAATTTGAAGCCGAAGTCAAGTAACCCTGATGGTTCCACTACTTCTCTGCATCTTGATGGAAAGGGTATACTCAACCAAGAAGCCATTCAGTGAAATGGTGTCTGTGCATTCAAAGTCAAATGACTGATGACGCGTTTTCCAAAATTTTTCAATATATACCATATTTCCCTTCCTCCTTGTCTCTCCCTCACCCTCTGTTCCCATTATCCAGGGTTTTATAAACTTTTACTTTCTTTAACTTACACTATGAAAACAAGAGTTCCCTTACACTTTCCCCAAGAATTGATACAATATTGTTTGATAATACCAGGTCTGCTTTTCTTAACTACACGTGCTTACTTGAAGATTCTAATCTATCGCTCTTTCTCTCCTCCATCATCGTTGAGCATTGCTGGTCTAATGGAAGATAGATGGCAAAACCATCATTCTGGAAAACATTTAGCCTTGCAGCTTTGAAAGACATAAGCAAACAATGGCAAGCACAGTTAATACACATGGTTAAGGCTTCCAAATAGGTCTCTTGAATGATGTCATATTTCAGTTTATCGAAGTAGGTCATAATGAAATAGAAGCTCTGTTGATGTTTGGAAAGAGATTTCCCTTGTCAGCCATAGAACTAAGTTGTTTTTTATTTTATTTTATTTTTTTTAATGAAATCACGGAAGGACAGTGTGCCATAAACTATGCCCATTTCTAGAACCTCATGGTGTTTTATTGATTGAATTATATGTAGGGATTTATTGGGACTTTGGTTTAACACTCCTTTTAAAGACTTTTATCACTGGGATATCAATGGAACAAATGGGGCAAAACATTTCCAGAGTTTAATCATTTACCTAGGTAACAGTGTGAGGGTAAATAGGAGAGGTGCAGCAGTAAGTAGTAATTCATGTAAAAAGAATTGTCTAATAACACCATGTTCTTTTGATGAATAGGTTGGCATGTGTGGTTGGTGCTAGTTCTGCATTGCACAATATAGAAGAGGTTCTGTTCACATTGGTAGTCTTTATGAGTTTATTTTTAATGGCAATTTTCTAACAGATATTGCTACATTGTCTTGACAAAGCGTCACATTCTTCTAATTTTTGCAGTGATGCCTTTGCATTAGTTGAAGGATTGCCTCATTATCTCTATTGAATCCTGTGTCTGGTACATAATGTATTTGAGTTGTATATGCTGGAAAAATACAGTATTTCTGAATGTAGTTCTTCATTTGTAAAATGCTTAAAAAATGCGCCTAAGTGTAAGAATCATCATGTGCATATGAGATTATGGGTGGAAAGTGCCATTTGCAGTAGTTGTAAATGGTAGGCACTATCGCAAATATGTTACAACACTCTGACAATTTGTTTTAAGCTAGTGAATTGATACTCTTTTTTTATGCTGACTTTACAAAAAGGTCTTTAAAAATTTATCTGAGGGAGGTCAGGAGGTGGTGTGGTGATTAAGGCACTGGACTCCTACATGATTGATCATGGTTTGAGTCCCAGAGATTGTGGCTTAAAAATCACACCCCGTGAGTATGTGCATATGCCCCAAATCTCAAGAGGAGAATGGAGATGGGATTGCAGCATGGCTATCCACACAGGGGTGGTTTGTCACTTTCTCTCTCTCTCTGTCTCTGTCCGTCTCTCTCTCTCCAGCAAGCTCAAGCATCTTATGACAAAAGCCTTAAAGAAAAAAGTCAGAGGGGCCAGCTGATGTGCAGCAATAGAATATGAAACTGGATGAGGCTGACCCACATGGAAAAGTGCAGGTTTGCTTCTGGAGACCTCACTGAGTGCACTGAGTGCACAGAGTGCATGCTTGCCCTTGATTCAGGGATGGCTGAAATGGGTGAATTATGGCATCAAGACCTTGTTGAGAATGCTCTATTTCTGTCTGTTTCTATCTCTGTCCCCTTCTCTTTCTCTCTTACTGGCACTCTAACTCCCAGAAGAAATAAACTTAAAACAATATATCTGAGATTGTAATTTGCATCCAGCTACTAATTAAAATCTGATAAAAACAGTTACTAATGGTAGTTCATAAGAGAAATTTTCTAGTATAAAATTTTTGTTTCTACTGTGAGATATTGAATTTCAAAATGTAATTATTAAACCCACACCTGAGTTTCCAATATGTTCTTCTATATTCACCTAATTAAAAATGTTATATTATAGTAGTCAAATGTCACATGTAATGGAAAGAATGTTTTCAAATAACCATTCTAATGACTAGCATTTATTTAGCATCTACAATAAGCAGGGCATCTATATAATCTATAGAAATTAATTTTCTCTAAACTCAAAAGGTTTCATTACTTATACCTACTGTCTATGAAAGTTTACTTGGTTGGGCAAAAAGTAACCAGTGTCTTCAGTTCTTCTAGCTCTACCCAGTGGTAGTGATATTTACAAATCAGGTGACTCCCCCAGTCCCTGGCCACACTTCTTGACTAGACCAAGGTAGAATGTGACCTCAGTTGAGACAATCATATTCAGCCTTTTGACAGTTTAAATTCAGGGCCCCCAAAATTGATTAAGGTAGGACCAGACTGTCTTTCTATCTGTATTTAAAGAGAGCTGCAGACAGGAAACTAAACGCACTTGAAAACTGCGATTAGGGAGAAACAAAAATAATAGCATTGCAATAGGTGGTTTAGAACAAGGAGAGAAGTTGCCCAAAGGAAGGGACAAAACTAACATAAGAGTTTTCCATGTTTTGTCAAGGCCTAAATATAATTTAGGCATTAGGCCACTCTCAGATACTGCAGCTGATTGAGTGATTTGTAGTACTTTCAGCGGAAGGATTGTTAATACACTCGTTTTGTTCTAAGGAGGATTTAATATGGTTATTTTTTAAGCAACCAGCATTAAAAAAAAAAAATCCTTCTATCAAATTACATACACACATACTTTCTATCTTTCTATTGATAGACCAATTGGAAGAAATCATTCGGGGGCAAGTACCATTCTTTCCTTTCTTTGCATAGTAATATAGCTGATTACATCCTGTAGGAAGTTAAGACTCACTTAAAGTCTTTCTGGGCCAGGCAGTGGTAACACAAGTAGACCCACATGGGAGAGGTCCTGGGTTTGCATCCAGAGACCTCCCTGAGCACACTGGGCATGAGTGTTCACACAATTCAAACTAGTTTGGACCAGGGATGGTTCATGGCCTGAAGATCTTGTTAAGGATATCTGTTCCTTTATCTCTCTCTCGCTGTCTCTCTCAACAATAAATGAACAAATAAAAATCTTTCAAGAAGCTTCCAGTCATTTCCAATATGAAATTTGGAAGACCATTGGGAATAATTATTTTTTTCTTTTTTTAGAGAGGTTTTGGCTATAGGGCACGTGCGCTCGCCAAACAGACAGACACACAGAGAAACAGAAAGCAAGAAATCGCCCCCCAGGGGGGATGCCCACGTCACAATCCCTTCTCCTCCATTCTCCTCTTGGGATCTTGGGCACGCACGTACACGTGCCCGGCGTGAGTTTAAGCCACCGGCTCTAGGACTTGAACCGCAGTCTACTACATGGAAGTTTAGTGACATAGCTATTACACTAACTGCTGGTCCCAGGAATAATTTTTAGTCATTTTAAGTGCTTAATTGTGATTCCCACTAGATACAAAACTGAAGAATAGGGTGGTGGTGTTATTTGCCTTAAAGCACTGTAAACAGGGGTTCCTAGAGTAAGTTTTACGGGGTATCTTTATAAAGTATATGATAAAGCTTCATAGTTTTGCTGAGTAAGAAAGTGCAAAAAATTTTTTTTTCTTTTATACTGTAAGTATTGAAAATTTAGAACTGGCAGTGCTCTTCTGGCTTACATTATACTCTGTGAGGCTCAGTATAGTTTGTTCGTTTTCTTTCTTCCTCTTTCTTTCTTTCTTTCTTTCTTTCTCTTTCTTTTTCTTTCTTAATGAAGCAATTGGTCAGATCTAGTTATATAACATAGACTGTTCCACCTCTGTATGGGACTTACATTGCTATCCTTGTGGGAAATTATCTGAGGTTAAAATTTGATTATGGGAATAATAAAATAAGGACACTTTTCATAACAAAATGTTAGGCAATGGAAGAAAGCTACCGCCTGGAAATAAAACAGATCTTGGCACTTCTTGGAATTCAAATTGAAACCACAGGCTGTCATGATAAATAGTCTAAGACAGTGCTTTTATTATGCAGTATCTTTGATCAGAACCAACTGGGTGATCTTCTGGTTATCTTGTATCTGTTGATACATGTGTGTCCCCTGCAAAAGGAATTACAAATTGTAGATGTGGTGGTCACTCAACCTATCACTAAATGTAGCTAATTATGGATAAAAGAGAGCAGCTGTTTGACATCAGCTCCAAAACTTACTAAGGCAGGAAGCAGGACTTGGGTTATCCAACTAAAATAGCCACGTAGTCTGTTCTTGTGGTTTAGGTTATAATATCCTCTGCCTTTATCTCCACAAAACAGCCTCATTATGTTGAGGTCGTTTGCCAGTTCCTTTCTAGCTAGCCTTATGGTAATGGGATTTAAACTTTAATGGGACTTTTAGGACACTAATCCAATATCATGAATTACATTTTACTACTTCAAATATTTTTGTCTTTATTTTAAAAGAAGAGAGAGTGTATGAACAGAAAGGAAATTTGAAAAAGAAATAAAGGTTTCTCATTATAATCATTATTGAAAGATGAATAAATATATAGACTACTTTGGAGAGTAAAGAATAGCTGACTGAACAATGTTATAAAGCAGGCAAATGTTGCAGGCAGAAACACACATGGCATAATTAAAGGGAGAGGGATTCTATGTACTTCATTAAAACAACAGTAAGAATATAGTTTGGCATTTGTAAATAAAAACTAATGCTTTTAAAGCCATGACCACATAGCATGATCACTAAATTCCCAAAAAGTATTTGAATAACTCAGCTTTGTTGATTTACATTGCAAACTATTACTAATTTAGCTACTTGGGGATAAAGCACTGGAATCGCAGAGAAATTGTAAAGACAATGTTATGTCTTCCAAATGCAGAGTAATCCACACTCCTGTAACAACTGGAAGTCCTGACAGACCTTTGGTGAAGATTAGAAAATGATCAACCATAGTAAGTGTAAAATTTACACAAATAATGTTTCTTACAGTGCTTAGTTTCAATTAGTCTATTTAAGCAGTTTAGACAACACTCTAAACTTCTATGGTCTTCTTCCAAACTGTAATTTGTGTAGTAAAACACATGCAGAGCCATAGCAGTAACACAAGTAGACTTCCGTGGGAAAGGTTCTGAGTTTACATCCCAGGACTTTCCTGAGCACAATGGGTGTATGCTGGGACTGCGGGTAGAGTACAGAGAGAAGACTTTGTGCGGATGACTTCTTTCTGTCTCTCTCTCATAGAAGAAGTAAGTAAACAAGCTTTTAAAATGTTATATAGAGTACAATTTTAGGCATAAATTCAGACTATAGAAAGTTTCAATTAGTGGAGATAAATTATTGAGCCATTACTCCAGTTCAGTAGTCTAAACCAACATGTAAAAAAACAAAAAACAAAGGGACCAGCAGTCGGTATAATGGCTATGTCACTGGACTCCCATGTAGTCAACCACAGTTCGAGTCCCGGACCCAGTGGCTTAAACTCACTCTCGGCGCATGTGCGTGCGTGCCCAAGATCCGAGAGGGGAATGGAACAGAAGGGATTGGGGTATGGCCATCCCCCCTGGGGGTGATTTCTTGCTTTCTGTCTCTCTGTCTCTCTCTGTCTTTCTGGTGAGTGCACACACTGTATAGCAAAAAACCCTCCAAAAAAAAAATTAGAAAACCAAACAAACTATTGTCAAAGTGAAAGAAAAAAGATAACTTGTCGACTTGTTCAAGGTTATTGAATAGATCGGTACTAAAAACTATTCTTCCCCTGGTTCTTCAGGAGTGCTATTCTGATCAGTCATTACCATAAAGCTGCCCTATAGTGAACCTTACCCTATAGTTGAACAGTCCCTTTGCTTTCAATAATTATAGGATATTGATTATAATATCCTACTGGATATATTAAGAGGTCAGTTATTTCAGCTTTTTTTTTTCCCCAATTCACAGTTGTATTTAAATATGAGAGAGACATGTTCCCCCTTGATAATCGCTAGAGTGGAGATTATATCGAATTACAATAATTAAAGATTTAAATTTATAAAATTGAGGGAATCAGTGAGGGGGAGAGAATATATTCTGATTTTTAAAAAAAGGTAGGATAAAAGAGATAGAAATCAAGCAAGCATGCTAATAAGCAAGCACAAAGTCATGTCAGAGTGAAAACAAATTTATCTTGCTGGTTAAAAATTAACAGGTATCATAAACCCAGTAACAATTTTCTCCGATAATGTATCAACTCAAGCCCAATAAAAGCAGTTGGCCATGTCACGCTTCTGGATTTTTCTTTTTTTTACCCTTTTATGTAATGCCATTCTTTCATTGTGATGGTGTTACCTGTAGTTGAAAAAGTTTATGGCTAAATAAACTAATTAATGTTAACAACCATTTTGTCATGTGAAGGCTGAGGTCTGTAAATAAACATCAAAAGAAGCAGTTGTTCTTTAGATGACGTCTGTTTATAATAAGAGGCAAGAGTTATGCAATGTGTTTCAAATAGTCGATGTTTTATCACCATCATTACTTGTTACCTGAGTTACTGTTATGAGGAGTATAAAGTTAGATAATTGGGGAGAAGTAGTCCACACTGGGTCTTAGATGATGATGCATCCATAGCTGCCATTCTAAATAAAAAACAACAATATGCTTGTTGAACTATTTTCAAAAATATTTATCCATGTTTAGCTATATTTTATTTTGAGAGAGATTTTTGCTATAGGGCACATGCTCTCTCCTGAGAGACAGAGAAAGACAGAGAGACAGAAAGTAAGAAATCACCCCCTAGGGGGGATAACCACACCACAATTCCTTATCCTCCTATCTCTTGGGATTTGGAGCATGCACATCTATGCAACTGGCCTGAGTTTCAAGCCACAGGATTTGGGACTCAAACTGTGGTTGTCCATATGGGAGTCCATCCCCTTAATCACTATGCCACCTATTGGCCCCTGGTTATAGTTTTAAAAGCAAATATGCGATTTAGAAGAAAACTAAAAACATTACACCTATACTGTTACACCCTGTAATTGGAAATTATACAGAAAATTCCTACGGTCACTGTAATATTTCTAAAATTTTTAGTAATATGTCTGCTTATTTTTTGATTGTTACTTTTGCTAGATAGTTGACTTACATAGTAATTAACTTTTATTGTAATAAAAAAATTAATTATGAGGGCCTACACACTTGCCAGAGAGACAGAGAGAGAAGCACCCCCCGATGGGGTGTGGCTGCACTGCCTTCCCTTTTCCTCCATGTCTCTGTCCCATCAGGATTCAGGAGCACATGCACACATTCACCAGAGGTGTTCTTCACGCTGCAGGGGCTGGGATTCCAACTGTGTTTGGCGATGTGGGATCTGGCTCCCAATGCTCTTTGCTTAATTGCTGTACTACAGGACCAGCCTTAATTCATACATATAAACATGTTTATATTTCATTAAACACAAAATTTCCAGAAACTTGTTAAAGAAAGATTGTAAGTAAATTTTTCATTTGTCTTCAAGTAAAACAATCTCACTAAGGTTAATAGGCAATTCAAGTTTGCTCTAGAAAAGGAGACTATTCTGGAAATTAAATTTAAAAAAAGAACTATAACAAACAGAAGCAAGCAACTGTATTCAAAGTTTCTTATTCTTTTCAATGCCTACTATAGTTTTACATCTTCCCATCATTGTAATACAAATGCACAGTTTCGTTTTATTATATATCTTATGCACTAACTTAAAAACTTAAAAACTTGTTGCTAATACAATTTTATGGTGACACCTTAATTATCAATTAATGGACTATTTCACGCACATTAATTTTCTAGGCAATTGGCAAGGCCAGAGATGATAAACATGCTAACCCTTTAAAGTATCATTCTTTCTAAATGTAAAACAAAATTCCCCGCTAAAAGATTATACTGTGGAAGTTTAATTTCTGTCATGTGGATCAACATGATTATGAACTTGCAATGATCTATTTGTGTTGTCATTTAACTTTCAGGATTTTATTTAAGTTTTTGGCTTGATGTCCTTTCTATTGAGGGCAGGATCAGCACTCCTTGTGACTAGCACAGGCCTCTGCACATAGTCAGTGGGTGGTGACATTTATGTTATAGTAGGTTGTTGGGAAAGTCATGACAAATTTTTTTTTTTTGGTTGTCTATGCAAAAATGCTTCATGACTTTCCTGACAACTTATGTTATGAGCCGTATTACAGTCTCTCAAAATCCATATGTTGAAGTCTCAGCCCCTGGTACCTCAGAATGTGACTATACATGGAAATAGAGACTTCAAAACGGTAATTGAGTTAGAATGCAGCCATTAGGGCAGGCTCTGATCCAGTATGATTGATGTCCCTATAAGAAGAGGAAATTTGGATATAGACAGGTATAGAGGAAGCCAATGCGAAGATGCAGGGAGAGAGTGGTCATCTATAACTCAAAGAGAAAGATCTCCAAAGAAACAACCCCGCTGCATTTTGATATTGGATGTCAGCCTCCAGAACTAGAAAGAAATGCATTTCTGTTGTTTAGACCACCCAGTCTGTTGTATGTTGTCATGGCAACCCTAGAAAATACTAGTAAATGATAACACTACGGAGGCCTATGGGAGAACAATATTTGCCAGCAGAAGACTGTCTGTTTTTTTGAAGTGGAGATATCTTTCTTATGAACTGCCCTCCCCATTTTTGTTTTCCTTTTGTTTTTCTCTGTCACTTCCTATTCCAGTGGTCACGTGATATGAGAGTGCCTCATTTTATTTTTCGCTTTAAAATGCTTATTGTCTGTTTTAAATCATGTTCTAAATAAAGCCTGAGGTAAGGGCAAGGAACATCTTTAGACTGCCATGTGAAGCACAGCACACTCTGAGGGGTCCCTCCTAAAGATTCTCAGTCTTAATAACTTAGTGAGATTTTTCCATGTCAGAGAAAGAGGCACTTATTACAAATGTTATTTTGGGGACAAGTAGGTGGTGTGGTGGTTAAGGTGCTGAACTCCTACTGTTCAAGTCCTAGATCTGGCAGTTTGAAAATCAGGCTGGGCACATATGCATGTGTGCCCCAAATCCCAGGAGAATGGAGGCAAAGGGATTGTGGTGTGACCATCTTCCCCAGGGGATAATTTGATGATTTTTAAATTTTCTCTCTCACCGTCTCTCTCTGACGAGTGCATATGCCCTATGGCAAAAGAAAAAAAAAAAAGAAAACCTTTAGAAAAAAATAATATTATCTGAAAAAGAAGAAGAAGAAAGATCCACTAATTCATAAAATAAAATGAAATAAAATGCTCTCTAAAATATTTTTTCCTTTTGTAGTATTTTCTCTTTCTTTCTTACTTTTTTTTTTTTTTTTTTTTTGCAGAGATTTTTGCTATAGGGCATGTGTGTTTGCCAGAGAAACAGAGAGAGAGAAAACGAGAAATTACCTTTCTGGAGGATGACCATGCCGCAATCTCTTCTCCATTTTCCTTTTGGGATTTTGGGCACTCACAAACATGTGCCTGGAGTGAGTTTTTAAGCCTCTGGGTCCAGGACTAGAACCGTGGTTGAATACATGAAAGTCCAGCGATGTAACCATTACTCCATTTTCTGGTCCCCCTCTGTTATTTTCTTTCCATGAAGGATTAGACTGTTCCTTCTTTGTGTAGAAAATAAGTCATGACCTTATGCAAATATGAGTTCCTATTCATAAATAGTGATATTATTCTTATGGCCTATACTAGTACAGTTTTATAGTCAATTTTTCCCGTTTTAAAATAATGTTGCCATATATATTGATCAAGAAATTAATTGTCTCTATATTTGCTAAGTCAGTTGACTGGAGTGGAAACTTCAAATGCTAGCATAAATAAAAAAAAAATCAGATAGCCTTCAGAAAACTTTCCCCAGATTAAACAATAAAAATTTCATTATAAAGAAACCAGCAGATAGCATAATAGTTATATCACTAGACTCCCACGTAGTCGACTGCAGTTCAAGTCCTGGACCCCAGTGGCTTAAAACTTACGCTGGGTGTATATATGTGCATGCTCAAAATCTCGAGAGGAGAATGAAGAAGGAATGGCAGTGTGGCCATCCCCCATGGGAAGATGATTTCTCACTTTCTGTCTCTCTTTCTCTCTCTAGTGAGTGCATGTGCCCTATAGCACAATTCTTCGTGTAAGAGAAGAATTTTTATAATTACTATGATAAAAATATAATGCTATGCACTTTCTGCATAATGACTTAAGTAATTTACTCTTTTTTTTTTTTTTTTTAGTCAATTGAGGGAAACTTTCCAAATTTTTCATTCAATTTGCATTAACTTTTCTAAATGCCACTTATATTCAAGGATAGATCTATTCGTAGATATATCCGGTTATTAAAACCCAGTTTAAAATGTTACTGAACAGGAGAGACTTGAGCCTGGTCTGGTCAGGCCTCATTGAGTTAGTCCACACTCAGGACCTGGGAGTAACTTTGAAACTTTTGCAGCTCCTTCACCCACCGCTCTGGCATCTTGGGTCCACCCTGACTACCGGGAAACTTGAACCTGGTCTGAGCAGACTTCCTCTTGTGATTCTACTCTTGGGACCTGGGAATAACTTTTGAACTTTTGATAAACCAGCCCACTTGCTATGCTTTGCACAGTGCAGGACTTGATCCTCTTCACTAAGTTCTTTCTCCTTATCCTGCTACCAACTCATCAAGAGCTGAACATTAGGAGCCAAGCACCTGACATTGCCCATAATGTCTCTGACCTGGGAAACACAGCCCTCCAATAGGAACACACCTGGGAACTAAGGGTGAAATATACTCTTTCAGTACTCTAGAATCTACTCCAATAAATAGAAAAAAAGTGAATACTGCATCAGGTTACCAAAAACCAGTACAGATCTTGAAGAAACATGAGAAAACAAGGGAGTAATTTCCCCCCAGATGAGCATGGTAGCCTCTCACCAACAATGGATACACAGAGAAATACAGAAATGTCAGAAAAAGACTTCGGAACATTCATAGTGACACAACTCAGTGAGGTGCAAGAGAAAACAGACAATTGGTTCCAAGAAATGAGAAAATCATTTCAAGACATGAAAGAGGAATTTTGTAAAAAAAAAAAAAAAAATAGACATCCAAAAAGAATGAAACAGAGCTACTGCAAGTAAGGAATATAATACAAGAAATTAAAATCTCACTAGAAAGCATTAACAACAGATTGGACCATGCAGAAGAAAGAATTTCTGACCTTGAAGACAAAGTCTTTAACACTGACCAAATCACCAAAAAAGAATGAGAAAACATCCAAAAAAAAAAATTGAGGACAACATATGGGAAATTCTAGACACCATGAAACACTCAAATATCCATATAGTGGGTATTCTAGAAGGTGAAGAATCTGCTAAAGGCATGGAAAGCCTCTTTCATAAAATACTATCTGAACATTTTCCAACTATAGGGAAACATGGAGAAATTCAGACCCAAGAAATAGAAAGGACTCCAAATAGAATCAACACAAAAAGATCCTCCCCTGGCACATCATAGCCAGATTGATTAAAATTAAAGACAAAGACAATATTCTAAAAAGGGCAAGGGAGAAATGTGAAGTTACTTATAAAAGTTATCCCATTAGGCTAACCTCAGAACTCTCAACTGAAACAGTGCAGGCAAGGAAAGAATGGGAAGATGTATTCAAAACACTAAAGAAAAATAATTTCAACCAAGAATACCATATCCAGCAAGATAATCTTCAAATGGGAAGAACAACTACAAGTCGTCTCAGATAAACAAAAACTGAAATGATTCACCGATTCTAGACCAGCTCTATAGGAAGTACTGAGGGGAGTGTTCTATCAGGATAACTGAAGAGAGATAAACAGAAATAGGAGTAAAAAAAAATAATAATAAAATAAATAAATAAATAAATAACAGAAAATAACTAAAAATATGACAGGGATAAGTCCACAAATATCAATAATAACATTGAATGTTACTGGATTAAATTGTCCCATTAAAAGACAGAGACTGGTGGGACCAGCAGTTAGCGTAATGGCTATGTCACTGGACTCCCATGGAGTCGACTGCAGTTCAAGTCCCAGACCCGGTGATTTAAACTCACACCGGGCACGTGTGTGTGCGTGCCCAAGATCCCGAGAGGAGAATGGAGGAGAAGGGATTGCGGCATGGCCATCCCCCATGGGGGGGGTGATTTCTCGCTTTCTGTCTCTCTGTCTGTCTCTGTCTGGTGAGCACATGCACCCTATAGCAAAAACCTCTTCAAAAAACAAAAACAAAAACAAAAACAAAGACAGAGACTGACTAAATGGACACAAAAACAGAAGCCATCTACATGTTGCCTATAAGAAACACACCTCACTGATAAGGACATACATAGCCTGAAAGCGAAGGGCTGGGAAAAGATATTCCATGCAAATGAAAACCAGAAAAAGACTGAAGTTTTGATATTGGTTTTAGACAAAATAGACTATAAGATGAAGGATATAAGAAGAGATAAAGAAAGACATTGTATAGTACTAAAAGGACTTGTTCACTAAGAAGATATAACACTTATAAATATGCATAAAAGGACTTGTTCATCAAGAAGATATAACACTTGTAAATATCTATGCACCCAACACTGGAGCACCTAACGACATCAAAGAGAGACTGTTAGATCTCAAGGGAGAGATAAACTGCAACACAGTAATTGTAGGGGATCTCAATATTCCACTTTCTCCTCTGGACAGATCATCTAGACAAAAAATAAACGAAGAGATATACAAGATCTAAATTAAATACCATACAGGGACCAGCAGTTGGCATGTCTAGCATGTCACCGGACTCCCATGTAGTTGACTGCGGTTCGAGTCCTGTAGCCAGTGGCTTGAACTCACTCTGGGCATGTGTGTGTGCATGCCCAAGATCCCAAGAGGAGAATGGAAGAGAAGGGATTGTGGCATGACCATGCCCCCAGGAGGTGATTCCTCACTTTCTGTCTCTCTCTGTCTTTCTGGTGAGTGCATGCACCCTATAGCAAAAATCTCTCAAAAAATTAATTAATTAATTAAATACCATACATCAAATGGTCTTGACAGACATCTACAGAGTATTTCATCCAACTACCACAAAATATACATTTTTGTCACCCCCACATGGACCATTTTCAGAGACTGACTATGTGATAGGACATAAAACAAGCCTTTACAAGTTCAAATGTATAGAGACTTTATCGAGGTATCTTTTCTGACTATGATGGAATCTTGAAATCAACTACAGAAAGAGTCCTTGAAAATTCACAAACACATGGAAACTATACAACCTACTCCTGAATGACTTTACAACTGTAGAAGAAATTATAACTGAAATAAAAAGGTTCATAGAAACCAATGAAAACAAACAAGTGTTTATAACCTATGAGACACAGCAAAAGCAATATTAAGAGGGAATTTCATAGCAATTAGCACTCACAAGGAAAAAAGCAGAAAGGTGACAAATAAACAACCTAATGATACAACTTAGGGGCCTAGAAAAACAACAACAGAAACCCAAAGAAAATTCTAGGAGAAAATAAATAATGAATATTTGAACAGAAATAAACAAAATAGAGAGTAAAGGACTATACAGAAAATAAACAAAGCCAAAAGCTTGTTCTTTGAGAAGATAGACAACATTGACACACCGTTTTCTAGGTTAATCAAGAATAGAGGAAGTGACTAGGTAAATCAAATCAACAAGGAAATAGGCATTATTACAACAGATATAATTTTAAAAACTTACAAAATATCATCAGAGAATACTATGAGTAGCTATATGCCAAGAAATAAAATCTAGACGAGATGGACAAATTTCTGGACACTTATAACTTACCAAGATTGAATCAGGAGGAAATAAAACATCTGAATTGACCCATAATAAACAAGGAGATTGAATCAGTAATAGATAGTTTCCCAACACAGAGCAGCTCAGGCCCTTGGTTTTACTTCTGGATTCTACAAAACTTTTAAAAAAGAACTAGCTCCAATTCTCCTTAAACTATTTCTAAAAATACAAAAGGAAGGAGCCCTCCCAAGTTCATTCTCTGAATCTTCCAACATCTTAATTCAAAAACTGGATAGGACATGACAATTAAAAAAAGAAAAAAAAAAACTTCTGGCCACTATCCCTGATGAATATGGATGCAAAAATTCTCAGTAAGATACTAGCAACTCATATTAAACAACATATTAAAAAGATTGTACACCATGATCAAGTAGGCTTTGTTTCAGGGATGTGAGGATGGTTCAACATACACGAAACAATAAATGTAATGTATCACATTAACAAAAGGAAAGATAAAAACCATATGATCATATCAATTGACGTGGAAAAAGCATTTGATAAAATACAGGATTCCTTCATGATTAAGACTCTCAGCAAAATAGGCATAAAAGAGACATTTCTCAACACAATACAAACCATCTATGAAAAATCCATAGCTAACATCATACTGAATAGGGAAAAGCTGAAAGCTTTTCCACTAAAAACTGGAACTAGACAAGACACTTTCTCCACTCCTTGCAAGGTCAGAAATTCTACCTATGTAACTGACTTATAAATAAGGCATGTGCCATAAGGCATATGCACTTTCCACACTTTATCAACAATTAACTGGGGAACCACAAAAGTCACTTGAACTTCTGAGTCAATATATTGCCAGGGCATACGATATCTTATGTATTTGTTATTTTATACTGTTTGCACATGTGCATCTGTGTGTATTTTTTTTACTTTATTTTTTTTCTTCAACTTTCTTTAAACCTTAAAGTATTCTACAAGTTTGGGACATAGAGATTAATCTCTTTTTCTTTTTCTTTGTTACCTTGAAGTCTCCTAGTTTCCTATATTTTCACCTTTATTTTTATTACTATCCTACTATTCTAGGTTGTACTTTAGTCAGACCTTGCATAAACTATTACAGTGCCTTGGTCTCCCTGACTTGAGTTTTATTTTGAATTCATCCAGCATAATTCTGCCGAATTAATCTTCTCAAACACTGCTTTTATCAGTTACAAGCTAAACACAATTACTCACATGAGTCATGCTTTCCCATATCACATACTTGTTTTTCTTTTACCTTTCTTTTGAATTTCTTTTTAACCTAATTCTGCTTGGTCACATCATATTTTGTCTTTCAAAGTTTTTATCTGTCCAATGCCACCTTTTAGCGGAAGCAGTCTGATGCCACTTGTTCTTTTTTTTCTCGTATTCTTATCACTTTTGTCTCTCCCTCCCTAATGGCAGAGATAAAACTCTCATCCTCATGTTATTCTCAAGGATGGGAGTCAGGGAGAGTGGTAGAGGAACTAGAGGCAAGAATGAGAACTACCTTTGTTTACCAAAGCATCTTAGCAAGTGATTTTAGTTGTAGCAAACCTCAAGGTTTGTTAAGAATAAGACTAAGAGATTGCTAAAATAGAATTCAAAGTATATGTAGAGATTTGAGGGTCAAGGGAGAGAAGTTATGGGAAAGAAAAAGACTTAGCAATATGTCAAGTGAATGTTTCCAGTGGGAGAAAAGATGAGGATGGAATTGAAGGAGAGAAGACAATGAGTAGAACACTTTAAGAATAGAGTTGGGGGGACCAGCAGTTAGCGTAATGGCTATGTCGCTGGACTCCCATGTAGTCAACCACGGTTCATGTCCCGGACCCAGTGGCTTAAAACTCACGCCGGGTGCATGTGTGTGCATCCCCAAGATCCCGAGAGGAAAACGGAGGAGAAGGAATTGCGGTGTGGTCATCCCCCCGGGGGATGATTTCTCGCTTTCTGTCTCTCTGTCTCTTTCTGTCTTTCTGGCGAGCGCACGCACCCTATAGCAAAAAGAAAAAAAAAAAAACCTCTCCAAAAAGAATAGGTTTGGGACCAACAGATGGCATAATGGTTAGATTTCTGGACTCTCACATGGCCAGCTGTGGTTCAAATCCTGAACCCAGAGGCTTGAAACTTGTGCCAGGTGTGTGTGCATGCCCAAAATCCCAAGAAGAGAAGGGATTGCAGGTGGCCATTCCGCCAGGGGTGATTTCTTTTTTATTTATTTATTTTTTTTGAGAGATTTTCACTATAGGGTGCGTGCGCTCACCAGACAGACAGAGAGAGACATAGAGACAGAAAGCGAGAAATCACCCCCCAGAGGGGATGGTCACGCGGCAATCCCTTCTCCTCCGTTCTCCTCTCGGGATCTTGGGCATGCACACACACGCGCCTGGTGTGAGTTTTAAGCCAACGGGTCCGGGACGCGAACCGCGGTCGACTATGTGGGAATCCAGCAACATAGCCATTACGCTAAGTGCTGGTTCCCAGGGGGTGATTTCTTGATGTCTCTTTTTTCTCTGTCTCTTGGCAAGTGCATGTACCCTGTAACAAAAATCTCTTAAAAAAAAAAGCCCCAATAAACAAAACAAAACAAAAACAGAAAAGAAAAAACATGCATAGGATTATTCATTACCCATTCCAGGGAAATTCTTCAAAACTTTGTAGAGAAGTGGAACTAAAGTTTGAGTTGATTTTTGTGTCAAAAGTTTTGTAATTTATGCACTATTTTTTCATAATACACATTTTTAATGAACTTTTTGAAGACCCCTTGTGCACTATTATTTCCTCACTAGCTGTATGTCAGTAGAAAGTTCTGAGAACAAATATTTATGAAAAGTTTGTCACCTTGAATTTTCTGAAATGGAATCAGCCTCTTAGCTTTGTAGTTAAGAGACCCAGATCCTATAAGACCAATTGTGGTTTGAATCCTATCCCTGGCTCCTTGAAAAATATGCTGGATACATGGGCAGGTCCAAAGTGAGGGTTATGTCACAATCTTTTGTACTCTAATGTGAAAATTTCTGAACCAAAGCAGGCCTTAAAAATCATAACTTTAAGGAGAAG
Source organism: Tupaia belangeri chinensis (assembly GCF_000334495.1). Taxonomy (NCBI): domain Eukaryota; kingdom Metazoa; phylum Chordata; class Mammalia; order Scandentia; family Tupaiidae; genus Tupaia; species Tupaia belangeri. The sequence continues at coordinate 2,164,826 of NW_006159939.1, read as the reverse complement.
TGTGACAACGTCCCACTGATCTCTCTCTCCCTCTCTCTCTTTCTCTGGCAAGTACATGCCAGAGACAATTAAAGAAGACAATTAAAGAAGAAGAAAAAGAAAGCTTCTAAAAAAATGTCAAGTCGAATGGTTTATGTGATCGTATGCACTCCAACCCCCATCCCATGTATTGGGATTCATTTTAAGATTGCGCATTGACCAGATGTGATAACTACCAAACTAGAGTTCTCAGAGCGAGAAAAACGTGATCAAGATGCAGGGATTAACAAATACTGAGCTATCTCTCTTGGAGAAGTTAGTGGAGAGTAATGATTTCTCTGTAGACGTTGCATCAGAAAGGTAAACAGAAGGTGGCGAAATACTTTTGGCAGGTTTGGAGCGTATATTTCCCCCAATTTGGTGCCTTCCCCTCAAATATACCTAGATCACTAGGTAGTTCATACCTTTAATATTTCCTCCAAAGCTAATGAGCTGCATATGTTTACCCAAGATAAGGCTGCATGGCCTAGCATAAATATTGAATTTATATTAAGTCAGTGTGGTATTAATTATACACACATGCACCTTTGATTGATAAAATGTGGAGATGAATGATTACATAAAGCATCCAGACTGTGGCAGTGATTAAAAAAAGGAAAGGGAAAAGGAAAAAGGTCCTTGATGAAAAGTGTAGGAAACCCCGTACCCTGTTGTGAAGTTTGTGGAATATTTAAATGGAAAAAAAAACTTGGAATAACTTGCTTCAATTCTTTCTTTTACCAGACAAGCTGTGGCAGAGGGCCTAAAGACTTTGCCTTGATTCGCACAGAGGTAATGCTAGATTTAGTATCCAGGTCTCTAATGCTAGCTATGTCTATGCTGCTGAACAAATTATTTTAACATAAATGTTGGTGTCTAAAATTTTATGACTCTTGAAGGACTGTGTTGTGGATTTATGGTGACTTGACTTGGTGTCATATTAACACTCCATGGGTGGAGAGACCAGTATTTCTAGGTTTTCACTGCTTCACACACACTGTAGGCAAACGCTTGCAGTGATGTGGAGATACAAGCAATTATCATTGAGCTGACTATGTTCCCCAAGACCTAGTTTAATTATGCTTATCAATTTTGAGAGACAACATCCACCTTGCATTAGTTGTTGCTGGTTTTTAAAATATAGCTTCTTTTATTTCTTAGTAAATTTATATGTAATAGTATAATTGTAATCATCACCAGTACAGCTTTTTTTGAATTCCTATTAAATTTTAATATTATAGAGTAATAATGTGTAATAAAGTTTAATAATAGTATAACAACTTAACATATAAAATTATTTCTAAAATTCTGATCTATCAATGAATAGTTGAGCATTAAGTTTAATATAAAATGCTGGATGTCTTTCCTAATTTCACATACAAGATAAAAACTGAGGCAGAGTAGCTAATATTAGCTAATGAACATGGTTGAAAAATAGCTAGAAAAATTTAGGAAATGGAATCCTTAATCATGTTATGTAATTTAAAATCCAAAGAAGCACCATATCCCTTTTGAGATGGAAACCTTCTGTTAATTTTCATCTCAGATACCTAATTTTGGATAAAATGTAATAACATTGAGTAAGACCAGAGACTACTTTTTTCTATTCTTTTAGATTTATGCCTGTATTTCTAAAGTTCATATTATAAGAAAGAAACAGGAAATAAAGCTAGTTCAAATCCTAAACAGCCTACAAGGAACTGGCAAAGCTACACAATTCCATATTTCATAGTTTAGACAAAAGAAAACATTTGATTTATTAATAATATCTTCTTAAGAATATTTATACAGTTGATTTAACATTATATCAGTTTATGCCCTTTGTATGTTTTAGATAACATTGTTGAATTTCCTTTTACTTAACATGAAGTAGACTTGCCAATGTGGAGAGCTATGCGGGCAGGCACTCCCTCCTTCATCTAACAAAAGCCATTTATTAAGCAGCTGTTCCTATTAGTCTACAAAGATTTTTCAACCCTGTGTGCTCTGTGACTTCACCTCTCAGTTTTGAGGAAACCACATTCCTTAGATTCTTCTTTCTTAACTCTCATTATGCCAGTTAGATATGTTTAGATCGTATTATTTTGAAAAGTTGGTCAAAATGATAATACAAACATAATTTGCAATATTCCAGGCTACTTACAAAGCATATTTGGTACGAAATACAACGAATCTATGAAATTTGAAAATGAAGGAACTTTGTGCAGTCATACTCTTCAGGCAGTTTTCTGTAAATCTCAGAAAAAAGTAAACCCCCAAATTATATTTGTGGTCTAAATCTAAGCCTGCCAAATTCCCATTCCGAGTGAGCAAATAGCTACCTTTTCAACAATCAGATATTGTTTGAGTCAGATAGACTATTGCAGAGAAGTGATAGATCGCCTGTCTCACCTGTGGACTTGTGCCAGAAGGCGCTCATTCTCTGAGTCCAAACAGTCATGAATAAATCTATCTGAATCTTGCTTTTTTGGCACCCAGCACTCTCAGCAAAGAGTGAAAATTGTTTTCATGAGTCTGGAGAAGTTGGGGAAAACAAACCAACATGTATACAATGTTCAGTATCCTGCTGTTTTCAGTCACAGATCATGTGGAACTAAATTAGTTTTATTAAAAATATTTGATGCTAGCTATGCTCAGAGGAGATACTCTCAAATTTTCTCTGGTGGGAAAATAAAATACATATTGTAGAATGTCTTTGGTGCATACATGATTTTGAAGAATGTATATATAACTCATCAATTTATTAATGATTATATATTAAAAGATTATTTCTGTAGCAATTCTTTCAAACAAGGAGTGCATTTCCTCATAAAAATAACATTACAAATGCTATTTACATTGTTATGACAGTCTTCTAAACCCTGTTTAACTTGAACTGTGGCTACATAAAGCTTGAGTATGAAAAACTGATGATCATTCCAAGAGAAAATAATCCTGGATCACAGAAGATTGATTAACAAGGGCTATGTCTGCTCTAGAAGTAGCCTTGTCAGAGAAATGGGACCTCTTGTTTCTGTATCCTCTTCCGGTAACTCATCAAAGGCACTGAGCTTCCTGGGGCTACAGTGATAAAGGGACATGGCAGGAGATGCACATGAGAACAGATGTTCCTGATTGTGACCAGGTGAAAAGTTTGGTGGCTTTAAAGAAACAGTTTTGGGGACCAGCAGGTGGCGTGGTGTTTAAGGTGCTGGACACTCCCACATGGCTAACCATGGTTCGAGTCCTAGACCTGGTGGCTTGCTTTCTCACTTTCCCTCTTTCTCTCTCTGTGTATCTCTCTGGTCAAATTAAAATAAAATGAATGAATAAAAGTAAATAAATAATTCTAAAAAAAAATGAAACAGTTTCCAGGCTAAAGCAACTGTCAAACTTTGGTAAAATAGTGTTTTGCTGCAAAAATGATCATTAGCCATTTGCTATACTTATTAGGTGTATAGACTTTATTACCTAGGAAATAGTATGAGAAAAATTGAATTTTTATCACAATCTTTTTTTATATTTATTTTTTAGTGCATTAAAGAGAGGACATGAAATAGTTGGAGGAAAAACAAACCAAACCAAATCCTGAGCTCCCACTGCCTTGCAGGGCACGCAATGGGTAATGCGTAATATAAAAAATATCATGCAGTATCTGCTTTGGTTTATTGGCGAGCTTCTTTCCTCTCTAAAACAGCACCCTATTAAGAGGTTTCTCTTCTGTTGAAGGAACTAGAATACAAGAGGTCCTCAACAAGTTCATGGAAAATGTATATTATGAAAAAAAATATGGACCAAAACAGACTCCTGTTTTAATTCTATTTTTACAACTTTTTGAAATATTCATATATCATCCTTAGAACACAGGCAGTAAGTAAGTAGAATGAATGTGTGCAAAAAAACCAAAAAACCTAGAATATTGATTATGGGGAATAAAAAACACCTTCATTTTATGGAGTGAACTGAAGAAAAGCCACTTTAAGATAATAAGTAAAATACAAGACAGTATAGACATTTTGCAAAGCATTTGAGAGGTAAAAGATGCCTCCTTTATAGTTGGTATGTCGTAATTTGTATGTAAGTCAGCTTTAAGCTTCTAACAGAGTGGGAGTTCCTCGTAGGGTAAAAAGGGTCTTGAAAGAAGGATCAATGCGGTAGAGATCAATAGGGGACAAGAATTGCACAGGGCATTCAGAAGAGGATCACCAGACTTGGGCAGCAGAAGCAAAGTCTTTAGAATTGACCCAATCAGGAAGTATCCCCTTAAGTACTCTGGCTAAAGGCTTTATCTTTTATAAGGATGGCTAGAAAATGCATGTTAGAGTTTCTTTTGAGATTACAGTATGTATTTGTGCTGAAATGAATTCCAGACTCCCAATTGTTCTACTAATCCTTTCTTCATAAGTCCAAAAATATAGAATTATTTTTGTAAAAGATTTTGTTTATTGCCAGAGAGTATATGCATTCACCAAACAGAAAGAGAGAGGGAGAGAGAGAGAGAAAGAGAAACTCTCCCTTTGGGGCATGGTCATGCTACAATCCTTTTTCCTCCATTTCTCCATCCTATCACAATTTGGGGCATGAATGCTCATGTGCCTACCATGTTGACAGGGTCAGGAATCAAATTGTTGCCAGTCATATTTGATCTGACTCTTTCTATACAGGACTTAACTGCTACATTAAAGTGTTGGCTCAGAAACACAGAAGTCTAATGAAACCAGTATTTCCTTTTTTTGAGAGAGAGATTTTTGCTATAGATAGAGCACATAGAGTACTAGCTAGAGAGACAGAAAAAGACAGAAAGTAATAAGTCACCTCCCAGGAGGATGGCCACACTGCAATCCCTTCTCTCCATTCTCCTCTCAGTATCTTGGGCACACATGCACATGCACCTGGTGTGAAATTTAAGTCACCGGAACCAGGACTCAAACTATGGTTGACTATGTGTAAGTCCAGCAACGTAACCATTATGCCATCTACTGGTTCTGAAACTTGATATTTCAATGAGGGTGTCTCTACATAGTTATTATGGTAGGACTTTAATCCTAAAGTAGAAAAAGTCAGGTATGTGGGGATCAAATAGACTTGTTAAACTCTTTCTTTTTTAAAAAAAATTAAATTTATTTATTTTACATTCACTCACTGAACCTCATCGCAGCAAACAAAATGCAATTTCCCACCCAGAATACACTGTATAGTGGCTTAATTATACATGTTATCATCAACAAATAATTTTCCATTTTCTTATACGTATTTTCCCCCCTACTTCTCACCCTCTGCCATTTCCCACCCTCCTCCCACATTATCTCTGGTATCTACAGTTGCTTTTCATTCCTTTTTTCCCCCCACATTGTATTGATTCACATAATATCTTAATTAATCTAACTACTTTTAATAGCAAGTTCAGCTTATATGTATATATCTGTGAACACGAGTCTGATTATAGGCATGAAACTGTGAGTAGAATGAATATACTATAAAGTAGCACCTGGCTGAGGCTATTATATGGCTTACTGTGGTCATTAAGTAGGTATTTTTAAAAATATATTTTTAATGTCAAGAAAGGCAGTTTTAGCTTTAATAAATCAAAATTAAAAATGTTAAGAGTACTTGCTTAAGACTTAAAGGCAGGAAACAGGTTAGATTTTGTTCAAATAGTAGGTATATGAACCTATTGGCAGCTAAAGAGAAGACAAAAACCCTTATATCTGGAAAACAAAGGATTAAAGAAGATCTGTAATGTTTTAATTAGCAGTCATAAAATTCCATTTCACCAGTTCAGTGTCATGTACTTAATGTATCTTCTGTTGTGGTCCAATCTTTCTGTTTAAGTTCTGGAAGATAACATTGAACTCCAGATTTGTCCCTACCATTAAGTTGGTCATTTTCTTAGATGTTTTTGAACTTTTATTTCTGTGTGTCTGTATTTAGTTTTCCTGATATAGCACTCCCTTCAGAACTTCTTGGAGAGCTGGTCTGACATTGGTAAATTCTTTCAGGTTTTATTTTTCTGCAAATATTCTTGCCTTTCCTTCCCATATGAAGGATAATCTATAATATGAAGGTATATAGTATTCTTGGTTGAAATTGTTTTTCACTCAACACTTTGAATGTATTTCCCATTCTTTCCTTGCTTGCACTGTTTCCAATGAGAGGTCTGTTAGCCTGATGGGATATCCTTTGTAGGTAACTTGACATTTCTCTCTTGCCAATATTAGTATCTTGTCTTTGTCTGTGGTTTGGTCAATCTGGCTAAAATGTGTCTTGGAGAAAATCTTCTTGGGTTGATTCTATTTGGGGTCCTTTGTATTTCTTGGTTCTGTATCTTTGAATGCCTCTCTAGGTATGTAACGTTTTCTTCCATGATTTCATGGAATAGATTATCAATGCCCTTAATAGTCTCTTCACCTTCTGAGATACTAATTATCCAGATGTTTGGACGTTTAAAGATAACTAGTGTTTTTCATATATTGTAATAATTTTTTTCTGGCTGTTTTCTCAGTCTTTGTGGTGGATTTTTCTAATCCAGCGATTCTGCTTTCTACATCTGAGATTTGATCTTCTGTATGATCTAATCTACTTTTAATACTTTCAAGGGAGGCTATTTATTTATTTACTTATTTTATTTATTGAGAGGTTTTTGCACATGTGTTCGCCAGAAAGACAGAGACAGAGAGACAGAAAGTGAGAAATCACTCCCCAGGGGAGATGGCTGTGCCACAATTCCTTCTCCTCCATTCTCCTCTCAGGATCTTGGGCATGCATGCACATGCACCCAGTGTGAGTTTAAGCTACAAGGTCCAGGACTCGAACCATGGTTGACTACATGGGAGTCCAGTGACATAGCTATTATGCCAACTGCTTGTTCCTCAAGGGAGGTTTTGATTTCATGTATTACAGCCTTCATCTCTATCAGTTCCATTTGATTATTTTTTATAGTATGTATTTTCTCTTTCAGATCATGCAAGAACTTTCTCACTTCATGGAACTTGTTGGCTCTTGTCTCCTGCTTCTTCTGGAGTTCATTGTCTCTCTTCTCTTTCATCTCTGTTAGCTTTGTCACCGTGAACATTCTAAATTCTTTATCAGACATTTCTGTGAGTTTCATTGTACTGTCTGTGGATGAAGAGGAGTTATTCTTTTCCCTTGGAGGAGAGGTATTTTCTTGGTTTCTCATATTTCTTGTGTCTCTGTAGTGATTTCTGGTCATCTAATGGGTTATACATTTCTTTCTAATATTCTGAAGTTCAATCTGAGCGTTAGAGGCATGCAGGAAGAGGTGATCTGTAATCTCACTGCCATTCCATTTTTTCTCCCTTTGTTGGAGACTCAATGGGAATTGAGGTATATTCTGATCCTAATAGTATTCAGATATTTTGCTACATTTCACTTAGACCTATCTAGACACTCAGTGCATGGAGACTGAGCAGCATAGTGGTGAAGGTAAAAGAAAAAGGGAGAGAAAACAGAGAAACCAAACCAAACAAAAAAACAAACCAAACAATTTTTTTTTCCTTTCTTTTTTTTTTAAAAAATGAAAAGACAGAGAGAGACAGAAACAGAGAGAAGGATATAGTGGGGGCCATACCACTCGTGAATGAGTTCTGGAAGGTGAAGTCTCCATAAAATCTTCATTAATTAGTCCCTGAAAGCAATAGTTCCCAGCTCCAATGACCTCAGCTCTTTCTAACAGTTGGGATCAGATGGTATATTTGTTTTGCCACCTTCAGATTGTATTATTCAATCTTGATTAGTGTCTTATTTGTAATAACTAGATTAATTTGGGGACTTATAATTAACTTGAATTTTATTGTAAATATGAAGTGGTGATTATTCCTTCCCTCTTTCTACAAAAGTTTCTATAGCTGCTATTACCCTAGTAATTCAACATTATCCTCAATTTCTCTTAATTAAGTTGGACATTATAGGAAAGAAGACTAGGTAAATATGAATAATTCAGATTACTAACCACACAGCTAGATGTCTTCAGATATTGTCAACTACATAAAATTAAAGTATGAGGTTGTAGAGATCTTAGGAAAAACAAAACAAAACAAAAACCTAAAAAACAAAAAACAAAACAAATAAAACCAACTAGCCCAATTTTCTACCACATGAAGGAATCATTCTATGGGACCCGAATTTGATCTAGTTTCTGTTAAGATAGTTCCTGTGACTTGACACTGATGCTCCATTGTGAGATGACTTTATTAGGGTAGGTGCTTTACATGATCATTCAAGGAACTTCCTGTACTTTCTCATTTTCTTCTGGGAAAGCCGCTTGAGTTTCCTGTGTATTCTGGTTATCAGTCCCTTATCTGAAGCATAGTTTACAAAAACATTCTCCAATTCCAAGGTCTGTCGATTCACACTAATTACTATGTCTTTTTATTTATTTTTTTTACTTTATTTTATTTTATTTTTTGGAAAGGTTTTTGCTATAGGGCACGTGCACTCGCCCGGCAGAATTAATTATTAGGTCTCTTGCTATGCAGAGACTTCTTAAGATGATGTTATTCCACTTGTCTATTTTAGGAGTTATCCACTAGGGTTTGGGGGTCTTATTTAAGAAGTCTTTGCCTACCCCAATGTCTCCTAAAGTTTCCCCGGAGTTTTCCACCAGTAGTTTTATACTTTGAGGTCTTAGGTTTAGATCTTTGATCCACTTTAAGTTGATTTTTGTCAGTGGTGAGAAGGGGTTTAGATTCATCTTTCTGCTGGTGGCTATCCAGTTTTTTCTAGCACTATTTGCTAAGGAAGTTTTCCTTTTCCCACTGAATTGACTGGTACCCTTTGTCAAAAATCAGTTGGCTGGGGAACCAGCAGTTAGCGTAATGGCTATGTCTCTGGACTCCCACGTAGTCAACCGCGGTTCGCGTCCTGGACCCAGTGGCTTAAAACTCATGCTGGGCGTGTGTGCGTGCGTGCCCATGATCCCGAGAGGAGAATGGAGGAGAAGGGATTGCAGCATGACCATCCCCCCTGGGCAGTGATTTCTCACTTTCTGTCTCTATGTCTCTCTCTGTCTGTCTGGCGAGCGCACGCACCCTATAGTGAAAATCTCTCAAAAAAAAATCAGTTGGCTGTACATTTGGGAGTTTATTTCTGGGGTCTCCATTCCGTTCCAAGTTTTATTTTTATCTTTTTTTTTAATTTCAATTTATTTATTTGCATTCATTCACTGTACATCATTACAACATAC
>NW_006159939.1:2147817-2153952 GCF_000334495.1 Tupaia belangeri chinensis | reverse complement strand
TGAAGTTTAGTCTGAATGTTCAGGAGCAAGCAGACAGAGGTGATCTAGAATCTCTTTGCCATTCTGTTGTGATCACTGGTGCAGCAGATTCAGTAGATATTGAGGAATATTTTAACCCTATTAGTATTTGGATGTTTAGCTACAGTGCTCTTAGATCCGTCTAAAAACACATTAAATGGATATCAGAGAGTGTAGAGACAAGAAAAAGGAAAATGAAAAAGAGAGAAACAACAACAAAAAGAGAAAAAATAAAGGCAAAAAAAACTCGAAAGAAATTGTAATTACTGTTTTTCTATTTAAAAAAAAAATTGCAAAATAGAGAACTGCGCGGCGTGCAATACCTAGTTTGTTGGAGCCATGTGGAACCTTCTTCTGAAGGACTGGCCGCTTCTGCCTGGGTAGGAGGAACAGAACGATAATTAACAAGATAAAAGGTGGAGCTGAGAGCAAGAGAGAAACTTTGCCTTTTAAAAAAAATGTAAAAAAGGAAAAATTACAAAAAAAAAAAAAGGGAAGATAGAAGCAGGGAGAGACAGAAACAGAAAAACAGAAACATAGACAGAAGACTCGGGGGTGGGGGGGTGCTCTCTACCGCTAGCTCGTTTGCTGGAGGCTGAATTATCAGTAGAAAAATCTTCATTCCCTGAAATACCTAGTTCGCTGGAGCCATGTGGAACCTTCTTCTCAATACCATGCTGTTATGATCATCACAGCTTTATAATGTATTTTGGGATCAAGGAGTGAGATGCCTCCACTCCACTCTTCTTGCACAGACTTGCCTTGGCAATATGAGGTCATTTATGATTCCAGAGAAATTCTTCGTTTCTCTTTTCTAGATCTATGAAGAATGTCTCTGGTACTTTGACTGGGAGTGTGTTAAATATATAGATTAATTTGGATAGAATTGCCATTTTGATTATGTTAATTCTAATCCAGAAACAGGGGATGTCCTTCCACTTTTTTTGTGTTATTTTCTATATAATTTTGTAGCTTCTTATAGTTTTCCTTGTGGAGGTCTCTAACTTCTTTGGCTAGATTTATTCCTAGGTATTTTATACATTTTGTGGCTATGGTAAATGGAATTACTTTCTTCAGTTTCATCTCAGTCTGTCTGCTGTCCATGTATAGAAATGCTATAGATTTCTATATGTTGATTTTGTATCCTGCAACTTTACTGTATTCATTTATTACTTAGAGGAAATTTTTTGTGGATGCCATTGGTTTTTCTATGTATACAATCATGTCATCTGCAAATAGAGATAATTTCACCTCTTCTTTTCCCATTTGAATGCCTTTTATTTTCCATATTTTTAAATAATTATTTTATTGAACTTTACTTATATAATTATTTATTTTAATTTGACCAGAAAGGGACAGAGTGAGTGAATGTGTAAGAGAGAGTGATCAAGAGAGAGAGCGAGCGAAAGTGAGAAAACAAGCTGCTGGATCCGGGACTCGAACTGCAGTTAGCAATGTGGGAGTCCAGTGTTCTTAACCACCATGCCACCTGCAGGCTCTAAATGCTTTTTATTTTGTTATCTTTTTTATTTCATTGGCAAGGACTTCCAGTACTATGTTGAAAATGAGTGGAGAAAGTGGGTTTCCTTGTCTTGTACCAGTTTTTAGTGGAAAACATTTTAGTTTTTCCCCATTCAAGATGATGTCAGCTATGGGTTTTTCATAGATTGCTTGAAGAATTACCCTTCTATGTCAATTTTGCCGAGAGTCTTGATCATGAAGAGATGTATTTTATCAAAAATTTTTCCTGCATCAATTGATATGATCGTATGGTTTTTGTCTCTCTTTCTGTTGATATGGGGTATTATGCTTAGGGTTTTGCGTATGTTGAACCATCCTTGTATCCCTGGAATAAAGCCTACCTGGTCATGATATATAATATTTTTTATAAGTTGTTGGATATGATTTTCCAGTCTATTGTTGATGATTTTTGTGTCTATATTCATCAGAGATAATGGTCTATAGTTTTCCTTCCTTGTCAGGTTCCTTACCTGTTTTAAGTGTAAGGGTGATAGAAGCTTCATAGAATTAATTTGTGAGAGTTTCATCCTTTTGGATCTTAAAATAACTTGAGAAGAATGGGCTTAACTCTTCTTTAAAGGCTTTGTAGAATTCAGAGGTGAAGCCATCAGGACCAGGGAGGTTATGTATTACTGATTCAATCTAGTGGCTTGTTATGGGCCTATTCAGACTTTCTATGTCCTTCTGACTCAATTTTGGTTGATTATATGTTTCCAGGAATTTTATTCAGGTTTTTTTGTGGTTGGCATACAGTTGTTCATATTATCCTCCAATGATGTTTTGTATTTCTATTATATCTGTTGTTATATTGCCTGCTTTATTGAGAATTTGATTTACCTTGTTCCTTTCTCTCTTCTTAATTAGTCCAACTAGTAGTATGTCAATTTTGTTTCTTTTCAGAGAACCAGCTTTAACTTTTAACTTATTTCTGTATAGTTCTTTTATTTTCTATTTCTTTTATTTGTGATCAAATCTTTATTATTTCTTTTCTCCTGGAGTTTTTCTTTTTCTTTTCTTTTTCTTTTTCTTTTTTTTTTTTTTTTTTAGATATTTTTGCTGTTGCTTTTCCAATTCTCTGCGTCATGATGTTAAGCTGTCCATTTGCCTTCTTTCCATATTCTTATGTGCACTAATTGCTATGAACTTCCCTCTTATGACTGCTTTCGCAGTGTCCCAAAGATTATGCAAACTCATGTACTCATTATCATTGGCTTTGATGAATATTTTGATATCAGTCTTTATTTATTCAGTAATTGTGAAGTCATTTGGGAGTAAGTTATTTATTTTCCATGTATTTGTATATTTTTGAAGATTTTTCCTGAAATTATCAAGTTTAATTTCATCATAGTCGGAGAAGATGCGGGTTATAGTTCTATGCCTTTGAATCTGTAAAAGCTTGCTTTGTGCCCTATCATGTGGTCAATCTTTGAACAAATTCCATGTGGGGGTGAGAAAAAAGTCTATCTCATGGTTTTTTGGGTGGAAGGTTCTATAGATGTCTGTTAAGTCCATTCGATTTATGGTACCATTTAGATTCTGTATCTCTTTGCTTATTTTTTGTCTAGATAATCTGTCCAAAGGAGATAGTAAGGTGTTGTGGTCACCAGCAATTATGGTGTTGCAGTCTATCTCTCCTTTTAGCTCTAGCAGTCTTTCCTTCATGTATCTGGGTGCTCCTGATTGGGTATATAGATATTTATAAGCATTATATCTTCTAGATGGATTAGCCCTTTTACTGCTATATAATACTCTTCTCTGTCTCTTCATACAGTTTTTGTTTTAAAGCTTATTTTGTCAGAAATCAGTATCATGACTAATTTTTTTGGTTACAGTTTTCATGGAATACCTGTTTTCAGCCCTTCACCTTTAGTCTATATATGTCTTTATCTATGAGATACATTTCTTGTAAGCAACAGATAGTGGGTTTCTGATTTATTGTTTTTTTAGAGAGGTTTTTGCTATAGGACATGTGTGCTCACCAGAAAGACAGAGAGAGACAGAGAGACAGAAAGCAAGAAATCACCCCCTAGGGGGGATGGCCACACCACAATCCCTTCTCCTCCATTCTCCTCTTGGGATCTTGGGCACACATGCACACATGCCCGGCATGAGTTTAAGCCTCCGGGTCCGGGACTCAAACCATGGTTGATTACATGGGAGTCCAGTGACATAGCCATTACGCCAACTGCTGGTTCTGAGGGTTTCTGATTTTTTTATTCATTCTGCTAGTCTGTGTCTCTTGATTGGATAATTTAATCCATTAACATTCAATGTTATTATTAATATTTCTGGACTTGTCCCTACCTTTAAGTTGGTCATTGTCTTGGTTGTCTTTTATTCTCTTATTTCTGCCTGTTCATTCTTTAGTTTTCCTGGATCAGGACTCTCTTCAGAGTTTCCTGAAGAGCTGGTCTGGTGTTGGAAAATTCTTTCAGGTTTTGTTTATCTGAGAAGATTTTGACCCTCCCCCCCATATGAAGGATAATCTTGCTGGATATAATAATCTTGGTTGAAATGGTTTCTCTCTTAACACTTTCCATATGTCTTCCTATTCTTTCCTTGCTTACATTGTTTCCATTGAAAGATCCAGTATTAGCCTGATGGGTGACCTATGTAAGTCAATTGACATTTCTCCCTTGCCAATTGTAGTATCTTGTCTTTATCTGTGTTTTTCACCAGTCTTGCTAAGATGTGCCACAGAGAGGCTCTTCTTGGGTTGATTCTATTTGAGGTCCTTTGTATTTCTTATGTCTGGATGTTTGAGTACTTCTCTAGAATTGGAAAGTTTTCTTCCAGGATTTCATGGGCTAGATTTTCAATGCCTTTATTAGTTTCTTCACCTTCTGGCATACCAGTATACAGATGTTTAAATGTTTAATGGAATCTTGTATTTCTCATATATTGTCCTCATTTTTTTGTTGTTGCTGTTATTTTCTCTATGTTTTTGGTATTTTTTTTCCCTAGGTCAGAGGATTTTTTCTTCTACATCTGAGATTCAACCTTCAGCATGGTCTAATCGGCTTTTTAATACTTTCAAAAGAGATTTTTATTTCCTATATTATAGATTTCATCTCGAATAGTTCCATTTTATTCTTTCTTATGATGTCCATTTCTTCTTTCAAATTGTGGAAGGACTTTCTCATCTCCTGGAGTTTGTTGTCTCGCTTTTGTTCCAACTAATGGAGTTTTGTCACTATAAATATTCTGAATTCTTTCTCTGACATTTCAGTAATTTCTGTTTTTTTTAAGAAATAGGGGAGAGTTATTGTGTTCTTCTTTTTATTTTTTAGTTTTACATTTTTCCAACAGAAACAGTATTAAATATTTTTGAGAAAATATTTACATGCCAACTACTCAAATAGTTGAAAAGCAAATGCCCAGCACACAAGTTACACATAAACTTTCTCAATTCAGCCCTGCCCAAGTATTCTATGATATACCATCTGCTAGCAAAGATCAGTCTCTTTTGCTTCCTTCAAAGTCTTTCTCAAAATAATCCTCTGGTGTTGCTCTTCTGCAATCTCTACTGATTATAATGCAGGACTGGAAAAGTCCAGGTCATTTTATGTTATAAATTCTTTCATATATCTTCTCTAATCCTCTCTGTCAGGCAGAACTATTTATGATACCAGGCTATCTATCTTCTGTTAGCTTACTTGAGGTCCACCTTAGTTCCATAGTTTTCTGATTAATCTTTGGATATGACATTCCAGTCAAGGCCCAGTCCAATAATGAGTATTTCCAATTTCTGAATCAATGTAACACACATTATTGAACTTATGTGAATAAAACTTCTGCCACAAAATAAGAATATTCCAAAATATTTTCCAATTCCAGGAAGGAAGAAAATTTTATGTTTCCATTTAAAGAAACAAACAAGAAAAATATTTTAACATATTGCTGAACTTATCAACAACTCAAAAGAAAGTAAACTGTTTAAATTGGGGAAAAAAAGCATATTAAAAAAATTAGTAATGTTTTACGCAAAAGTCATAAAATTCTGTTTCGACAGTTCAGTCTTATGTTCAGACTCTCTTCTGTTGAATATGCAGTGTTGCTGTGGTCCAATCTTTCCATTTAAATCCTGAAAGTTAACATTCTACATTGTTATTGATATTTCTTGTCCCTAGCATTAAATTGGTCATTTTCTTGGTTGCCTTTTGTCCTCTTATTTCTGTATGTATCTTTAGTTTTAGTGGTTGAACACTTCTTTCAAAACTTCTTGAAGAGTGGGTCTACTACTAGCAAATTCTTTCAGGTCTTGTTTATCTGAGAATGTTTTTATTCTTTCTTTCCATATGAAAGATAATCTTGCTGAGTATAGTATTCTTGGTTTAAACTGTTTTTCACTAAACACTTTGAATATATTTTCCCATTCTTTCCTTGCTTGCACTATTTCTGGTGAGAGGTCTGAGGTTAGCCTGATATGATAACCTTTATAAATAACCTGACATTTCTCTCTTGCCAATTTTAGTATCTTATCTTTGTCTGTGGATTTGACCAGTCTGGCTATCTTGTGCCATAGAGGAGATCTTCTTGGGTTGATTCTATTAGGGATCCTTTGTATGTCTTGCGTCTTGATATTTGAATGCGTCT
>NW_006159939.1:2098793-2142142 GCF_000334495.1 Tupaia belangeri chinensis | reverse complement strand
AAGATAATGTTCAAAATATTTCTTATAATTTTGTATAATTTTGTTTGTAACTATAACAGAAACAGTATGGTTTTAAATATTTTTGAGAAAATATTTACGTGCCAACTACTCAAATAGTTGAAAAGCAAATGCCCAGCACACAAGTTACACATAAACTTTCTCAATTCAGCCCTGCCCAAGTATTCTATGATATACCATCTGCTAGCAAAGATCAGTCTCTTTTGCTTCCTTCAAAGTCTTTCTCAAAATAATCCTCTGGTGTTGCTCTTCTGCAATCTCTACTGATTATAATGCAGGACTGGAAAAGTCCAGGTCATTTTATGTTATAAATTCTTTCATATATCTTCTCTAATCCTCTCTGTCAGGCAGAACTATTTATGATACCAGGCTATCTATCTTCTGTTAGCTTACTTGAGGTCCACCTTAGTTCCATAGTTTTCTGATTAATCTTTGGATATGACATTCCAGTCAAGGCCCAGTCCAATAATGAGTATTTCCAATTTCTGAATCAATGTAACACACATTATTGAACTTATGTGAATAAAACTTCTGCCACAAAATAAGAATATTCCAAAATATTTTCCAATTCCAGGAAGGAAGAAAATTTTATGTTTCCATTTAAAGAAACAAACAAGAAAAATATTTTAACATATTGCTGAACTTATCAACAACTCAAAAGAAAGTAAACTGTTTAAATTGGGGAAAAAAAGCATATTAAAAAAATTAGTAATGTTTTACGCAAAAGTCATAAAATTCTGTTTCGACAGTTCAGTCTTATGTTCAGACTCTCTTCTGTTGAATATGCAGTGTTGCTGTGGTCCAATCTTTCCATTTAAATCCTGAAAGTTAACATTCTACATTGTTATTGATATTTCTTGTCCCTAGCATTAAATTGGTCATTTTCTTGGTTGCCTTTTGTCCTCTTATTTCTGTATGTATCTTTAGTTTTAGTGGTTGAACACTTCTTTCAAAACTTCTTGAAGAGTGGGTCTACTACTAGCAAATTCTTTCAGGTCTTGTTTATCTGAGAATGTTTTTATTCTTTCTTTCCATATGAAAGATAATCTTGCTGAGTATAGTATTCTTGGTTTAAACTGTTTTTCACTAAACACTTTGAATATATTTTCCCATTCTTTCCTTGCTTGCACTATTTCTGGTGAGAGGTCTGAGGTTAGCCTGATATGATAACCTTTATAAATAACCTGACATTTCTCTCTTGCCAATTTTAGTATCTTATCTTTGTCTGTGGATTTGACCAGTCTGGCTATCTTGTGCCATAGAGGAGATCTTCTTGGGTTGATTCTATTAGGGATCCTTTGTATTTCTTGCGTCTTGATATTTGAATGCGTCTTTAGATTTGGAAAGTTTTCTTCCAAGATTTCATGGAATAGATTATCAATGCCTTTATTAGTTTCTTCACATTCTGGTATACCAATTATCCAAACGTTTGGGCGCTTAATGCTATCTAGTATTTCTTGTATAGTATTCTCATTTTTGGGGGTTATTTTCTCAGTTTTTTTGGTTGTTCTTTCTAGTTTAGAGGTTTTACTTTCAACATCCAAGATTCTATTTTCTGCATGGCCTAATCTGCTTTTAATACTTTCCAGGGATGTTTTGATTTCATGAAGAGCAGCCTTCATCTCTAATACCTCCATTTGATTCTTTTTTATGGTATTTATTTCCTCTTTCAGATCATGAAAGAACTTCAACACCTCCTGGAACTTGTCTCCTCTCCAGCATCTTCTGGAGTTCATTATCTCTCAGCTCTTGTATCTCCTTTAGTTTTGTCACTATGAATATTCTGAAGTCTTTATCAGACATTTCGATGAATTCTACAATACTGTCTGTAGATGATGAGGCATTGCTCTTTTCCCTTAGGAAAGAGATATTTTCTTGGTTTCTCACGTTTCTGGTGCCTCTGCGGTTGTTTCTGGTTATTCTGTGACAAAATCTCTCCTCCACAGTGCTTAGCAATGTGGTATCCACAGTAAGAATAGGAGTTCAGAATTATAGAAAGAAATTTCTTCATTAAAGCAGGAGGTTCAATAAGTGTTGAGGATTTCAATCACTCTAAAAGTTCTAGGAGATGGGTTTAGAGCATGGCTTCCCTGAATGTACCAGGACACACCTCAGCTTTAAAATGGCTTCTTGTCTGAATATTTTTTGGAGTCTACTATTGTGTTCTCTTGATGGAGACATATTTCCTCTACCCCCCCCCCATATTTCCTCTCCCCCCCCCGCCAACTTGAGGCTTTTCTGTGACTTCTAGCCATTGGGTAGTGTATTAACTTTTGGATACCTTTTTGGAAAATGTTTCTGCCACTGGGAACTAGTTTGCTTCCCTTTTGCTGTGGATTGCTTCTGTGCCAAAGTGTCTCTTCTGCTGTGTTTAACAATGTGGTCTCCATGGGAGGAGTTTTCTATTCAGGTTTCTGAAAGGCAGTTTCTCCTTTTTTACATGTAGTTCAGTGTAGAACGAAGATCCCTGGGAGCCTCACAATACTGAGATGTTTGAAAACTATGATTCTAGACCTGTATAGTCCCTCTCGGTAGGTGGAGGATGAGGAGAAGATGACAATGTAAGAGGGAAGGAAGGAATATAAAAGAAGGAAAAAGGAAAAAGTCACACGCTACACTACGCTTTTCTGTGTCTGATTTCAGCAAGAGAATACAGGTAGAAATGGGCTCTGCTGGAGAGCTGAAAGCTGCCCTTATGGGGTAAAGAATTAGCAAAAGAAAGGAGGGGAAAAAAACCCCTACTTTCTGGTGGGAAGAGATGGGGGTATGAGGTTGGTAGCTGGAGCTGGAACTGAGGCGGGAGCCAATGGACGGCCCTGCCTCAGTTTCCCTGACTGGGGCAGGGGGCTGCAGATGGAAGTGGGCTCTGCTTGAGAGCTGCCCTATGTGGTAAGAAGTAAAGAACTATTAAAGTAAAGAATTTTATGTTCTTAGGTAACCAGAAAAAAATGTCTTTAGTTTTGCCTT
Organism: Tupaia belangeri chinensis; assembly: GCF_000334495.1. NCBI lineage: Eukaryota > Metazoa > Chordata > Mammalia > Scandentia > Tupaiidae > Tupaia > Tupaia belangeri. The sequence goes on along the minus strand of NW_006159939.1, from coordinate 2,139,157 downwards.
CTGGTTCTTATCTAATTCTTCAGTTTTCAAATATTCCAGATGTTGGTCCTATAGTCAATATCTTTTCATTGTTTCAGTTCTCTGAGAAAATTCAGGTGGACCTAGAGAAGGGTATTTCATTAAATTATATATTCACTGATGTTTGTCTCACTTTCATCATACGTTAGTTCCTTTTAAAACATATTTTCTTCATACTCTCTGAATTAAAAGTATTGTCTTGTTACAGAAGGTAGTAATAATATTGAAGAGTTGGAGACTTTTCTCTCATTTATTTGCATAATATCTTCTTTACATAGTTTGTCTCTTTTCTCCATTGAGAATCATTTGGTTATAAACTTTACTGATATTTTAATTTTTTTATGATTTTAATTTTCCTGGGTCTTTATAACTGTTCAGAAACAATTTTGATATCTTGTTTACATGTCCTCTCTATATTTTTAAACATCTCCCCAGATACTTTTCTTTTTCATTTTAATTATTCAAATTTTTTGATAGGTTATGCTGCAGTTATTTTTATGTTTCTAGTAATTGAATTGCACATTTCTTTTCTTTTCTTTCTTTATTTTTTATTTATTTACATTCATTCACTATACATCACTATAGCAAACAAAATGAGATTTCCCATCCAGAATACACTGTAAATTGGCTCAATCAAGCACATCAACATAAGTATTATGGTCAACAAATAATTTTCCATTTGTTTCCTGTATATTTTGTTATTTTTGCCATCCTTGATTCCTTATCTCTCACCCTCTGCTGTGTCTCATCCTCCTCCCACGCTATCTCTGGTATCCATGGTTGCTTCCTATGCCTTCCCCCCATTTTATTGATTCGCTAATGAACTTAATCTAAATACTTCCAATAGCAAGTGCAGCTGATATATACATATCCACAAACACAAGTCTGACTTTAGGCATAAACCTCAGTGAGTAGAATGAATATACTATAAAGTAGCACCTAGCTGGGACTATATAGCTTACTGCAGTCATCAAATATGCATTTTTTTAATTTCAAGAAAAATAATTTTCATGTATTTTTTTCTCCTGAAACTTTTTAAAAAATTAATTAATTTACGTGCATCCTCTAATAATCATCACAGCATACAAAAAGTGGTTTCCCATCCAGAATACACTGCACAGTGGCTTAATCATGTATGTTATCATCAATAATTTTCCATTTCTTGTTTCATATATATATATATATATATTATATTTATATATTATATTCTTATATATGTCTACCCCTATGTCTGACCCACTGCCCTTTTCCACCCTCTTCTCACACTATCTCTGGTGTCTACAGTTCTCTTCCATTCCTTTTCCTCCCACATTTTATTGATCCCACAATTTCTTACATAATTTAACTACTTTCAATAGCAAGTTCAGCTGATAATTTCAAGAAAAGCAGTTTTGAACTGGTAAGGAAATTTGCTTTTTTTTTTTTTTTTAGAAGTTTTTACTAGAGGGTGTGTGTGCTCACCAGACAGAAAGAGAGAGACAGAGAGACAGAAAGCGAGAAATCACCCCCAGGGGGGATGACCACGCCTCAATCCCTTCTCCTCTGTTCTCCTCTGGGGATCTTGGGCACGCACGCATACGCGCCTGGCATGAGTTTAAGCCACCGGGTCTGGGACTCAAACCACAGTCTACTATGTGGGAGTCCAGCAACATAGCCATTATGCTAACTGCTGGTCCCTATTTGCTTAAATCTTAAAGCCTGGAAACAGGTTAATATTCTGTTCAAATAGTAGGTACATGAACCTATTAACATTTCTTTTCAATCATTTATTTCCTGACATCAGTTTTCGTGGAGTTGAGCATATGTTTAATCTTATACATGATATTCCATTTATTTATTTTTCCTGTTCACTGGGAATATTCTCATTTCCAAGGTAGCATGAGCACACATTCCTGAGGATTCTATAATTTGCCCAGACGGGTCAGCTTTGATTCTAAGGTATTATCACCACTGGTCACACAGTACATTCCACGAAGTAGTCTGGATCCATCTTCCGGGGTCCCCTGAGGTGCCAACACCAGTCAGCCTGCAACAATTCCTCAGGAGGTATGGACCTCTGTTCTTCAGGATCCTCCTCCAAGTTTCTGAGTTTTAATAGTCTTTCCCTCCTTTCCTCTGATTTAGGAGTGGTGGCTTTCTCCTACAGTTTCTGCTTCTATAATATCTTATAATCCTTTCTTGCTAAATTCTCTCTGTTAAAATAACTGGATGATTTCAGTTTCCTGACTAGGCCCTGAATGATACAATCACCACTGATACAATTGCTGATTTACTCTCCATTTCTTCCTTCCTTAACCATAAGTCACAACACTCAGATGTAGAAAAAACTCGCATCATCTAACTCTGATAGGTGACCAGCTTTGTGCCTAGAATGTCTTAGTCACCATAAGTCTTTTCTAGAATTTTTTTCCTTGATTCTAAGATTCATACTTAAGTATATCAACAAAAACAAAAGCATTGTGGGACTCAATAGATTTCGTAACGTTTGTTAAAACAGTTTCTTCTCTTTTTCTGTCTTTCTCTCACCAAATTCATTACATTGGCTTTTACTCTATGATCCCCTTGAAATAGTTTTCTTCTGACTGCTTCCCTGTGTTATTTCTTCATTCTTTTCAAGGATAATTTGTTATCCTTGAGGTGCTGCAAGAAAAAGTGTATTTCCTTCATCTTTGCACCAATTTGTCAAGCGGGGATGACGGTAAGCACTTTACTGTATGTGACTGAAGATCAGCTCAGGAGGAAGCCCAGTACACTGCAGTCTGCAGGGTCCAGGAACTGTGCACGGGATATACAGATCTTCCCCCCTCCTCTGAACCATCTGTGGTCCATCATGTTTCGCTGGGTACTGACCTCACAAACTGCTTCTAGATGTGTCACAGTCGATGGTTGTCCACAATATGCCAGTGAGAATGGTAACTAGGCTAGGGCAATAATTCTCAACTCTTTTTGTTGTAAGAACACTTTACATTTTTTAATATTATGTATTATTATTTTTAAGTTTGTTGTAGGGCACTTGTGCTTACCACAGAGGGACAGAGAGAGAAAGAGAGAGACAGAGAAAGAGAGAGACAGAGAGAAAGAGAGTACTCCACCAGGTTTGGGACTTGAACCACACAGTTGGCCATGTGGGAGTCCAGCACCTTAACCACCATGCCACCTGCTGGCCCCAAACACTTTATGTTTCTAAAAATTATTGAAGGCTCCCAATATTTTGTGTTTATGTGGGTTCTCTCTATCAGTATTTACTGAGTTAAAAATTAAAGTTAAGAATTAAAATTTTGACACATTTAAAAATAATAAACATAACAAATGACATCTATTTAATAACTCTATGTCATTTATACTTTTTACAAAGCACTTTAATGTCTGGTGTATAGGAGATGGCTGATTCTCATCTGCTTTGCATGCTATTTGGTAATTTATTTTTTTTTGATTGAGCTATATGAAGAATTCAGCCTCATGCTGACATCTAATTAGATGAGGGAGTAGTTTTTTTTAATAACATTTTTAGATATTTTTAAATATTCTTCTTTGATATTACACCAAAACCTCAAATGATAATTTCTGAAATTTTAGCTGCAATGTAGAATCTGAAAGTATATTAATGAATTTTATGTACTCTATACATTTCAACCCACTGGTTTTTCTTATACTTTTATTTACAATGGATTTTATAATATAATTAGTCATTTGTAAACTCTAGATTCATAGAATTAATGCAGTCCTCCCATATTTCATCACACAATATAAAAAATTGCTTCCATTTAAAGAGCCACTGAGCTCAAATAACACCTTAGTAGAATAAGAAAAAAAAATTTTTTTGAGAGGCTTTTGCACTTGCCATAAAGAGAGAGATAGAGAGACAGAAAGTGAGAACTCCACCCCTTCCCCCAAGGGTGATGGCCACACCGCAATCCCTATCCTCTATTCTCCTCTTGAGATCTTGGGCACACATGCACACGCACTCTGTGTTAGTTTAAGCCAGTGGGTCTGGGACTCGAACTGCGGTTGACCACATGGGAGTCCAGTGACATAGCCATTATGCCAACTGTTGGTCCTGAATAAGAAAAATATTACTGACTTCTTAAAATCTTGGGAAGTTCTCAGGGATGGTAAGGGATCTGCAAAACACACTTTAAAGACTGCTACTGTAGGGACCAGCAGTTAGCGTAATGGCTATGTCGCTGGACTCCCATGTAGTTGACCACAGTTTGAGTCCCAGACCCGGCAGCTTAAACTCACACTGGGCGTTGGTGCGTGCGTGCCCAAGATCCCGAGAGGAGAATGGAGGAGAAGGGATTGTGGCGTGGCCATCCTCCCTGGGGGGTGATATCTCGCTTTCTATCTTTCTGTCTCTCTCTGTCTGTCTGGCGAGCGCACGTGCCCTACAGCGAAAAACCTCTCAAAAAAAAAAAAAAAAAAAAAAAGACTGCCACTGTAGCATAATAATATTGAGTCTACCTACTATTAAGAAACTGTCTCTGAGGGAACCAGCAGTTAGCGTAATGGCTATGTCGCTGGACTCCCACGTAGTTGACTGCGGTTCGTGTCCCGGACCCGGTGGCTTAAAACTCACGCCGGGCGCGTGTGCGTGCGTGCCCAAGATCCCGAGAGGAGAATGGAGGAGAAGGGATTGCGGCGTGACCATCCCCCCTGGGGGGGGATTTCTCGCTTTCTGTCTCTATGTCTCTCTCTGTCTGTCTGGCGAGCGCACGTGCCCTACAGTGAAAAATCTCTCAAAAAAAAAAAAAAAAAAAAAAAGAAACTGTCTCTGAGACTAGCCCTGTGGCACTATGGTTAGGCATTGTGCATTGGGTCCTGGATCCCACATGGCTATCTGTGGTTTGAGTCCCGGCCCAGGTGTGTCTAAAAATCCAGATGGTATGTAGAAATGGAGGATAAAAGATTGCTGTGCCACCATGCTCCATTGGGGAGTGCTTTATTTTGCTCTCTGGTGATGGATTCTCTGGTTCTAAAAAGAGAAACTCTCTTTAAAAAAGTGACATATGAATTCATATCAGTTGGTTTGGAAAACATGCATACTTTTTTTTCCATTTTCAATAGTTTAATTTGAAATCATTCATTTTTAGCAATAGTGATATTTAACAACATATCTCATGGTTCAAATGACAGTAAGTGACTGAAAATAACAGGAGAAAATGGAGCATGTATTTGTTATGGTTTCATCAGAAGAAAAATAATGCTAGAAAAATTGTCTTTTCCTATATAATGCATTTTGTATGTGTACTTTGCACTAGAAAGATTTTCCTTTTTCTTTTCCTTGACATTTATTCTCATGATATTTGCCTTTTTTCTATTTACCTGCTCCACTTATAAAATTTTATTACTCAAGTTGCTTTAATCTCATCAAATCACAAATTCATACAAGTAAGTAGTAGTGTTTTTGAGTCTAAACAAGAATAGATCAATTCCATTTCTTTATATTTATGGTAGGTGGCAAAATCAAGTAATATTTTCTCATTTTGACAAGTGCAGTCAGAATCTATGGACCTTTTCAAGGAAAGACATAAATTCCTGTACATCGTGTAGTAAAAACGGAGCTTCTATTCTGAATTTGCAGATGATCTTTGTCTGGCGTAGACAGCAACTGCTTACGTTCCTTACATGAAGTGTGCCTGTTTACTGTCTATCCTGTATTCTGACTCCTACACATAGAAATCCAGTCTGCTCTGCTTTCCAGAAGCATCTGCACGTTTTACGCAGTAACAGTGACAAACAATGGACTAGACTACTGGAAATGGGAATGCTGACACAATAGCAGTCATTCCTTTTCCTTTTCTTCTTTTATTTTTTTAACCAATTGTGAATGCTCTCATTGGAGAGAGAGAGAGACAGACAGAGAAAATGAGAGGGAAAGTGAGAAATCACCCCCCACCCCCCCACCCCCCCCTCAGGGAAGTGGCCTTGCCACAGTTTCTTCTCCTCTGTTCTCCTGGGATCTTCAGCACACACGCACATGCACCCAGTGTGAGCTTGATGCCAGCAGGTCCAGGACTCAAACTGCTATAGGCCATGTGGAAGTCCAGCAATGTGACCACTACGCCATCTGCTGGCCTAATAGCAATAATTTCTACAATGTTCAGCAATGGCACAATATTGGAGATTGTGATCTTCCTAAAATCAGGGTTTTCTAAATTTAAATTTTAATCAATTAATTTATTTTTAAGGTTTTCGCCATAGAGCACTTGCACTTGCCATATATAGACAGAGATAGTGAGAGAGAAAATGAGAACTCACTCCCCTGATGACCACACTGAAATCACTTCTCTGTTTTCCTTTCTGGATTTGGGGCATGCATGCACATGTGCCCTGGATGATTTTCAAGCCTCCAGGTTCAGGACTGGAACTGTGGCCAGCTGTTGGGGAATCTAGAGCCTTAACCACCATGCCACCTGCTGGACCAACAATCAGTTTTATTTTAAATGAGTGCAATCTTAGTAATTCTGGTAAGTTAGCAAAAATAAACCCCTCTGGATACTTCAGACAAAGTGGAAGGAAAGCAAGCTTTCAATTTCCTCTTAGTTTAAGCCAAGGTCATAGGAGAATCATTTGATTTTACAACTTTGTGCTACGCTTAGATTTATTCTCAGTACTTTACGTATTTTCATTTAAAAAATTTTCAATCATTGTTAAGGAGTTAGAGTGAACATGTGCAGCACATAGGAACAAAAACTGCTTAGATGTGGGTATCATTAGCAAGAGAGATTCTATTTGTATCTTAGAAGATCTGTACTTATTTGAGGTTCAGTCATGGGATATAAATTCTTTAGGTAGATTTCACCAACTAGAATCCATTGTAGTTTTTTTTGGTGAGCATAGCAACATACAGCATTATTATTATTATTATTATTTGAGAGGTTTTTGCTATAGGGTACGTGAGCTCACCAGAAACACAGAGTGAGACAGAGAGACAGAAAGTGAGAAATCACCCCCCAGGAGGAATGGCCACGCCGCAATCCCTTCTCCTCCATTCTCCTCTCGGGATCTTGGGCACGCATGCACACACGCCCGGTGTGAGTTTTAAGCCACTAGGTTTGGGACTTGAACCTCAGTCAACTACATGGGAGTCCAGTGACATAGCCATTACGCTGAGTGCTGGTCCCTCAACATACAACATTATTGAAAGCTGCCAATGCACTACTAAGCTGTGGCTAACGGAAAACATCAGCCAAGAGGGTCAATCAGAATTCAGCTCACAGCGCTGGGGTTCCCTTCAACACAACGGCATTTAAGAGACCCTCATTTCTAGGGGCAATACTGCAAATGCTTGCATGCCATGCAGGGGAAGATCATGGCCGACAACACCAATTGGCAGTCTTTATCTTTTCAAAGTGGCTCAAGGATCCTTTGTTCCTTTTTCTCCTTTTGGAAATGCCCAGAAAATAGTATTTGAACACATTGTCAGTAACATGGTAATATGTACAACTATGTGATGCTAGATTTTGAACTGAAGATGTTAGTAAGATAAACAGCATCACAAAGGGCACTCCTTCCTTGACACGCTCCCATTTCCCTTTGCATTATCTTCGTGGTTTTCAGTACCTTAGATAATCATGTGTGCACCCCCTCTTCCCTCACATACAGCTTTCCTCTCTCCTTGTAGAAGGAGAAAGAAAGAAGAGTATTTTCTTGCAAAATTTGTTTGTTCTCTTACTTTTTTTACATAGAAACTGCAGCCAAGCCAGCTGTCAGCAGAGGCTGCTTGGTGCTTTAGAAATCTGTATCAGCAGAACACATTCTAGCCTGTGCCAGGGCTGATGACAGAAGGAGCCAGCTGGGTGGTGAGTGGGTCTGTGAGGAGCGAGGAGTCTCTCTCAGCACTCCCTTGTCTATTCCTGCCCAGGTGTCCTGTTTCTTCATGCCTTCCTCCTTTTAGAGATCCTTCTTTCTCTTCTGGAGGGCCAGTCCTTTGGACTTTGAACTGACTATTATATTAATTGCAAAGTTTCAAGGCACCTCCTAACATGCCAGAATAAACGAGAACCTACTCCTTACACTAGATCAGTAATTTTCAAACTTAGGGGTGCTTTGTAACTCATTTGAGACTTTGTAGGTCCTGGGTAAGGCAAAGGACCTTCTTTCCTTCCTTTCTTGTTCCATTCCATTTCTTTCCTATCCTTTTTTTTTTTTTTTTCTTTCCCTTCCTAGAAGGGAGCATGAGCAAGAGAGAGCATGTGTGGAGAAAGAAAGAGGTGTTTTTCACAGAATCTCACCAGTTGTGTCTCTGCTCCAGACTCCTAGTTAACTAGGTCTGGAGGTGCATGCCATGGCATTCAGGTAGGGCCAGGAACCAAACCTAGGTCTCCTATGTTATCTCAGTTACTGGGCAGCAGGGTCCTCCTACTTATGTCACCATGGCTGAGCTGAATATTAATTTTTTTTTTTTTTAGGATATTGCCATAGGGCATGTGCACTTGCCAGAGAAAGACAGAGAGAGATGAAGAGAAGGAGAGTGAGAAATAACCCTTTGGGAGGATGCTCATGCCATGATTCCTTCTCCTTCATTTTCCTCTTGGGATTTTGTACATGCACGTACGTGCACATACACACACACACACACACACACACACACCTGGCAATGATTTTCAGGCCTCCAGGTTTGGGACTCAAACCACAGTCGGCCATGTGGTAGTCCAGTGCCTTAACCATCATGCCATCCGCTGGCCCCTAGTTTTAATTTTTAATAAATAAAGTTGACCTTCTGTGTCTGCAGGGTCTACATCTTCAGAGTCAACCAACTACAGATAAAAAATATTCAACAAAATTTTAAAAATAAAATAATACAAATTTAGAAGATACAATATAATAATATCTACATAGCATTTACATTATATTAGTATAAAAATATAGAGATGATCTAAAGCATACAGTAGGATGTATGTAGATTATATGCAAATACTGCACCATTTTGTAAAGACAATTGAACATCCATGGATTTTGCTATGGGAGAATACACGTGGGAGGAAGTCCTGGAACCAATTCCTTGAGAATACCAAGGGATGTTTATATAAGGTAATTTTGACTGAAGTGCTCAATACTAACTTTGAGAAACATTTAAAATCTGTGTTTCCAGTCCCTTCCTGGGGTATTATCTAACTGCAGTGGGTAGAGGATGTTGGAAAATCTTCCCAAATGAATCTGACTCAGCACCTGTCCTCTTTGCACTTGGGGAGGGAATTTTAAAAATCTATATGTCAAGACCCACTCCACTGATTCTGACCTACTAGCTTTGATGTTTCTTAAAAGCTCCTGGGGTGGGACCAGCAGTTGGCGTAATGGCTATGTCACTGGACTCCCACGTAGTCGACAGCAGTTCGAGTCCCGGACTCGGTGGCTTAAACTCACACCTGACGCGTGTGTGTGTGTGCCCAAGATCCCGAGACAGAATGAAGGAGAAGGGATTGTGGCGTGACCATCCCCCCTGGGGGGTGATTTCTTGTTTTCTGTCTCTCTGTCTCTCTCTGTCTGTCTGTCTGTCTGGGGTGACTAGCTTACAGATCTTGAATATCAGTTCTCAAAGTGTAGGTCCCAATCACCACTACCTGAGACAGGGTTGGGATGCCCATGTTTTTACACCCACCCCAGATCTATGCAATCAGGAATTCTGCGAACTGCAGCCAGTATCTGTCTTTAAAAAATACTCCAAGTGATCACAAAGTATGCTACAGCTTGAAAATTACTTCCTTAGACCAAACTTCAACTTAAGGCAGTAAACATTTAGATAATCCTGTTCTACTAATTGATAAATCAGCTATGGTTCCCTTCTTTTCCATGGTAGTATTTCTTTGTACACATACCTTAATAATCTAACATAAAGGTTTATTTACTCTAAGGGAACTTTTAATAAATCACAGTGAGATAACATAGTAGAACCCCCCAAAAGTTGTAGGATCTGTTAAATTTGCTGCTCCTTACTCTATTACATTAGACATCAGTATTCCTCTAAAATAAATATAGAGGGACCAGCAGTTAGCGTAATGGCTGTGTCGTTGATCTCCCATGTAGTCGACCGTGGTTCCAGTCTCAGACCCAGTGGCTTAAACTCACACCGGGCGCATGTGCGTGCATGCCCAAGATCCCAAGAGTAGAATGGAGGAGAAGGGATTGTGGCGTGGCCATCCCCCCCGGGGGGGGGGGGCGGGGGTGATTTCTTGCTTTCTGTCTCTCTGTCTCTCTCTGTCTTTCTGGTGAGCACATGCACCCTATAGCAAAAACCTCTCAAAAAATAAATAAAATAAAATAAAATAAATATAGCTAAGTCAAAAATTAGTAAAAGGCTGAAAGACAGAGGATGAGCCCAGGTTTGTAGTATTTCTCCTTTTTTTTCCCCTCCAATATTGCATGGATACGATAGAAAATATGGAACTAGATGTATTAAGCAGCCTTTTAGATATGGATTTGTTTCAAGTTTGAAAGTTTACTAAATAAAGTAGTGATGTTTATTTTGCAAGTATGCAGTAAAACATTGTTATATATTAGGAAGAATTCTAAGACCGTTACAGAAATACCAAACGATTTAATCTTTATAACTTTTTTCCTTAATTCGTTAGAGGGCACATGTGTTCTCTGGAGAAAGACAGAGTAAGAGAGACAGAGTGGGAGAGAAAGGGAGACAGAAAGTGAGAAAGCATCTCCCATGTGGCATGGTCACACTGCAGTCCCCTCTCCATTTCTCCCTCCTTTTGTGATTTTGCACACGCATACACATACATGCAGTGTTTCTCAAGCTGCTGGTCTGGGACTCGAACCACATGGTTGGCCATGTGGGATTGGCTGTTTTAACCACCACAACACAGACTGGCCCAGAATAGTTACATTATAAGGGAGGAAAGCAGGGTAGAAAGAGATGAAATAATGTGTCCAAGACAACCTAGCTATAAAGTGGCTGAGGCTGTGTTCTTAACAACTTCATTGGGGAAAAACCACAGCTGCTGATTAGTTCTTTAATGTTTTAAAATTTCATTTTGTTCAAAACTACTTTTTCTTTATGACCTCAATTTTCCCTCCTACTTTCTTAATGTTGCCTTTCCACTTGTTTATAATCTTTTGTTGTGTTTGAGAGAAACATTTTGTATCACTTCTGTTAATGACTTGTGTTCTGATTTTTTGTTTGTTTGTTTTTGTTTGTTTTTAATTAGTTAGGTAAGTAATTGAAAAAAACCTGCCCTTTTAGTTCCAGGATGTTTGGAGTTCATTGCTTTAAGTTGAGATATTTGGATCAGTGAGAAGAGGTGAACATATTTTCACTCTCAAAATTTTCCAACATGACATTAGTATTCCTCTGCTTCTTTGAGTGAGATGAATTTTCCTATTTGAAGGAAGTTTCTGCCAAATTTTATCCTTTTCCCAGGATTTGTTTTTCATATTATTTATCACATTGATAGATTTCAACATACTGTGGGTTTGGCGGGGTCTTGTTTAGAAGGGCCAGAAAGCTAATTTCTTGTTTCTTCTGTGTCAAAATAAAAAAAAAAAAAAAAAAAAGGGGACAGGAAAATTTAAGCTGTCAGGTGTCAGAAAAAGTTTACACCTTATAAATTCTTGGCTAAGTGTTGTAAACCTAGTGCTTTCTAATGAAACTTTGATTTTCTCATTTTAAATAGCAATGTGGTAGTTGCTTGTACCATAGTCTACATTTTTTCAGGAAAAGAAAGGAAGAAAAATATGGACATGATATTTTAGATGGAGCAGATATGTAATAATTCTGGATATATTTCAAAATTATAATGGACTATATCTTATCTAATAGTCTAGGTAACTTAATAGGACTTACTTATGCTTCTTTCCTACAGAATTGAGGATAGAGAAACTTATTTGGAACTCTGGATACAGTTAGTAAGTGATAAGAGAGTTAATTTACCTAAGGACCTGTATTTTCAATCTCTCTCATTTTCATCCCTTTTGGTTTTAATTGCTTTTACCTTTGGGCACAAATCAGCACCCATAGTCAGTGCAGTGTTGGGAACCAAGCTAGTTGGAGGGCCCACCTCTTGGGCAGATGCTCAGGTATTCACTGTTCTCTTATTTCTTCAATCCCGTAGTGCTAGTGTCAAGGCATTTGTAAATGTTGGCAATCCTGAATGCACACGAGTCCTGAAAGGTATACCGGCTTGCTTGTTATGATTTGCATCATGGTTTGTCCCTCAGAGTTTCAAGTCTTGGAATTTGATAGTGGCTATTGATGAGGCCTAGGGAGTAGTGATTGGGTCATGGTAATTGCACTACCAGAAGCAACACTCTCATGAATAGATGAGTGAAGATTAATGAAAACTCAGTGAGTTCTAGCTTTCATGAGAAGGGGTTAGTTCTTGTGAGACTTCGTTGGTTAAAAGAGAGAGTTACCCGCAGTTAGCTCTTGTTCTGCATGTGCCCACTGACCTCTGTATTTCTGTTGACTACACTGTAAGCTTAGGTCTTTGAACTTTCTAGTCACCAGAATCATGAGTTTGTGAATAAACCTCTATATTCTTTATACATTCATCCAGGTGCAGGTGTTTCTGTTAGCAAGGCAAAAACAGACTGAAATAGTTGTAAATCCTCACTCTGACATCTACCTGCTAATATGACTTCAGAAAAATTACTTAAACCCTCAAATACTAATTTTCTTCATTTGTAAAAATAAAATACAAGTGTCTATTTTGTAAGGTGGTTTGTGATGACTCAATGATGAATAATAATGCCAGCAACAGAAACGATAACATTGACAGTATTAAAACAATGTAATAGCCAGACCATCCTCTGAAATACCAAGCATAGTATGAGCTCCACAAATATGGACTGCTTTTCTGCTTCAATTTCCCAAATTGCTAGGAGAAAACAACCTAGATATTTAGCTACATTAGAGTAAGCTTTCTAAGCAAGCAGATACCGCAGGCTAATACTGTGAACGTGTGAATCAGTTAAGGTTAATTTTTTTTCCACAAATACATATTTTTGAAACCTCCATTAATTTCTTTTTCATTTAGTCTCCAGAGAGACAGAGAGAGGAAAAGTGAGAAATCACCTCCCCAGGGAGTATGGCCATGCCAATTCCTTCTCCTATTTTCCTCGGGATTTTGGGCAAATACTAATATATACCCAGTGTGATTTTCAAGCTGGCAGATCCAGGACTTGAACCACAGTTGCCCATGTGGGAATCCAATGCCTTAACCAGCATACCACCTGCTGGTCCCACCTCTATTAATTTCTGATGAGAGTTATTTAAATGTCTCAAAAGACTGAATCTGACTTTACATCATGAAAATCTAGGGGCCTGTACTCTTTTAAGTGTGTTCCAGTGTGATGTTGGCTGTGCTTTGGGCTAGATCCATGCTTCTCAAGGCAGTGTGAGGCTACATGCCTAAACTCAGTAAACATGAATGGCCAAAGCCCTCACATCGTTAGGAATTCTAATCGGGTTTCATACGTAAAGTTTTCATGGTTATATCAACATTTCATCAGTAGTTGAACAATCTGGTTTTTATCAGTTCACATACACAGCTTATATGTAGCCAGCCAGAAAGTGAGCAGAATATCTCCGGGGGGAAAAAAAAAGTTATACTTTCAGATTAATTCTCTTTTGAAAAACAATAACAGGAATGAAGTGAGTAATTCAAGACCAAGACTTGCAAACACTAGAGAACTGGTCAGACTGGGGAGAAGTAAAAGAATATTCCATTTATTCTTTACCTTATTGCAGAATGGCACTTGATAAAGTTGTGTCTGGAATAGACGTTTATGAGACTTACTGTATATTCGAAGTAATGGAAAAAAGGTTAAAAACTTCTATCCCTACCCTTTCCACTAGCAATCCTTCTGTTTGTGAGTGTTCAGGGCTGGATACTGCCACACAACTGTAAGTGCAGAGTATAGAAGCTGAGCTCACTAAAGAGCAGCCAAAAAGTCAGTGATATACCCTGATGGCCCACATCTGTTCTCTTCTTTGAGCCAATAATGCGAATGAGTCAGAGAAAAACACAGTGGTTCAGACAACAGCAGCTCTTTTTCTTCATTTTAGGAAAGACTGTGAGTTAAGAGCTGGAAATGGCTTGAAAATATATAGCTAGTCCTTTCCCTGCTCAAAGGCAAGCATACGGATGGCAGTATTTTCATCATGAACCATTTCCTAGAAAAAAGATTTTACAACTTCCTCAATCACATTCAAGTGTCTGGATTCTACACATTGTAATTTATTCATTCTCTCTTTTGCTGCTTTCCTGCTGCTGAAACTTGCACTTGTTTGACTCCTCACTGCTCTCAGCTGAGAGGAGCTACCTCTCTACCTTCCACACACATTGTTCCTCTCATCAACTATTCAGTTTCAGCTAGCAAGGTATTTAAAAAAAATCATGGTAGCATATTTGTGGTAAAGGAATATGGCTTGTGTGGCAGTTATTTATCTCTTTACAAAAGTTATGTAAGTGAATTAGGGCTTTTTTTGTTTTATAAGTGATAGAAATTCAGTTCAGTCTGGAATGAACTATAAACATGAATTAATGGTCGTGTGATTAAAAAAAAATTCCAGGAGGTGGATATGACTTTAGGTACAGCAGATACAGTCATATGTCCTGAAATAAGGTCCTCAGGACCTCAGCTTTCTTCTGCCTGGACGTCATTCTTTTGTATTTAATTATTTATTTATGTATATTTATTATTATTATTCATACATTAAATCACTATACATCATTTAGATTGTGAAGAGACCTCATCCAGCATGATATATACCTCAGTCCAGCCCAGTTGAGACCACCACACACAACCTTGTCAACAGATAATAAACCCGGATGTCATTCTTAGGAAGAATCTTTAACAAGTTAAAAAGAGGATAATGCATGCACATCCTCACAGCCCATAATCTCAAAGAAAAGAAAGCTTTTCTTTGCCGCCATTCCCAGGAGTAGTCCTGGTAGTGTGGCGTTATTGACATGTCTTGATTCACCTATACCTCCCTGAATAGTGTAGTGCTTATGGAGCTACGGCATCATGACCCCAGCTTCTCTTATCGTGATCGGCTCAAGACAGTGATGACAGTCCATAGCTCATATGCATGAGAAATCTGCCAGATAAGAGAACTCCCTGGTCTTCCTAGACTTTTCTTCTTCCATGTGAGAGAAAAGTTATCACAGGACTCAGACACTGCTTCTAGGATGTAAGTACTGAAGTACTCCCCCCCCGCCAATAAACCTTAGTGTGATCTTGGGTCCTGAAATTCTTGTTGCATTTGACTTATTCCATCTCTCTTTTTTGGTGCCTATGTTGTGGTTGTGGAATCTCTGTTTACCTGTAGTCATATTGCAAGATCTGTGAATTTTCCATTTAGTCTATCCAGTCAAC
Source organism: Tupaia belangeri chinensis (assembly GCF_000334495.1). Taxonomy (NCBI): domain Eukaryota; kingdom Metazoa; phylum Chordata; class Mammalia; order Scandentia; family Tupaiidae; genus Tupaia; species Tupaia belangeri. The sequence goes on along the minus strand of NW_006159939.1, from coordinate 2,123,806 downwards.
CCTCCATGACAGCAGGTTACATGTTCATGGATTCAACCAACTCAGAAAGAAAATAACACAACAATAAAAATAATAGAAATAAAAAATACAGTGTAGCAACTATTTACATGCCATTTATATTGTATTAGGTATTAGCAATCTGGAGGTGACTTAGAGCATAGGAAAGGATGTAAATTACATGTAAATATTATGCTGTTTTGTATGAAGGGATTCATGGAATTTGGTGTCTGTGGTAGTCTTGGTACCAATTCCCTACAGATATCAGGATGGCTCCATAGGGGCAATTCACCATCAGGTCTAGTTCTGACTTACCCACTTGAGGTAAGCTTCATACAGGTAACTAATTACTCACAGGAAAATCAAAATACTCTTACTAGAAGAAAGAAAATTGGAAGAAAGGAAAAATATTTTTGCTACTGTGTATTAAAATTAAGCTATCAGGGGACCAGCAGATGGTGTAATGGTTATGTCACTGCACTCCAATGTAGTTGCCCATGGTTTGAATCCTAGGTTTGGCTACTTAAAACTCAAGCCAGGCACAATTGCATGCATGTCCAAGATCCTGAGATGAGACTTGAGGAGAAGGGATTGCAGCATGGCCATCTCCCTGGGGGATGATTTCTCACTTTCTGTCCCTGTCTTTCTGGTGAGCACACATGCTCCATAGAAAAAAATCTTGCTAAAGCAAACAAACAAACAAACAAACAAACAAGCTATCAGGACCAGCAGGTGGCATAGTAGTTTAGATGCTGGATTCTTACATTGCCAAACATTGTTTGAGTCCTAGATCCAGCGACTTGAAAATTACACTGGATGCATGTGTGCCCAAAATCCTGAGAGGAGAATGGACCAGAAAGGATTAGAACCAGGCCGTCCCCCTGAGTGGTGATTTCTTACTTTCCCTCTCTCTGTTTCTCTCTCTCTCCAGTGTGCCCTCTGGCCCCCAATAAATAAATAAATAAATAAATAAATAAATAAATACTTTTTTTTTTTTTTAAGAGAGAGATTTTTGCTATAGGGTGCTTGCACTCACTGGAGAAACAGAGAGAGATGGAGAGGCAGAAAGTGAGAAATCTCTCCCTAGCGGGGATGGTCACACCACAATCCCTTCTCCTTCATCTCCCTTTGGGATTTTGGGCATGCATACAAACACGCCTGGCATGAATTTCAAGCCATCAGCTCCAGGACTTGAACCATGGTCCAGCCATGTGGGAGTCCAGTAACAGTTATAGCAACAGTTATGCCATCTGCCAGTCTCAAAATATAAGCTATCGCTTGTCTAAACTGATATATTTTATATACTTTTTAAAGTTTATTATGAATGACAAAAGTAAAGGTTCTCTTTGTCTAAAAATATTTGTGATTCAAAGAACTTTTTATTATAATGTACATACATTTTCACAAAAATATTTAAGTTTGAAATTATTTTTGTCTATTTAACCTATGTTTATTATTTCTATTGTGTAGTAGTCAGTTCTTCAGAGAAACAGAACAAATGGGGTATGTGCATGTGTGTATGTGTGTTTGTATGTACACATCACAGTTCAAATCCTAACATGTTCTAATATTCTTTCTTACTTGTAAAGTTCAGTCTACTGTTCTATTCAGGCTTTAACTGATTAGATGAGATCCACCTACATTATGGAGAATAATCTATTTGCTTAAAGTCTACTGACTTAAATGTTAATCTAATTTAAAAACATCCTCACAGAAACATCCAGAATGATGCCTGGCCAAATATATGGGCACAAGTTGACACATGAAATGAACAATCATATATTGTAAAGTATTGTTCTGTGGTAAATTGAATTTTATTAGTCTGTGGTTATTTTCAAGGTCCAGTGATTTGCATACCTTTTGCAATTTTATGTTAAATTTTGTTACTGTAACATCTTCCTTTCCACAGGAAATGCATGGCATGTATATGCTTCACAGCTGAGGTGAATACAAATTAACACTGTCATAAGAAGTGGTTGAAAATATTATTAGATCACCCCTTAGGGTATTTTTTCTTTATTCAAGATAGAGCACATGTGTTCACTCATAAAAGTGAAAGAGAGCTATGAGCACCCTCCACAGCATCAGATCACCCTACGATCCCCTTCCTCATTCATCTAGTCTGTTTTCATGCCCTGTGCATTTCAGGCTTACTGGGCTGGAGGTGCAGATTGCTATTGCCAGATGGGATTTGGCTTCTGTTGAGCAGTGCCATTACTACTGCATCAGGGAGCCACCCTGCCTCTTAAGATACATCTCTATCTCTACATATCTTTATCTATATATCTTAGACTTTTCCCATAGGGCACGTGCACTTGCTGGAGAGAGACAGAGAGAGAGAAGGTGGGAAATCATCCTCCAAGGGTGATGGCCATGCCACAATCCCTTCTCCATTCTTCTCTTGGGATTTTGGGTATGCGTGTACACATATGCGCGCATGTATGTGTGCATGCACACACACACACACACACACACACACCTGATGTGATTTTCAAGCTACCAGGTCTGGGTGCTTTAACCACCAGGCCCATGCCATCTGCTGGTCTCCTTCAATTTTTTTATTTTTTAAATTTTTCTTCTTTTACGTTTTACCCATAGGGTGTATATACTTGGTAGAGAGAGAGAGCAAGACAGAGAGAAACAGTGAGAGGGAAAGTGAGAAAACATCCCCAAATGGTGACGGCTATGCTGCAGTTTCTTTTCCTCCTTTCTCCTCTTGGGATTTCGGGCACACGTGCACATGTGCCCAGCAAGGGTTTTAAGCTGCCAGTCTGGAACTTGAAACATGGTCGACCATGTGCAAATCTAGCTCTTTAACCTTCTGTACCACCTGTTCCCCCCACCCCAGTATTTTTAACAGAAAACCTTAGATATTAAAAAGCCAAGGTTTAGAGCATGTTTTAAAAGCAAAAGTTGTTCAGTGTGGTAACTTCTTTTTCCAAAGTGGAAACATTAAAAATAGGCAGGAAAAATGTTCCATATTTTCTGTGGAATAACAGCCTGAAGGAAGGGGGTAAGCTTCATGGTTCTCATGATGGTTAGATAATGGCCAACTTAGCCTATTCATACGTCAAGTATAGGACATAACGCCTTTTTACAAGCTCGTTCACATCACTGACATTTCCTGCATATTTTCAGCAGGGAAATTTTCTCTCTGAATCAGTAGTTGCTGGTTTCAATATATTTTCTTTCAGAATCTCAAAACCAAAACAATTTGACCATTTACAAGTTGGAATCAGTCCAGGTCTTAGATTTACTTCTTTAACCCTCTATTTATTGTTTTATCTGAAAGTATCTATTCAATTCATAAACTATAATTAAAGATAAGTAGAATGTGTAAAACATTCAAACACAGAGAAGTCCAGTTAAGGCAAAATGAAGGGAGAGTTAATGCACTTTTGCTCTTTTCTACTCCGAGTACCACAGTTTTGATAGTAATAATACGCTAGTCCAGATATCTATTTATAGCAGTGCTTGGAGAAACCTTGTAATTCCTAACTTTGGGGAGACAATGCAAGCACTAGGTTAAAATGACTGCACACATACAATGGAAAGGAAGTCACATGTCTTTTACTCTGGTATTAAATGTAATGATATATCCCAGAGAGTTATTCTGGTACTGATTTCCCATCATGCCCTCATTTTAGAACAGGTGCCATTTCCTCAACCTGTGTGACTAAGAGAACATCTCTGCTCTCATGCAGAACCCATCTGCCCTCCCTCTGCCCCTCTTCATGCTTCCATTGCCATAACCACGTACAACCTCCTGCTCTTCAGGGATTAGATGATTGAGTCAGGTCCTGCTTCTTGGTCTGGCTAATGTCTCTCACAAAATTTACCTCAGGAGTCACTGTGATCTTTCTTACTGAGAAAGCTCCTTTCTCCATTACCTTTGAATCAGCTTAATTGCTTATTATTTTTGGGCTACTACTTCTTTGCCTAGTCCCATACATTATTATCTCACATTTCAGTATGCATTACGCCTTCTGGACAGCTATTTTCACTGACTAACTGCAGTACTGTATCCTGACACTAATTCCCTGGTACTGATAGGGTGTCCTATAATTCAGTTCAGTTCCACCACTAACTACCTAGAGTTAGAGCTTACCCTATGTCTTAGTCTATTTTGGCTGCTATAACAAAATACCACAAACTGGGTGGCTTATAAATGACAGAAACTTACTTCTCTCTGTTTAGAAGGCTGTGAAGTTCAAGATTACTGGTGAGGATTTGTTTTCTGGTTTATAAAGGAAATCTTTGAGGGAGCTCTTCAGGGTCCCTTTTTTAAGAACACTAATCCCATTCGTAAGGACTATGCCATTATGACTTAATTATCTCCTAAAGGCCCAACCTACTTTCAGCGTTTGGTGACACTTGCACATATGCTTGATAAACTTCTTAAGCCACTTCTCTGGGACTTGAACAGCTTGGTTGGCCATGTGGGACCCTGCTATCTTAACAACCTTGCCACAAGTTGGCCTTGTAGGATAGATAGGTACAGATTACTACAGATATCCTGTAGACTGGGCCATAGTTTCAAGAAACAGAATATGTTTAAGTGGGAGATGATGAAGATTTCAAGCAGGTGGGACAGTAGGTATGGAAAGAAAGGAATAGGGATATGGTTAATTTAAAAAAGATATAGCTATAGAGTCAGCAAGAGGAAATAGGGAATAATTTAGGTTAAAAACTTGAGGAAAATATAAAATCACATTTGGCTGACCTCAGATAATACTTCTTCAGGCAATGTGGAATCCAGGAAAATTGAGGGGGCTCGTGTTGTGTGTTGAAATCTCCAAGTTTGTATAGTTATTGAATAAAGTTACAAGAATTAGATATGTTCACCTGTGCATTCAAGTTTTTAAGAACACAAGATGACTTGAGAATGTACTGCCATATTCTTTGATGATGTGCATTAATGTGAAAGTACTAATACCATTGTTACACACGGAAACAGAGCCATGACATTTGCAGTACAAAAGAAGCTTGTCTTTTATGTACAGACTATGTGGAGTGCTTAGAGCTTTCAGGCAACATCTGGACAATACGAGCTTTATGAAACCAATTAGGTAAGCAAACACTGACTGTGGTGGCATTCTAACAGCTGAAAAGCATATTTCAAAATAAAACAAAACAGGAAGGCAATTCTTGTTATAAGGTAAACATTTTCAAGATGAGCACGTATTTCAGACATTGCCGTGAAACTACCCGTTAGGGCTCATCTAGCTGAAACCTTATGTAAATCGTTCCGTACTTGGCTTCTGTGGCACACCCTGTATTGAGGCTGGCGACAGGAAGCCATTGACTAAAAACTCTTTGGTCAAACACATTTTTCGAGGCACTAGCCAAACAATTTTTTTTTTTTTTCAAAAGCAAAAATGTGGATAACCCACTGATGTACAAAGCAGGCTGTAGCCTGCGGCTTCTTTTCCCTGAAATCTGAACAAATTGCACAGTCTAGTCTATTTATGGTTAATTACTAGAGGCTTCAGGTTAATTGCCAAGTTTTTATACTGCTAATTCTCTTCACAAAGAGCTCTGCTGGTTGGTTTACCACATCCACCATTCAGCTCCACCGGCAGTCGAATAGCCAGCTAACACAGGAACCGAGAGGGAAATGACGTGACCCCGACTGACTGGCTGCTTGTGATTATTTTCATTCTCTGGAGCATTTGTTAAGGATGAGCAAAACTGATTTTCTCTCTTTCTCCTGTTTCTGCCTATGAGGTTTGGGATGGTTACTTGAGTTTGTGTTCTTGGTAATAACTAAAGGACCTTATTTTCTTTTGTGTGTTTTTTTTTTTCAGTTAAAGACTGACTTTTCTTCCCCCTAAGAATGAGAAACAGAGAAAGAGAGATAGACAAGTGTTCTCGGCAGGGTCCCACGTCATGATTCCCTCGACCCTCCCAGCTGGCCACGATCATGGCTGTGCACACCCAAAATGTACAGGTCCACCAGGAACCACAGCTGTGATCTCCCCTGTGGATCCAGTGATACTTGAGCAGTGTCTTACTGCCATACCTCAGAACTGGCCCTAGATCTTGGATTATTATTTTTTTTTTTAAGAGAGATTTTTGCTATAGGGCGGATATGCTCGCTGGACAGGCAGAGAGAGACAGAAAGCAAGATATCATCCCCCAGGGAGGATGGACACACCACAATCCCTTCTCCATTCTCCTTTTGGGATCTAGGAATGCATGCACACCCACCCGGCCTGAGTTTTAAGCAGCCAGGTTCAGGACTTGAACTGTGGTTGACTACATGGGAGTCCAATGACGTAACCCTTATGCTATCTGCTGGTTCCTGGATTATTATTATTATTATTATTATTTTTAACTTACGTAGAGTAGAAAATTTCACTATTAAAAACTGATTTGGTCATTCTGAGCGCCTCGGCTGATGAGATTAAGCACGAAGTCCATTGCTGTCTGAATGCTTCCTCATTGGCTTCTCCATGAAAATGTCTTAGATTCCTCCAAAACTCTCCTCATCTACAAGTCCAAAACTGCTTCTATAAAGCTTGGCTAGTATCTCTGGAATTATTCAGTGTAGTATAAAAGGTGGAAACTTTATGGGGATTTTATGGTAAAGCAGAGAAGTATTACAATTTAGGAAATAATATAAAGCTTATTATTGTATATATGTATAGTTTTATGTGTCTGTGTCTGTGTGTATGTGAGTATATAAATTATTGGCTAGAGTTCTCTGATAAAATAATAACATTGGTGTAGATTGGGAGTCAGGAGACCTTGAGAGACCTACACATGGATATATTTTAAAGTATTTATATATATATATTTTTTTTTTTGGAGAGGTTTTTGCTATAGGGCACGTGTGCTCACCAGACAGACAGAGAGAGACAGAGAGATAGAAAGCAAGAAATCACCATCCCCCCCAGGGGGGATGGCCACGCTGCAATCCCTTCTCCTCCATTCTCCTCTCAGGATCTTGGGCATGCACGCACACGCGCCCAGCGTGAGTTTTAAGCCACCAGGTCCAGGACTTGACCCACGATCGACTACATGGGAGTCCAGCGACATAGCCATTACGCTAACTGCTGGTCCCAAAGCATTTGTACCTTTAATTTGGTTCTCTATCCCTTTCATATAAATAAATTGATATCATTGATCATTGTTACTGAAGCTCATGTAATTTTCATTTCAAGTGACACATTTAAGCTCAAGGTGAAGAGTGAGAGGTAAATCCTTTCCCATGGTATCTATTCACAGTCACAAATACATTTTGTAGAAATTACTCCAACAAACAAAAGTACTAGCCTGTGTTTTTGCTTCCTTTTCCTGAAGAATGTTAGAAGTTTTATAGTTGGGAGAAAAGTTTACAAGACATAGAGATGCTCCCTAAAAAGGGTTAATTTTTTTTTTTTTTTTTTGAGAAATGAAAAGTAACTTTGTATTATGACTGGACTTTGAGCATTAATATTATGTGGAAATTTAAATAGATTGGTAGTCATCACTAGTTAAATAAACAAAGTAGGAATAAAGGAGAATATGCAACAAAAGAGAAGAATGAAAAAGAAGATGCATGTCTAAGACTAATTTCAATACTTGCTGTCCTTGGAATAGGAGTTTTTTTTTTTTTTTTGAGAGGTGTTTGCTATAGGGCATGTGCGCTTGCTAGAGAGACAGAGAGAGAGAGAGAGAGAGAGAGAGAGAGAGTGAGAGAGAGAGAGAGAGAGAGAGAGAGAGAGAGAAAGAGAGAAATCACCCCGCCAGGGGGGATGGCCATGCCTCAATCCCTTCTCCTCCATTCTCCTCTCGGGATCTTGGGCACGCACGCACATGCGCCCAGTGTGAGTTCAGCCACTGGGTCCAGGACTCGAACCACGGTTGGCTACATGGGAGTCCACTGACATAGCCATTATATCAACTACTGGTCCCAGAACAGGAGATATTGAATGGGAATTACTACACTTGCTCCCAGAACCAGTTGCTGTGCATTACATGTTTTATTTGCACTAGTATAATAATGAAAATGGTAGTGATAATAATGGCAAGTACTCAGTTGCATCAGAATACCTTTATACTGGTGCCAAAATTTCTTTCCTAATTTGGTAGTTTGTATAAAGTGCCTCCCCCAAAATGGTAAAGAATTTGCAGAAAGGAGTTTATGTAGCTATAAAATCTCAAAAGGAACATTTCTAACATAAACAGGAATTAAAATGCTTTTTTAAAGAAAGCTCTACCAAAATGACCTAAAAACAAAATAAAACATTATAAATTTACTTTTCACATAGTTTGGTGCTTTGTACTCATTTCTTTCAGGTAGGGTAGATAGAAAATTGACTAATATACATAACATTGGGTGATATTTTCCTTGCTGAAATCTAAGTTTTGTGGTTTCTTGTTCCTTTAATATTTTAAGTGTGGAATTACAAGAGAATCTCAGGCCATAAAAGAAAAAGTTTTAATTGTTCTGCTACTGATTTGATATTTAAGATGCTTAATGGCTTTTATTTTTTAAGATAATTTTTTTTATTATTATTGCTATTATTTGACACAGTCAATCACTATACATCATTTAGCTTGCAAAGAGAATTTACCCAACAGTATATACACCTCAGGACAGTCCCGTTGGCAGTACTATACACGGTATCATCAACAGGTAACAGGCCATTACTGTGTCCCACAAATGTCTTGCCTTTCTATTTTCCCCCCTAATTTCCTTCCCTATTCACTTTCCCTCTCCCATCCTCCTTCCATTCTGTCTCCAGTGTCCATAACTATTTTCAATGTTTTTATGTCCTTCAATCTTTTACTCTCTACCATAAGTGTGGATAGTCAGTATATAGCTTAATGGCTTTTGAAAAATTGCATCTGGTAGGCTGATTTTTGCCTATTAGAAATAACACATAGTTTGCCTACTAGACTATTAAAAACCATCATACATTATACATTTTTACAATGTTTGTTTATTTCTTCCATCAGAAAAACAGAGACAGAAAGACAGGCACCCCACATAGTTGACTGCAATTTGAGTCCTGGACCCAGTGGCTTAAAACTCATGAGGGAGTGGGGCTAGCAAATGGCATAATAGTTACATTGCTGGATTTCCACATAGTTAGCCATGGTTTGAGTCCTGAGCCTGGTGACTTAAAACTCACACCAGATGCATGTTATGTGTGTGTCCAAAATCCTGAGAGAAGAATGGAGAAGGGATTGTGGCATGGTCATCTCCCTGGGGGGTGATTTCTTGCTTTCTGTCTCTCTCTTTGTCTCCCTGGTGAGTGTGTGGGCCCTATAGCAAAAATCTCTCTTAAAAAAAAAAACAAAAAACGAAACAAGACAAAAAAACAGTATCCAGACATTTCCTGATAACTAATCCTTCCCTTCTGAATGGAGATATCCACTGTCTATTTTATTGTAATCTTTTGATTATTTTACTTTACATTTTTTTACTATCTTATAAATCTCTAAGCAATATAATTTAGTATTATTTGTTTTTAAATTTTATATAAATAGAATTTTAATGTATGTATTCTTTTCTGTCTGGTTTCTTTCATTTAACGGTATGTTTGTAAGAATCATCTTTATTGTTATGTGTATCTCTGGTCCATTCTTCCCTCATCAATGCATGGCATTTCATTGTATGAATACACCATAATTTATTCATCTAAGCTACTGTTGATGAGTCCTTTTCATTGGTGTATTATGGACAATACTATTGTAGTATTAGTATTTTTGTATATGTTCCTGACTTTCTCTACAGCTCATACTTAGTAGTAAAACAGTAGAGTCACTAGGGTATACATAGATGATACCGATCTATTTTCCATAGTGGTTGTACTAATTGCACTGCTATTGGTACTCCATAAGAGTTTTCATTACTCCCAAGTCAACAATATTTGAAATTTTCAGATTACATTTGCCAGTTTGCTCTTACTATGGTTTTAAGTTTATTCTCTAATTACTAATGTGGTTTAGCACATTTCCATTTCTTTTTGGTGGCCATTTGTGTATATATATTAATATATTAATACATACATTTATTTTTATTAATGCTCAAGGTTAAGACTTTAGCTTCTTTTTCTTCTGACTTACTTTGTCTTATTGATTTTAGAAGTTCTTTTTATATTATAGACATAGTACTTTGGTGTTACTTTACATATCTGAGACATATTTTCTTTTTTAAAATGTATGATTATTATTTATACGTTTAATTGCTATACATCATTTAGGTTGTAAAGAGATTTTACCCAGTGTGATATATATACCTCATACCAGTCCAGGTGAGAATACTACACACATCATCATCAACAGGTAATAAACCATATCTGTGTATATCTGGGACATATTTTCTAGAGTTTCTGATTTACATTTTTACTTCTTTTATGAATCTTTTGTTTAGCAGAAATTTTTAAAAAGTCATTAAATTTATTAAACTTTTCCTTAATAGTTAAGACTTTTTGTGTCTTTAAAAAAGTCTACCCTTGGGACCAGCAGTTGGCATAATGGCTATGTTGCTGGATTCCCATGTAGTCGACCGCAGTTCTATTCCCGGACATGGTGGCTTAGAACTCACACTGGGCGCGTGTGCATGTGTGCCCAAGATCTCAAGAGGAGAATGGAGGAGAAGGGATTGTAGCATGGCCATCCTCCCTGGGTGGTAATTTCTTACTTTCTCTCTGTCTCTCTCTGTCTTTCTGGTGAGCTTATGCACCCTATAGCCCAAACCTCTTCCTTTCCACCCCCCCCCAAAAAAAAAGTCTACCCTACTTTAAGGTCTTTGTGTTCATTTTCTATTTGGTGCCATAACAAGTCACCACAAACTGGCTTAAGACAGCACAGATTTATGACCTTGAAAATCTTTGAGTCAGACGTTTCACACAAGTCACATTGAGCTAAAATCAAGCTGTCAGTAGGTCTGTGTTTCTTTTGGGAGGCTCTACATAGGAATTAATTTTCTTATTTTTTTTCCAGCTGCTACAGGCGTCCCCATTTCTTGACATGTGGTCTCCTTCTTTCATCTCAAAAAGCAACAATGGGGGGGGGGTCGAGCTTTTTTCATATTACATAGCCCTGACTCCCCTTCTGCCTCCCTGTTTCTTCTTTAAGGTTCTTTGTATTTACGTTGGACCTACCTAGATGTCTAGAATAATCATCCTATTTGGTTAGTCTAAATTTCATCTGCAACCTTAGCTTCCATTTGCTACATAACCAGTTAACGGGTCCTACCGAGGAGTAGGACACAAACTTTTTGGGATGGTCACTATTTTGCCCATCACAGTCATGAGTATATTTTTAAAGTGTGATCTTTGAATATGTCCTTTGTCTTTCTTCCTATACTTCATTCATCAGCATGTATTTGTTGAATATTTACCATAGCGTTAAGGAAAAATGCCAGGCACTGGGGGCACCTGAGAATAGATAAGACATTCTGTACTTCCGTTCTAGTGGGAAGTGACAGGTAAAATGGCAAACACTGTATAATAGTATACAGTTGATGGATATTTCATTCGGTCATGTTGAGCATAGAAGATTTGGTGGAGGAGGATGAGTCTAATGAGAGTCTATTTAGAGTCTAATTTGAAAGGTAAGCAGCTTTAAATAACTGAAAGAACCAATGCAGGAAGGAAGAAGGGCTTAGAAACAAAAGTGAGTGAACGTGCCCATGCTCAAGAGGTGAAAGAGAGTAGGGGATGTTGGTGTCATTGCAATTATTGGGTTGTTGGGAAAGTCATGGCACATTTTTGCATAGAAAAATGGAAAAATATGTCCTGACTGTCCTGACAACCTAATAGTTGGATATGACTGGCAGAAGAATGAGGCAGAATGGAGAGAGAGAGTCTTGAGATGCAGCTGGATAAGGAAGTGGGGGCTAGACCTTAGAGACCTTTGGGAAGATGCTTGGTAAACCTTGGGGAAGATGTTTGTACTTTATCCTAGGAAAACTGGGAATTTTTAAAGGTATGTCAGCAAGAATATATTTATTTCTCAGTATAGAGAGACTCACTGGTGTGTAAAACATCCAGAGATTCTGTCTTAGTAACCAAATGCATCGTCTTGTGTGTAGTCTTTAGGGATGCAGACAAAATAATAACAGCAGGATAGTGCTTGGGTATTTAAGAGCTGGTAATAAGTCACTTACTCAAGCTAAATTCAGCCAGCATGTTCCATGACCTGCTAGAGCTCCAAGTTGTAGCCGTAATAAGGGTATGAAGTGACATTTCCCGTTGTTGTTTACACAGAATTCCTAGCACTTTAGACAGTCATCTAGTAAAGTCAAGTTCTAAAGAAATAAGACCTTGGTTTTCTAGTTAGGTTTACCTGCACGTTTACCAACTCAAATATTTACTTTTTGAATATGGGTAGCATGAATATAGTACATTAAACAAAATTCAAGGTTAATAGAAAGCTTTAATTTAAAAAACCTGTTAATTGGGAAAAGCAGTCAATATATTTGAGGATATATTCCTATCAAACTAAATTCAACAAATTCTTATATAAAATCTACATTTTTTCTCTTTTTTTGATTTATATGACTTCACACAGTGAAGTGTTTGAAATGTATCTAGTCATGGAGAAGGATATTCTGTGGAGTACCCAGAATCTTTATGTTTATGAATTGCCTCTAGCACTTATAGATTAGAACATTAGGGACCAGCAGCTTCACATATTCATTTTATTTAACTTATATCCATTTCAGTAAATTCTGATCATTTTTCATTCACATAATAAACACTTAATGAACAATAACTATGTGTCTGGACCAAATAGCTCAGTTAGGGAATGAGATGTGAGCTAGAGGGAAAATGGGGAGCAGAAGGCATTCAAGACTATTTAACAGACTCATTTAAAGACATAAGTGGCAAGGAGATGGCCACAAACACAGGTTCATTATCATCGCCTTTTTAAAAAAATTTATTTGCTATTATTATTAATTTTTTTTCAATTTGAATAGAGAGAAACAGTGAGAGAGAGAGAGAGAAAGGAAAAGTGAGAAAGCAAGCCTCCAGGTCTGGGACTAAAACCACGGTCAGCCAGTGGGAGTCCAGCATTTTAACCATGCTACCTGCCAGCCTCCCATTCCCATGCACTTTTTATGATTTATATATTCACTTATATTTTCCTGCTTCCAATGAGAAAACATAAATGTAATTTTGCTGTTCTTTTAGTTTACTAAGCTGCCCTTAGAATGTATTTACATAGTTAGGGAAAAATTTAAATGATCATAAATCATGTTCAAGTGTATCTTAGTTTTCTTGTTCTAGGCTTGAAAAAGTCCAAGATTTAAAAGAAACAGTTCTATACAGAGTATTGTTTGTACAACTAAGTTGCTCAGAGTGTATATATACAACGAGTATTTAATAATGTGTACTTTTTTAGACAACTTAATTTCATTAACCACAATCACATGCTAATCTAGTTTAATTTTTTTGTTCAATTACAGAAGTTTGCAAGTGTTAAATGATGTCGCAAGAACAATTTGGCTTAAATCCCGTAATGCATTATTCTATATAGATACATTGGGTCTTTAGAAAAGTCATGATGTATTTTTGCATAGAAAAACAGAAAAATTCGTCATGACTTTTCCAATAACCCAATATTGGAATATTTTATGGAAGGTTGTAGCCCTAAGTTATTTGGCCTGATTTTTAAAAGTTTAAGAATTAGCTTTCTTGATTATATTGGACAAAGCTTTTCCAAACTATCAGAGGTGGCCCTTATGTTTACCAAATTTCCTTTCTGTGGTATCTTAATGCATAAAATTTACGGACCTTTCAAAAGAGGGGATAATTGAAAGTATATTTATAGTTTATAGCTTTTGCTTGGCAGGATAATTATTGTTCTGTTCTCTGTCATGGAATATATGTGATAACACTGATAACACCAAGATATACTTTTCCAGTAAAACTTTTGCATATGTTATACTAAATGAACTCTGCTTGTTGAAGAAAAGGAAAAACAAAAAACTAACCTCGAGTGTTTGTTCTGTCGTGGGATATTCTTGTCATTCTTGGTCAGATCAACCTTGAGAAAAAAAATGCTGTAATTCCCTGTGACCACTTTGTCCTATTTACTTAAAGTGTAGAGTGTGGGAAGGGGGAGTCTGTCTAGATGTTATCCGTTTTCACAGAACATACAAAAATGTTAGACGTTTTAATCAGTATATCTAATTGTAATAGAAAATAAATCACCAAAAGCAACGTGAGAAGTATTTCAACCCAATCTAAAATAAAGAATGGTAACAAGGAAACAGGAAACTGCCTGGGACAGGATTTAGTAATAAGTCAAGAAGTGAGTTAGGACTTACAGTTCCCAGCCCTGGAATGACGTCTGCTTTTCTCTGCTGGCGACTTTAGACCATGCAGTGATGATGTGTGTGCTTCAGTTTCCTTATTCGCAACATATTACTGTAGATGAGTTTAATATCTTTGAGACCAGAAGAATTCAAAGGAGATAAGTTGATCCTTTTTATCATCCTTACTCACCTGACTGGGAAACCCTCCAGTAAGCTCACTCGGTTTGTCTGACCATATGGGGAAACTATAACTTTTAGATTTACAAAGACCCCTTCATATTTTCATGCTCTGAGAGATTTTCTTTACACCTTTAAAATGTAAATGATTAATTTAATCAATTTTCCATCTTGAGTAACTTTTCCATGGACTTCATTATTCAAATAAATGTAATGCTTAAGTTTGCTGTTGGTTGCTCTATAAGAAATCATGATTGTAACAGCTACAATGTAGAAATTTTAGATCAAAAAATGGAAAGGAGCCATCAAAGCAGCAAAATTTGTATGATAATACACAATTTTATTTTGTACATTGGCCTTGCAAAGTAGTTCTTACTTCACTTTGATATGTAAAAATAAATTAAATTGAAAAAACTCTTGACAACAGAAAATAAGAGTCCTTAAATAAGACTCTAGCCACAAGTGTCCTGCAAATCAGATCATTACATTTGCATAATATGTTTATAAATTGTCTCTAGCATTTATAGATTAGACCATTAGGGACCAGCAGATGGCATAATGGTTACATTGCTGGACTCCCATGTAGTTGTCTATGGTTCAAGTCCCAGACCCAGCGGCTTAAAACTCACTCCAGGTGTGTGTATGTGCATGACCAAAATCCCGAGAGGAGAATGGAGGAGAAGGTATTGCATTCATGGCCATTCCTCCTGGGAGGTGATTTCTCGCTTTCTGTCTCTCTGTGTCTCTGGTAAATACATGTGCCCTATAGCAAAATTTTCTCTTTCTAACAAAAAAAGGAAAAAAGGAAGGAAGAAAGAAGAACATTAGAAGTCTCTGATTTTACTCACAAGATCCTGCCAGATAGGATTAGACAGGAACAAGATATCTTGAATCCTGTAACTCTGACCTGTTAAATGTATTTGGAAATACCAATCTTTACTAGCTGCTTACTATGGTTCTTACCATAAAGCCTTGAGTTTTATAACATAGTGCTTTCCCTTGTTAAATTCAGAACAGTTTTGGAAAGACAAAAATTAGGGGAACCAGCAGTTAGCGTAATGGCTATGTCGCTGGACTCCCATGTAGTCGACCGCGGTTCGCGTCCCGGACCCGGTGGCTTAGAACTCACGCTGGGCGGGTGTGCGTGCGTGCCCAAGATCCCGAGAGAATGGAGGAGAAGGGATTGCAGCATGACCATCCCCCATGGGGGGTGATTTCTCACTTTTTGTCTCTATGTCTCTTTCTGGCTGTCTGGCGAGCGCATGCGCCCTATAGCAAAAACCTCTCAAAAAAAAAATTAAATAATGTTACAAAACACATTTTGGTTACTAGGGTTCTTTTGCCTTCTTCTTTTATTTATTAAGAATGTTGTTAATCTTAGGCCCTCTTCCCTGAGAATAAAATAGGGCTTTCTAGACATACAAGTATTCTTAGTACATGATTCTTGATAGCTGCTGTTCCTTGTGGTAATTAGATATTGTTTTGCCTTTCTTTGGAACATAAGACATAGCCCCATAAAGTGACATCATGTATTTGAACCCAGTTCTATTTTAGATCCCCAAAATACTTAGAAGTATTATATGTCATCTCTCTGTAAGATTTGAAATCATATTTATAGGAACCAGGGTAATAGAACAAACAGCATCATACACATTCTGTTTACCAGTGACTTATTATTTTTAAAAACTGTCTATTATGATACTGTCCTTGAGAAACTTAATATGGTGACTTTCTTTAGGTTACTCATAAACTAATTATGGGTGAAAATTTTAAAACTTTTAAAATCTTTTATTTATTATCAAGATGGATTTCCCTAGAATATAAAGATTGTATTGACATTAAATCTAACTGTTATAATAGTTCTGTGGATTTTTAAATCGTGTCCTCTATATAACTACCACAGCGATTAAGTTCAATTCAAATCATTTTGCCAATAAAGTGATACACTCTATACCACAAAGTCATCAATGGAATATTTAATTTTTTTTTTTCCCATGAGCAAGCGAGACAGAGAAAGAGAGAAAGTGAGTACCCCAATAGGGTCTTAGTGCCATGATTCACCCTCAGCCTTCAGCCAGCTCTAGATCATGGGCACACATGTACCAGCATACAACCTGGGTACAAACCTTCAACCTTCCCATGTAGATCAGCCTCAGAGAACTTGTACCCCTGTCCATCCCCATAAATAGCATCTTTTAATGCATCTCTTGATATCAGACTGGCTCTTCCACTTGAAAGAGAGGCCTGGCAGTTAAGATAGGTTTTTACAAAAGTCCTTTTATACCAGCAAGCCCCTGTTCAGAAGTGGCATGTTTTTGAAGGTCTGAGGGCTCCCTTTAGAAGTCCGCTCAGATGGCTTTAAGTCTAAAAGGTTTCAACCTTCTCAAGTGTTTGAAGATATTTGTTCTTTTTAAGATATGGAAGCAGTTCTCACTTAGTTTACTTTTCAAGTATAAGTTCAAGTAACTCTCCCAGGCTTCCAACTTTTTCATTTTTACTTCTTTTTTTTATTTTATTATCATCATAATCTTCTTTCTATTACACTAGATTACATATAACTTTACATTGACTTCCATTGCTTTTTCAAAAGGGAATGCCATGCATGTCAGTCAATACAGAGATATCAATCTCCCCGCTTTATCATTCAATATCTTTTCCATGCTTTTCCCAATAATTATTATTATAATTTTTTAAACAGTCAATCACTATTTCTCATTTTGCTTATTAAAGAGACTTCACCCATCATGAAATATTTCCCAGACCGGTTCAGTTGAGAATACTATACATGTCATCATCAACAGGTAATAAACCATATCTATTTCTCATTAACATCCTGCCTCTCTATTGTTCACTGCTGTCTTTATCCTCTTCTCTCTTTTTTTTTTTTTTTATACTTTGTTTTTTATTATAAATTTTTTTTTCTCATCCCAACACACATATGAATTTTCCATCCAAAATACACTGTGCATTGGCTCAATCAAGCACATCAACATATATGTTCTCAGCAAATGATTTCCCAATTTTTGTGTCCTGCATACCTTGCCTTTTGTTTTGCCATCCTAGGTTCCCCATCCCCACCCTCTGCCATGTCCCATCTTCCTCCTCCATTGTCCCTGACATTCATGATTGCCCTCAATGCCTTCCGCCCCCCCCATTCAATTGTTCTACCAGTGAACTCAATTAGTCTACGTATATCCACTAGCTAGCACAGCTGACATATCCTTACACATGTATCCAAATCTGATCCTAGGCATAAACCCCAGGGAGTAGAATGAACATATTATAAAGTAGACCCCAGTTGTGTCCATACAACTCTCTTCAGTCATCAAATGTGCATTTTTTTTTCTCCTGCTTATTACTTTTTTTATATTAAATTATATTGCCTAACACTCATTCCCTGAGTATCATCACAACACACCAAGTGTAGTTTCCCATCTAGGATAAACTGCATAGTGTCTTAATCAAGCATGTCGTCACCAATACTGTTCCATTTCTACTTTCATACATATAAATATGTTTTTTATCCTATGTTTGACCCTCAGCCCTTTCCCCCTCTCCCAATTACTCTATCTCTGCTATAGACAGCTATCCTCCAGAGGGGTCATTGAAAATGCGATACCTGCAAGTAGAGGGAGAGGGGTCACGAGTCCAAAGTTTTTAACAATAGGGAAAATAGATTCCATTCAAGGTTGGATCAAGTGTGGGTCTCGTGCAGTTCCGCTACTGTAGGTGAGTCTCCATGTAATACAGTTTCAGGAAGGCGGTTCTGGCACGCAGAATTGACCATCAGTTGATGCGGCACAGCAGCCATCTTGTGGTTAGCAAGAATGGTGTTGTGGAGGTCTGCAGCGTGACTTATCCTCCGGTGTCTGGCTTCCCTACGAATGGCAGGGTAGTTCCTGTTCTTGCCTGAGGTAATGCAGGGCTGGTATCCATCATCTTCTCACTGTCCATAGGTAGATAAAATCCTTCTCTACGGTGTATTTCTCAGTTGGTTTAAGGCAGTTAAAGGTTCTTTCTGTTGCTTATAGTTGCAAGTTCTTTATCCTTCTCTTCAACGTCCCGTGACCGGACGCAGCCTTGGTGTCCGGCCCGCCTCTGCCGCCGCCGCCGGCTTAGCAGGGCCCCAGGGGGGACTCGCCGAGCCCGGAAGGGCCCGGGACGTCCCGTGACCGGACGCCTGAAGCCACTTTTTCTAATTTCTCAGTGTCTGATGCATCATAGTAGTAGGTTGATCTCATATGAAGGCATACAATTAGATAAGCTTTTCTCTCAGTGTAGATATATTCTATTCAGAGGTCATTCCATAATATTTATGTGAAAATATTATTTTTAACAAGTAGAGATCAACAAATTATGCAGTTTATAGGAACAAAGTTTGAGTCTTAGAGGAATGGATTTTTTTCTTTTTTTTTAACTACTGTAAATTCAAATTGCAAAGATGTTCCCTACATGGTAATGTCCCTTTGCTTTCACAGTAACACTGTAGAGTTCTTGGTGATGAAGAGCTAGTGATTGATGTAAACCCATGATAGTGACAAAAAAAATTGTCTTTTTCAAGGAACCTCTCTTTTCTATGGTCACGAAGAAGGTCAAGACAATGAAACATGTTAACCAAAGTCCTGAGAAAGATGTAGTCATATATAAGGTGGTTTTGTGTTTCGGTTTTCTTGGTTCCTTTGTATATCATCTCCTTGGTTACCTCTAACTGCCCCCAAACTGGAGAAAACTGGAGGAAATGCAAAGATGAGGGTCTGCAAGGAGAATCTTGCCTTCACTTCTATCAACATTCATAGCATCAAAGCTTTAGTGTGTTACATATTCTTTGTAAATTAGGTGTTACTTTCACTTGTACATCAGTGGAAAAAAATATGTGAGAGAAAATGAGACTCTCTTCCTAGTTCCTGGAAAAGTCAAAGTGTTAAATCTAAACAAATCAAAATGAGAAACAAACTATTGTTAGAATCTCTTTTCTATCATTGTCAATTTTGCTTCCATCTTTAAAAATCTATTTGTCCTTTACTCTTTGGTCTACCAGCTTACTACTCCTCCTCCCCTGCATCCCTTTTTCTTTTATAAAACATTGTTTAGCTGTTCGTAACATGCCAGGTGTCTGTATATTAGGACAGTAGGGCCAGTCCCTCCTATCAGGAAGTTCCAGTTTAATGAAATGACCCAGAAACAGGCAAATGATGTTCACATGCAATGACAAGGGCTCAGATGAGATTGGGAGATAGGGAGGGAGAGTGAGGCAGGAGGGGTGGGATTGTATTCTAAATAGTAGGAATAAATGCATTTTCCAGGCAGATAGGTTTCCAGAAAGACCTTTCCTGAACTATTTTTCTCAGTTTTAAAAGAAAATATTAATTTTTCTAAGAATTATCTTAGGGACTGGCAGGTGGCATGGTGGTTAAGGGCGCTGGACTCCCATATGACCCACCATGGTTCAAGTCCTAGATCTGGTGGCTTGTTCTCTTGCTCTCTCTTTCTCACTGTATTCCTCTCTGGTCAAATTTAAATAAATAAATAAAGTTAAATAAAATAATTATTTAAAAGAAATAATTTTTTATTTAATTTCATTCATTGTCATTATTTTATTTTATTTTATTTTATTTTTTTGAAGTTGACCAGAGAGAGAAACAGAGAGAGAGAAGGAAAGTGAAAAAGCAAGCTGCCAGGTCTGGGACTCGAAAGGCAGTCAGCCATGTGGGAGTCCAGCTGCCTTAACTACCATGTCACCTGTTAACCCCAGAAAATATTAATTTTATCCCAAAGAATTTTAGCTGCTCTGAAAAAATCACACATTATTCTGTGCTTTCAAAATCAGATTAAACTGCCTGCTTGGTTGTGGTTTATGTTCTTGTGTTCAAAATGGCAGGGGTCATTTCTCCCCAGCATGCGTTTCACAGGACTGCATGCCTCTCTTCCAGGCACAAACCGTCTTGGGCAGACAAAGGTATAGCTAGCTCTTGGTTCTGTTCTCTTGGCCAATTGGTTAGTGGTCCTGTGTATTTTATGTATTCAAACCCTTTGAAAAAGGGTTTGAATTTCAGCTGCATAAAGCTATAATTACATTGTTTCTGCTTTCATGTTATCTTATCTAAAATAATTAAGGCTTGAGGAAAAAAATAGTACCATTCAAAGTGTTTGAAAGAAATACCAGTGTAACTACAGAATATGTAAGTTTCTAGAAATGACTGGTTAAAGTGAAACTGCATTTAATGTATTTTGATTAAACACAGTAAGGGGTGACACATTTAATCAACATACTAACCCTCTGGACCTGGGCATAAAGATGTGAAAAAAAAATTAAAGTTACTATTAGGGTTATTTAAATAAAAATATTTCTATGATCTTATGATCAAAAAATTACTAGAGCTTGTTGCTTAATTGTTTTTCTATTCAGTTTGTTAGAGGAAGAATGCACTTACCAGGGAGAGAGAGAGACAGAGAGAGAGGGGGAGAAGAAAGCACTCTGCATGAGCGATGGTCAAACCACAACCATTCTCTAACTCTCTGCGATTTTAGGCACACCTGCACATGTGCTGGGCATGTTTTTTGAGCTACCAGGTCTGGGACTTGAACTACGTAGTCAGCCATATGGAATCCAGCTGCTGTCACCACCATACCACCGGCTTGCCCTGTATGTTTTCTTGTCTATTAATTTATTTCCTCCATGAGTGAAGAAGACAGAAAGAGAGAGGATAAGTGAGCACATCTCGAGCAGAGTCTTGATGTCTGACTTCACCCCAGTCTTCAGTCAGCCTTGACTCATGAGCATGCATGTGCCCAGCATGCTCAGTGAGGTGTCTGGGCTTGAACCAGAAACCTTCCCACATGGATTGGTTTCTCAGAGTGTCACACTTTACTGCTATGCCACTGTCTGGCCCTGAAATTACCTAATTTTTCAACTCTACCCCATCAAGTTATTCTGGCGGTAATTTGGAGAAAAGGCGACTGGACAGGGAGGTTGAGCAAATAAGGGAAGGTAACGTCTTCCATTGAATGTATTATCCTATTTTAATATCTATCTAATTGTTTAAATTGCCTAAGTCTTTCTCTGATTTCTTCTTTCATGTAGGACATGTGAAGGGATATATTCATTTCTTTCTAGCAACTAAAATGTTCTTTCTAAGTCAGGCTGTTTATTATTAATGCCTAAAAGCTGTAGATCACATGATAGCTATTATACATCTGGATAGTCCAAGCAGTGCTCCTATAACACTGTGTTTCTTCTACCACATTTAAGTGATTCCATAGTAATTATTCTTTCCTGGTAAGGCTAGGTGCCATGTGTCTTCTTGTTACTTATTCATCCTGGAGCTCAAATGAATACTTGGCAATATTAAATTTCTCTTCAGTGAATGAATAACTGAATGAGTGAGTGATTGAATACATAACCCAGAGACAAAAATGTCCTTGGAATAAATACAATTTTTAAATGCCTATTCGTTCGTTGTCAGTGTTGGATAAATCTTTTTTAAAAATTTTTATTTATTTATTTATTTATTTATTTATTTTTTAATTTAAATCTAGTGACTTGTACACTAGAATCATAGTGTGTCTGTTTTGGAAAATTTACATCAAATAAATCACATTTTTTTTGAGAGGTTTTCGCTGTAGGGCGCGTGCGCTCGCCAGACAGACAGAAGGAGACATAGAGACAGAAAGCAAGAAATCACCCCCCAAAGGGGATGGTCATGCCGCAATCCCTTCTCCTCCATTCTCCTCTCGGGATCTTGGGCACGCATGCACACGCGCCCGGCGTGAGTTCTAAGCCACCGGGTCCAGGATGCGAACCGCGGTCGACCACGTGGGAATCCATCGACATAGCCATTACGCTAACTGCTGGTTCCCTAGATCACATTTTTAAGGATATATTGTTAGTAAAGACTGTAGTAGATGTTATTTTTCAATATATCTTATTCCTTTGTTTTTCTTACAATGTGGTAATGACTTTCCTCCAGAGAAGAAAGGTTCTGTATTCCTACCTCTGAATATGGGCCAGAATTAGTGACTCAGTTCTAAAGCATGGCATGAGGTGGACATGACTCTGAGCAACTTCTGAGAGGTTAGGTCATCAGAGGTGAAACAGCTTCTACCTAGTTGTCTCTTCTCTGTCTATAGAGACATTTGTCCTTGGAACTTAACCCCCATATTACGAGAAAGCCCGGGCTATAAGAAAATGTTCTGGTCAACACCCCAGTCAAACATATGCCGTCAGATATGTCAATGGGATGAGCGTACAGGCAATTTTAGCCCCTTGGGTCTTTCCAACAGAAACCCCAGAAATCAGAGAGCAGAGAAAAGCCATCTTGCTCCATTTTGGTTGAATTCCTGAGCCATATGATACATAAGCATAATAAATGGTTGTTTTCTGGCACTATGTTTTTGGGTAATTTAATCATAAGTAAAGACCTAGTTTTTGTTTTTGTTTTATTGAATTGATATATAATTCATATGTCATAAAAATCACCATTTTGGGACCAGCAGTTAGCGCAATGGCTATGTTGCTGGACTCCCATGTCGTTGACTGCGGTTCGAGTCCCAGACCCGGTGGCTTAAATTCACTCCAGGCGCATGTGCATGCGTGCCCAAGATCCTGAGAGGAGAATGGAGGAGAAGGGATTGCGGTGTGGCCATCCCCCCTGATTTCTCGCTTTCTGTCTCTCTATCTCTCTCTGTCTTTCTGGTGAGCACACGTGCCCTATAACAAAAACCTCTCAAAAAATAAATAAATAAAACCCACCAAAAACTCACCACTTTAAAGTAAGCATCTCAGTGTTGTTTTTTTTCCCTGTGTATTCTCAAGGTTCTGCCACTATCACCGGTATCTAATTCTAGAGTATTTTCATCACCCTAAAAAGAAACTCCTTTAAAATACTAAAGTAGATAACTAAATCCTTCTCACTTAATTGTACTTGCATAAGGAGAACACACACTCCCCTCAGAATAGTCTTATCTTCTTAGACTTGTGAAATCATTATGTATGTATCTAAGCCTGAAATTCTAAGAGGTTGATGCCAGGGATTCGCCTTTGGAACCATGTAGGAACCATGCCTTTGACCACAAAGGGACGAAAGCTAACGTCAGGAAAATGACACTGGAAATACTGATGAATTTAGTCTGAGGAAATGTGAGAGACAACATAGAGCTCCCTCTGTACCAGGCCCATGTAAGCATTTTTCATATATTAACTTATTTTATCTATCTTCATATTAACTCTTTAAAATAGGTAAATTGGATGACATTTTCAACTCCGTGAAAGCTACTGGACCTTAGAGAAGAGAAATGTAAGAAAAGGATCCTATTGAGAATAGGTAGTAGCATGGTGGGTAGGGTACTGAACCCTCACATGGCCAACTGCAGTATGAGTTCCAGATCTGGTGGCTTGAAAATCTTGCCAGGTGCATGTGCATGCATTCCCAAAATCCTGGAGGAGAGTGAAGGAGAAGGGATTGCGGAGTGGCCATTCCTCCTGGGGGTGATTTCTCACTTTCCCTCTCACTGTGTCTCTCTGGGAAGTGCATGTGTGTCCTTTGGCAAAAACAGTAAAAAAATGAAACAAAAGCAAAAAAGAAACGGATATTATGAAACTTCAGATCAGTATTTAGAGTTAAATGGGAAAGAGATTTATTTATCTTAAGCACCAAGGACCCAGTTAATGAGGTAACAGATTTCCTGAGGAGACTCAGGACACTAGTGAAATCAGGAAGAGTGGAGGAGGACCAAGAGGCCAACTCCTGAGCTCCCTGTTAGAGATTGCCAGTGGGGCTCAGACTGTCCCAAGGAGAGTCATCACTGTAGTGGCCCAAACCTCTGGCTGTTCTGCAATTTTGTTTGGCCAATGATGAAAACCCCCTTCGTCCTTCCCAAAGATACCCCAAATTGCGTGGAATGATGTAACACTTTCGTTAGTGCTAAGGTACTTTTCTGTTCTAAGAATATCTGGAAGTAGGTTGAGAAATATTTAAGAGACTAGTAATATGTTTAAGAAATAGTAATGTGTTTATTTTAAGGAACCTATTTATATTTAGAGATATTTAAAGTAACTTGGACTTTGAAGTAATAGATCGGTCTTACAATTTCCATTTAAAACTTTCATTAAATATACATTTATATAACATTAAATATTTTTAAAACATCTGTGTGTAGCAATCTATATTTTAAAGTTTTTTTTAATTAGATTTATAAAACTACTTGATTACTTGAGAAGGTTCATTAGTCAGACAAATGAAGTACTTGAAGAAAAAAGAAATTGAATACATCGAATATAAAGATGCAGGTTTGAAGGTGTTCAAGTTTTTAATTGAAACCAAAAGTCATTTTAAAGGCCTCTGAAAGTTGCTAAAATTTGCTGGCTTGCAACAAATAGAATGAGTTTTGTATGCTATACTGATAGCTTAAGGAAAAATGTATTCATAATGTTAAGCAGTAGCTTTCAGAGCCAGAGTAAACCTCTGAACAATTCTTTTTTTTTTTTTTTTTGGTCATAAAAGCTACATTCTTGGGCATCAGAAAACTCAACATTTAACAAAAAATGAGAAAGACAAAATATACAGAAAAGATTAAAGTTCCT
>NW_006159939.1:2054712-2098762 GCF_000334495.1 Tupaia belangeri chinensis | reverse complement strand
CTTTCCCTGTGGAATGTTATAGGAAGAACATGCTTTATGTGATCTGTGAAGAGTAGCAAATAAAAGTCATTTTTCACATGGCATTTACAGTCACTGCCCACCTCCTACTGCAGACTCCCAGACTGATCCTTCCAATGGCAGTGTCTCTACTACTGTATCCCCAGAACCAAGAAATAGCTCCTTACATGCTGTCTTTTTTATAACTGGGCTATGGTGGGACTCAGGTCAATTTTTCTCTCCAATCTAAAAAGCGTTGCTCGTTAGTGTTTTGTGCTACCACGTCTCACACAAGACGTGTCAGACACCACATATTCGTAACCAAAAATGATGGTATGGGGGATTACGCTATTTCTGTCATTTTAGTGCAACGTTAAAATCCTTAAATAGCAGAGAAATGAATACAATACAGTGTCTTTTCCCTTACACGCAAAAAATTAATTTTCAAACTTGAACTATAAATGTTTCACTTTCTTTACTGCATTGGCCCTCGCACAAGAAAAGATGTTACAACCACCAACTTGGAGGCGACCGTGCTAGGAAACACTTTTCACATTGTGTGAGTTTCAGGTTGATCCATTACAATGCCATTTTTGTAGGACATATGATCAAATATAGGCTATTTAAATGGTTTAATTACACTATTCAGATCATTCATCATGCTTACTAATGTCTTGAAATAGATACATAGTTATGCTTGTCATAATTAGTCTTCAAGCTAGATTTACATTTAAAAATTATCTTAGGAGAAGATTTTGTATTGTCATTATATTTTGGGAGACTGAAATGACAAGATGGCATCTTTGGTAAGCTTAAATCATCCAAAAATTTAAATAAAAACAATTCTTGTATGTATTCATTGTAAACTTTTAAGTCAGTCTCTGTCCTAGTTAGAATGAATTCAACTGTGAGTATCCAAAAGTTCAAACTGACTGGTTTATTGGATTTTAACATATTTAGTAGTCAAAGAAAAACACATTAAAGGACAAAACATTATTTATTCACTTTTTACATCAACAAATCTAAATGACAACAGTAGCAACTATAATATTTTGTGGCAGAATGTAATTGGTATGATAATTTTAGAAGGCAATTTGAGAATATGTATAATTTAGACAAATATTTTGATGAAGAGAATTTGTCCTATGGAAATAATTTTAAAGAAAAATTATATATATAAAAAAACATGTTAGCAGCCTCAAATTGGAAACCACCCAAATAGCTCACAGAAGTAAAATAGTTATGTGAACTATGCTATATCAACAAAGGAATACTATGTAATCATTGAATGAAGAGATTATGAAGTTTTATAAACAGCATCAAAAATTATAATGGTATATTAAATTTAAAAGACAATATTTATACACAAAAACTGATATAGGCAGTTGCTGTATAGTAATACACAAAAGGAAAAAGTTGTATTAACATATGTTTTATATTTGACTTGACTAATAGGCACTGTATGCATGCTGGGAAAAACCATGTAGTACACTGTAAAGATGTACAGTGATTGAATGTAAATGAATAAATGAATAAAATAGAGATTTAAATCTCAAGAAAACTCAGCATTTTCACTCAATCTTCTTAACTTCTCATACAATCAAATCAAAAGCAGAGGGGTCTAACCAGATCTTTTTCTTTTTTTTGGAGAGATTTTCACTGTAGGGCGCGTGCGCTCGCCAGACAGACAGAGAGAGACATAGAGACAGAAAGCGAGAAATCACCCCCCAGGGGGGATGGTCACGCCGCAATCCCTTCTCCTCCATTCTCCTCTCGGGATCTTGGGCACACACGCACACGCACCCGGCATGAGTTTTAAGCCACCGGGTCTGGGACACGAACCGTGGTCGACTACGTGGGAGTCCAGCGACATAGCCATTACACTAACTGCTGGTTCCCCAACCAGATCTTTTTAAAAAACATCATCCTTTCAGTGTTCTTCAGTTTAGTCACCCTCTGCAGTTGGGGGCTTAGTTCAATGATACATGAGATTTTTTCAGAACTCTTCAGCTGGATATATCCTGTGAGTATGGAATAAATGTTGAACAAACTCAAAGAAAATTTTAATTCTTTACAGATGATTGATTTTGGAAAACTGCTAATTGTTTTAGTTGCTAAATAATGCAAATTATGAAGTTCAGCAATGCCATTTGTGGTCAAAAGTTAAATGAGACTAAAGAAACAAAAATGATGTTTGTTTTTCCCTTTACATAACTGAATGTATTTTTTTAAGGTGGTGTTAGATAAAAAAAAGTTTTGAAAAATATGAAGTCTTGCAAAGTGGATATTAAATAATGTTTACTTGCTTAAACAAAAATCAAGCAAAAAAAGAAATAAACATTAAAAAATATAATTTTGGGCCCAGCAGATGGCATCTAGCAGCTGGATGGACTCTCACATAGTTGACCATGATTTGAGTCCCAGACCTGGCAGCTTGAAACTCACAGGGTGCATGTGTGTATGTGCCCAAGATCCTGAGAGGAGAATGGAGGACAAAAGATTGTGGCATCGCCATCCCCCCTGAGGGAGGTGATTTCTCAATTTCTGTCTCTCTGTCTCTGACTCTCTCACAAGTACATATGCTGCATAGCAAAAATCTCTCTTAAAAACGTGTGTGTGTGTTTGTGTGTATAATATTTTCCTTACATTATAACTTACTGGAGTATTTTACTTTTATAACTGATTGAACTGGGGGACTCGCAGTTGGCATGGTGGTTAAGGTGCTGGACTCCCACATGACCAACCATGGTTGAGTCTTGGACATGGCAGCTTAAAATAAATAATTCTTTTTTAAAATAATCGATTGAATTGAATGTGTACATACATTAAAACCACTAATAGATCATTAAAGCATCAGATGCATCTTCAATGAACCTTATATGATTTCATATAAGACTTATACAACCAGTGCAAATGCATTAAAGGAGCATTTGAGCATTCAGAAAGTTGTTATGGGTGAGCTAGGTTGACATAACACCATTAGGTAAATTAATCTCAATGTTCTCTATTACAGTTTTAATCCTATGTTATTGTAGGAATTTCAGGGATTCACCCACATGTAGAATTACCAGTTTGTACTCTGACCTTCCCCATCTGTTCATATGATATCGCTCTAATCAAAAGATTCAGATGTACTTTTAGTCTTTTTTCTAAGGCTTTAAATGAAAACTTTCAAGCAGGAGAAAATAAGGAAACTACCCCTTTCCTGGATGTTTAGTAACATTAGTCCTTCCCATGTTCTCCCCTCATTTCTGCACACACCTTTTCCCCCATATTTTTTACTGTGGTGAAATACACATAGCAAACCTTGACCATGTTAGCCACTGAAATGAATGGTTCAGTGGCATTAAGTATATTCGTCCCTAAACACACTTTGAAAAAAATTATACTTCAAGGGCTCTCTATGACCTTAATGCTTTATTAATTTACTGAGCAATTGGTTTAAACTTAAGAAGGGTAAGTGGCAAAAGGTTTGATTCTGTAAATTCTCCAATGATATTTTTCTCCTTCGATGTTGAACACTTGCCAGTTTTCAGAAAGATTTCCCTTATTTTATTAAGACGAGGAGGGACAAGTCCTCCAAGAGCAGTCATTGTGCTATTACTCTCTTCAGAGAGCAAAGGGTGAGTTGAATCTTTTCCAACCACATCATTTAACATTTGCTGTGTGCCAAGCTTTTGGACACAAACCGTAATTATAGCAACAATCCTCCTATACAGGTGATACTGCTCACATTTTACAGATGAGGAAGCTGATGCTCTACACGTCTAAGAGACTTGGCTAGAGCATGGTGGAAATAGGGTTACAATCCAAAACTTTGGTGTCCATGAACATTGCTGATCTGCCTTGCCACAGCTGCCCTCCAGATGTTTGCCTCATCTCTCAGCAAATCCAGTGACTATCATATAGGCTGACTTCCGTAAAACCACATGAAGGTAAAAGATACTTTTATTTATTTTTTAAATCTAAGCCACTCTTGAGAACTCAGCACATAAAAAGTAGCAGCCCCTAAGAATGAAGCTGGGTTGGGACCAGCAGTTAGCCTAATGGCTATGTTGCTGGACTCTCATGTAGTCAACCACAGTTCGAGTCCTGGACCAGGTGGCTTAAAACTCACGCTGGGTGTGTGTGCATGCATGCCCATGATCCCAAGAGGAGAATGGAGGAGAAGGGATTGCAGTGTGGCCTTCCCCCCTAGGAGGTGATTTCTTGCTTTCTGTCTCTCTGTCTCTCTCTGTCTTTCTGGTGAGTGCATGCACCCTATAGCAAAAACCTCTCCACTCAAAAAACCCTCCAAAAAAAAAAAAAAAAAAAAAGAATGGAGCTGGGTTACATTTTAATGATTATTTTCTAGACAAATTTTCTTTCAGGGTCATACTTTCGGCTTCTAGAAACATTTTTTTCTCCCTTGTGTATCTACTGAACTAGTATATAGAGAGTAAGTCTGCAGTAAAAAGGTTCAGGTAGAGTATGTAGCACATACAGAGCATAGAGTGAAAGTGTACGGTATGGAATATATAAAAATGGAGTCCTGACACAAGACCCTAAGTGCCCATTTTTGTACTATAGTTCGTCTGATTCTAGAAGGATCAAGCCTTAGGGCTGTAAAGATTCTTTAGGATCTGAAATTAGTTAAAGTATCAATTTTAAATAGGTACGTGTGTACAAATATGTGCCTCATCAACTGTGGGCCCATTTATTACTTACATATAGAGTAGTGTTGCAGTCTAGGGCCACACGTATTCAAGACTGCAATTTTGGGTGATTCATAACACTTCATATTTTCTCTTTTCTGTGCCTTCCTTCACTGGCCAGGCAGCCTTTTCTGGTCAAACCTGTGTGGATGGTAGAGTTAGAGAGATGTATTCAGTTCCAGCTCTGACACACGCTATTGGGTCATCAGAAAAGTCATGATGGTTATGACGTGTTTTTCTGTTTTTTTTTTTTAATGCAGAAATGTGCCATGACTTTCCCAATGACACGATAGTATTGTGATCTCATTTTAATCTTTAAAATATGTACAGTAGTGCCAACTTTGAAGAGGACAGAAAGGAATATTGTGGCTAAGTGTCTCACACTGCAACTGGGAGTACTAAGTTCTCAACCAATGGCAGGCCCTATTTTTATAGCATATCACTGCTGTCAGGTGGCTAACCATAATTTCTCACTGCTATCAGTGTTCCTGTTATATCTGGCTCTTCCACTAATTTATAGAGTCTAATCTGTTTGGGCTTAGGAAACAATTCCTGTATTGGTAACATAGCAAAATGGTCTTGTGCAAGATATTGGCACTGAGACGAGGGTACAAAGTCAAACCAGGAACAAAACAGGGGTGGAAGTACTGAGAAAACACGGACAGCATTCCAAAGCACAGTCTGTGTAGTTGACACAGAATCAGGGACAGGGCTGGAGCCAGATATCGGGGTAGCACGAGAGATACCAATGGGAAAGCTAAAGCTCGGTTTGGGGTACAAGTTGACAGGAGGAAACACGAAGATAAAGTACAAGGATGCAGGGAAGACAGGCTTAACTGGGAGGCCTCTTGTAGCTAGCAGTTTGTACCAATGCTCCTTTCAAAGGCCTGCAGTTTTTATACAACAAAACTTTTATTTTAAAAACATTTTTATAAGAGCAACTCTCCATGACTAGCATCTCTTAATCAGAAAATAGTTTTCAGTGCTGAAGTTAGGTACATAGTCTCTGAGTAAAGACAGGGAATATTTCTTTAAGTAATGACCACACATTTTAATGTGTACATTTTAGATATCTTTTATTGACAAATGCATTTTTGCATAAGTGATAGATAAGTGAATTTTCTTGACCTAATTAACATATGAATAGGGTTGCCAGATTAAATACAGGATGCTCAGTAAAATTTGAATTTCAGATACACAATGATTAAGTTTTTAGCATAAGTGTGGATTAAATTTTTAGCAATGGAACATTTCAAATCCATACCGCCTGCTAAAAATTTAGTAATTGTGTATCTGAAACTCAAATTTAACTGGGGATTTTGTTGTTTATTTCTGGCTAAATCTAGAAACCATAAATAACAATAATGAATAGTAGTTAATACACTTCCAGGACCAGAAATGCTACTTTTTAAAAAATTATTATTATTATTGCCAGAAGGCACGTATGCTCACCAGAGAGACACAGAGAGAAGGTGAAGGTGAAAGCATCCTCCACTTCGGTGTGGCCATGCTGCAATCCTTTTCTCCTTCTCCATCCTGTCAAGATCTGCGTGCATGCACACATGCTCAGTGTTTTTCTTTTTTTTTCTCTTCTTTCCTTTTCTTTTCTTTCTTTTTTTTTGAGGGGGGGGAGGTTTTTGCTATAGGGCACATGTGCTTGCCAGAGGGACAGAGAGAGACAGAGAGACAGAAAGCAAGAAATCACTCCCCCCATCCCACGCTAAGGGAGGATGGCCACGCTGCAATCCCTTCTCCATTCTCCTCTCAGGATCTTGGGCACACACGCACATGCACCGGGCTTGAGTTTAAGCCACTGGGTCCAGGACTAGAATCACAGTCAACTACATGAGAGTCCAGCGACATAGTCATTACGCCAAATGCTGGTTCCGTGCTCAGTGTTTTTCAAGACACCTGAGCTGGCCCTTGAACCATGTGGTAAGCTATGTGGGACCAGGCTCCCTTAACCACCAGATCACAGGACTGGCCCAGCTACTATTTTAACATGTGTTATTTTATCTAATTCTTACAAAAATGAATGAACACAAGTATTGTTTTTATTTTCCTATCATGAAACTGGGACTACGTTCATTTCTAATAGTTTGCAAATAGCAGAGCTGGAATTCAGACTCCTATCTGATTTGACAGAACTTTAAATAACACACTTTATATCTTATTAATAGAAATCTACACAGGGAATATGTGGCTGAGAAGTTAAATACATCTGTATTGGTATTCTGTGCTGTTTGGATATTAAGATTCTGGCTACAATCATCTTTTTTTTTTTTTTTTTTTTTTTTTTTTAAAGGTTTTTTTTATAGGATTTTTTTTTTTAAGAGGTTTTTGCTATAGGACTCGTGCACTCGCCAGACAGAGAGACACAGAGAGACAGAAAGCGAGAAATCACCCCCCAGGGGGGATGGCCATGCCACAGTCCCTTCTCCTCCATTCTCCTCTCGGGATCTTGGGCACGCACGCACACGTGCCTGGCCTGAGTTTAAGCTGCCGGGTCCAGGAAACGAACTGCTGTAGACTACGTGGGAGTCCAGCGACATAGCCATTACACTAACTGCTGGTCCCTACAATCATCATTTGTTATACCTTATGATACAGCCATTTTATCTCTCCATATGTTTTCTTTGATCCAAAAGAAAAATCACATTTTCAATCTTGCAGTTAGGTGTATTGCTGGGCTTTCTCTGTAGATGCTAGTTTTCCTATGCAATTTGAATTTGTGTTTAGGAAATTTAAAGAAAGGACAACCTGCTTCTGGTTGTGCCCTGCGTATACCTTACAGTAAAAATTTCACTTTTTTAATTTATTTTTTGTTACTTACCTAGTCTTGGAAACTCTGTTGAGGAGAACATTAGTTTAATAATGCTCGACTGGAAACATTCCATGATCTAATTGTTGGCAAGTCTCCCTTGCCATTAAATATTAGATATTACAAGTAAGTGAGGCTAATAAAAACTACTTAAGAAAATGGATGTCGTGTTATTTTGACACCTAATGATGTGCGTCTGAAGCTATAGAGGTTCCCAGTCTTCTGTGTGTTTTTAGATTTGGAATTTGAGCTGATTTAACCCATCTGACATCCTTTAAATTGTTACTTAATCATTGGAAACCAAACTGCTGCCATCTAAATTGGAAAACTTTATTGATTTTTAAAGAATGTAGTACTGAGGACCAACATTGGAAAACTACAATTTGCATTTCCCATCAGCTCTTCTTGTTGTTATTGACTGTTGGTGAAATGCTCTGGAACTATTTGCAATTAACATGACTAAAGCAATTAGAGAAGAGGTTTTTAGTAATGCCTAGCAACTATATTGTTAATTGCATTTAACGTTAAGGATTTATGGCAGTTTGGGTACTCATAAACATTAAGTAAATAGGAGAGCACTATCCCAGGAGACACTATAGAAAAACAGAAGTTGTTTTTTTTTTTTGGAGAGGTTTTTCACTATAGGGTGTGCGCTCGCCAGACAAGACAGAGACATAGAGACAGAAAGCCAACTGATTTTTTTTTTTGAGAGATTTTCACTATAGGGTGCGTGCGCTCGCCAGACAGACAGAGAAAGACATAGAGACAGAAAGCGAGAAATCACCCCCCAGGGGGTTTGGTCACGCCGCAATCCCTTCTCCTCCACTCTCCTCTCGGGATCTTGGGCACGCACGCACACGCACCCAGAGTGAGTTTAAGCCACCAGGTCTGGGACTTGAACCGTGGTCAACTACGTGGGAGTCCAGTGACAGAGCCACTACTCCAACTGCTAGTTCCCGAAAAACAGAAGTTTTAAAATATTTTTTAAAAGAAGTTGGTTATAGCAAATTTCTCTAAAACAAAAGCAGTAGAAAAACATAGTTCATTAAAGAAAAAAGAAAAATGTCTCGGGGCTAGCAGGTGGCATGGTGATTAAGGCACTGAATCCCTGATGGCCAACTTCACAGTTCAAGTTCTGGACCTGGTGGCTTGAGAAGCATGCTGGGAATGTGTACAGGCCCCACATCCTGAAAATGGAGGGGAAGGGGATTATGCATGGCCATCCTCCTGGAGGGTGACTTCTCATTTTCTCTCTCTCTCTCCTTTTCTTTTTGGTGAGCACACATGCCCTATGGCAAAAATCTTAAAAAACAAAATCAAAATTAAAACTATAGATTTTAACCTACATGATATGTTCGTTCATATGCATTTAGATTCTTTCATATAAAAGTTGCACAATATTCCAGTTTGTATTTTATTGCCATGTGTGTCTTTAGCCAGATTGCAGAAAAAAAATCAGGATTTTACTTTTTGAGTTCTTGTTTTTAATTAGAAAATATATGGCACTGGAAACATATTATTTTCAGCTAATTAAGTCTTGTTGTATAGAAACATTCAAATGATTCTCTGGATTTTTCACTTTTCATCTGGATGTTTGGGTTCTATGTCAATACAGTCACAGCTTGGATTTACTGTGATAAACTTTGGCAAAATGGAACAATCATATGACATCAAAGTGTGTGGAGGGAAATGAGCGTACTGGTTTCTTTGATGCAGAAACCTGACTGAAACTGAGACAGCAACTGCGAAATCTTCAAAACAAACCATCAAAGTATAGAATTGGGGACCTCACGATAAAAGAAAAATAATTTCTCTAATTCTTCAGATGCAGTAAGCAAAAGTGTCTCAAAACTTGGCATGATTCTCAGGAGATGGAACTACACGTAGTCCTATCACGATTACCTCAAACATCATAGAACCGTTTACAAGCTTCTTAGAGGTCATCACTTTCATGCTTCTTAAGGTACATTTTAAAACTCTCAACACAATGGTGTTTGTACACTAATGCACATGACATGTCATTTCATTAGGTTAACTTGACATTATCCAGTACAGAGCAACACTTTCTAATAATCAGTTGTGTCAGAGTTTAAAGAAAAAATGATCAACTGGCTGCCAACATCACAGGGTAACAAAAAAGAACAGTGTGCTTACGTGTCAGTGATAGAATGATACTAGTACTTTGTGAAAGCTCATCATCCTTTCTGTCTTTTCTGCCTTCTATTTTAAATAGCGCCATTATAAAATTGGAAGTTGAGGGATCATAGATTTTATTACAGTATTTGGAGAAAACAGAAAGGAAAAATGAAAAGAATATGTAGTAGTCTAATCTGCTATTCTCTTACTTTGTTCAATGCAAAATTTTTAATGAAGAGACATTAACCTATAATTCATGTTTTATTCCATATGGAATGAGTTAAATACTCAAGAGCGCTACATGAAAGAGCAAATATTTCTATTTATTTAACCTCAAATATTTTTATTCACTCTGGTTAAAACCAGAGTGATTTTTTTTTTTCTGAAAGCAGAGCATCTTAAAAATACTTTTTCTTATGGAAAATGTCAAACATCTACAGTTGGAGAGAATTGTATGATGAAATCAATGTGCTCATTGCTCAGCTTTACTGATTGCCAATGCATTGTGTCTGGTCATTTCTATTCTGTCAGCCACTCATCTTCTTGCCCCAATTAGTTGAATCCCTGACATTATGCTCTTTCTTTTGGTACTATTTCATTATGAAATTCTTTTATTTTTAAGAATTTTATTTAACTGTATTTATTTATTTTAATTTGACCAGAGAGGGACAGAGAGAGAGAGAGAGAGAGAGAGAGAGAGAGAGAGAGAGAGAAAGCAATCCGTCAGGTCCAGGACTTGAACCATAGTTGGCCATGTGGGTGTCCAGTGCCCCTTAACCACTGCCAACTGACAGCCCCTTCATTATGAAATTCTAGCAGATAAAAATTTAAAAAAACAAATCTCACATTAAAAATAACATAAATAGCAGTCAAATATCCAGTTAGTGTTTCTATTTCTCATTGTTTTTTTTTTTTCTAATTTGTTTATTTTAAAAATACCAAATAAAGTCTACACATTATGGTTAGTTGATATGTCTTTCGAGATTCTTTAGTGTAACTTCTGGAATAAAGATGGTCATGGGTATATTTTATTATGTAGTGACCATTGTTTTACTAGAATGGTGGTTAAGGGTAAACACAATGTTTAAGATTGATGATTATGCAATACCAAGTTAAATGGTAAGTAAAATAGATAATGTTATATCTATAAGCATTATTTACTAAAAATTTCTGATTATTTACTTATTTCCATTTTTATTAAAATATTTTTATTGCAAACATACTGATGTTATAAATTTTAATTTTAACATTTTAAAGTTTTATCATTGATAGATATATTTAAATTAAACAACTTTCAAATGGAAAGTATTAAAGCCATGATCTGTTGCTGTTGATACTTTATACAATGCTAGTTGTATATTTTCTCCTACTTACTTCAAAATATTCATTTCCTAGCTAATCTTGATTATGAATTTAGATTCTTTTGTGAACAGTGGAAGTAGAATTAAAAACTGTCAGAAGATATTTCTGTACATCACTTAGGTATAATTTATATAGTTAATTCTAATTGGAACTATGATCGTGAGGAAGAAATTAGTTAAAGCAAAATAACATAGCAATTATTTTATTTACCTTTTGTAAAAAAATCATAATTTTACACTTGGTTTTGTTCTAAGTTTGCATTTGATTTAAAAATGCTTTTTGACTGAGTAGTTTCTAGTCACAAGAGATTACCTGAGATTTTTTTCCCTCTCTATATTATTTAATTCACATATCCAGGGCATTAATTATTAAAATGGCATTTAGAGATATCCTATCTCATTAATGTTGCTTCCTTATGTGCTAATGAGTGTGATGAGGGAGAACTGGAAGTACATAATGCAAGATTACTGTTACTATCACTTGGCAGGCATGCAATTTACTTAGACTAATGGAAAAAGGCTAGAGTTCTTTTGCTTATATGTTTCTTTCAAAATGTGTTCAATAATGCAAACTTTTTTTCTCTTTTCTGAATAAACATGCCCTCTTAATTAACCTGGTTTATTTTTGTTATTTTTGCCTTTATAAAGGAGTATGAAGGAATTAGTTGTTTGATATAATGACAATATTGTAGGGCTTACCCATGGCCTACTGGTTAAGGGTGCCAGATGCCAAATGGTTAATTGTACTTCATATTCTAGTCCTGGTCACTTGAAAAACACACTGGGTGCATATGTACCTGTGCCCAAAATCCTGATAGGAGGGAAAAGTGGAGGAGAAGGGATTGTGGTGTAACCACACCCCAGTGGGGAGTGCTTTTTCCCTCTCTGCTGTCCTCTCTGGTGAGAACCTGTACCTTCTGGCAATTAAAAACAAAACAAAAAACAACAACAACAAAATAGAATCAACCCAAGAAGATCTTCTCCAAGACACATTATAGGCAGATTGAGCAAAATCACAGACAGTGACAAGAAACTAAGATTGGCAAGAGAGAAATGGCAAGTTACCTACAAAGGATATCCCATCAGGCTGACAGCAGATCTCTCATCAGAAACAATGTGAGTGAGGAAAGAATGGGAAAATATATTCAAAGTGTTAGGGATAAAGCAATTGCAACCATGGATACTATCCTTCATATGGGAAGAAAAGACAAGAATTTCTCAGATAAACAAAATCTGAAAGAATTTACCAACACCAGACCAGATCTCCAAGAAATTCTGCAGGGAGTGCTATACCAGGAAAATTAAATATAGTTAAACAGAAATAAGAGTTCAAAAACTAAGAAAATGGCCAACTTAATCATGAGGACAAGTCTGGAGTTGAATATTATATCCCAGAATTTAATTGGGAAAATTGAATCACAACAAAAGATAAACTGCATGATGGGACCAGTAGTTAGCGTAATGGCTATGTCATTGGACTCCCATGTAGTCGGCTGCAGTTTGAGTCCTGGACCCAGTGGCTTAAACTCACGCCGGGCGCGTGTGTGTGTGCCCAAGATCCCAAGAGGAGAAAGGAGGAGAAGGGACTGTGGCATGGCCATCCCCCTGGGGGGTGATTTCTCACTTCCTGTCTCTATGTCTCTCTCTGTCTTTCTGGCGAGCGCACGCTCCCTATAGCAAAAACCTCTCCAAAGGGGGAAAAAAAAAAGAGAGAAACTACATGAGACCGAACTGGTGAAATAGAATTTTATGACTTTTGACTAAAACATAGTTGTTTTTTTCTAGGCTTTGTTTTCCAATTTTAAGGATTTTTGTCTTGTCTTGAGCTACTGATAGGTTCGTGTACCTACTATTTGAACAGAATCCCAACCTGTTTCCTAGCTTTAAGTTTTAAGTACATTTCCTTAGCATTTCTTTGACTTATTAAAGTTAAATCTCTTTTTCCTGAAATTGAAAAATATAGTAAAAAATACATAATTAATGGCCATAGTAAACTATATAGCATCAGCTAGGTGCTACCTTATAATATATTCATTCTACTCAGAGTTTCATGCCTTAAGTCAGACATGTATTCATAGATATGTATATATATACCTATATATATGAAACTAGAAACGGAAAATTATTGATAACATGTATGATTAAGCTACTATGCAGCATCTTATCGATGGGAAATTACATTTTGTATCATGTGACAATGTTCAGCGAATAAATGTAAATTAAATAATTAAAAAATGAATTTAAAAATATAAAAAAAGAAATACTCTATATCTTGAGTGGGTTTATTTTTCAAACTCATCAAACTGAACACATAAAATCAGTACATTTCACTAGATATAAATTACACCTTCATAAAGTTGATTTATAATAAAATATTGAGATTTGCTTAATGTTCTATCATATGGTAAATTTTGGTAAACTTTACCACTTGGTAAATTTTTTTTTTTTTGTAGAGGTTTTTGCTATAAGGGCGCGTGTGCTCCCCAGACAGACAGAGAGACAGAAAGTGAGAAATCACCCCCCCCGGGGGAGATGGCCACACCACAGTCCCTTTTCCTCCATTCTCCTCAGGATCTTGGGCACGCATGCACACGCGCTTGGCTTGAGTTTTAAGCCACTGGGTACAGTACACGAACCACGGTCGACTACATGGGAGTCCAGTGACATAGCCACTACGCTAACGGCTGGTCCCAACCACTTGGTAAATTTTAATAATCTTTGAATGCAGTGCTCTCTATGTTACCAAATTAATGTGTAGAGAACTGTACACTCAAAATACCAAATCCCTTTGATGGAGTAGTTAACAAAATTTACTATAAGGTAGATCTTCAAATCTATATTCTTACACATTTGTCTGCCTGCTCTATCACCATGAAGAGAACTTTATTAAACTGATTGTGAATTTGTTTCTCCTTTTTATTCTGTCATTTTCATCTTCCTATATTTTCAATCTTTTTTTATTAGGTACAAATATTAATAGAATTTTAGCATCATTTTATTTGTAACTCTATTTACTTATTTATTTTTGAGAGATATTTTGCTATAAGGTACGTGCACTCACCAGAGAGACAGAGAGACAGAAAACAAGAAATCACCCCTTAGGGGGGATGGCCACACAGCAATCCATTTTCCTCCATTCTCCTCTTGGGATTTTGGGCAGACACACATGCATTTGGCATTAGTTTCAAGCTTCCAGGTCCAGGACTTGAACTGCGGTTGGCCATGTGGGAGTCCAGTGATGCAATCATAATGCCATCTGCTGTTACCTTGATTGATTTATTTATCATTAGGGATAATCTTGATTTTGCAATTGGTAGCATGCCAGATTGCGGTACTGCACACCTCATGGCCAACTGCTGGTTCAGATCCCTAGGCCAATTGACTTGAAACATGCTTAGAGTCTGTGTGTGTGTGTGTGTGTGTGTGTGTGTGTGTGTGTGTGTACCCAAAGTCCTAAATTGCTGGAGGATGGAAGGAAAGAGATTGAAGTATGATGAGACCTGTCATTAGGGTTTCGGTCTCTCTTTCTTTCTTGTACATGTGCATGCACTGTCTATTATAACTACTAAAAAATAATTATCTCTCTTGATCTGTAGTCATGCTTTTTGACTTATTATCATTTAAAATTTCTATTAGTATAGCCATACCAGCTTTGTTTTGATTAATACTGCATGACCTCCTTTTCTGGTCTTTGCTTAAATTGTTAAGAATACATACTTGTATTTATTTTGCTTTTGTTTTTGTTTTACATAGTCTGAAGGGATTTTCTTAATTTTTATTTACTATAAGTACTGATGTATTTGAGTTTATACCTACTATTTTTCTATTTTTTAAATAAGTTCCACTCATTTTATGATTTTTCTTTTATTTCACTTTATTAAATATTCATGATTCCTTTTACTATATTAACTTGTTAGTTATGTATTGTTTTATAATTCTTTTATTGTTTACTTTGAGATTATAATATTCATTTTTTACATATATAGTCTACTCTAAAATACAGTAGTTCTACCCTATCTGAAGTGTTACTTACATTTTTTTAGTTTCCTGAAATCATTGTCTGAAAATAGGTGTGTACAGTAGAATAGGATATTTAGAGAGACAAAGAGCAAGCAAGAGAGAGAGAGACTACATTCATTTAACTTCTATTACTTGAAAGATATCATGTTATTGCCTTCTGGTTTTTATTATTACTGTTAAAAATTCAGTTAGTCAATTTTTTTTCCATTAATAATGTACCTCCTTGTGGGCTCCTCAACCCCTTAGATCTCTGGATCCTTTAAAATTTTCTTCTGTTTTTGGCTTTTAGGAGTTTTACGATGATGGATCTAGGTTTTTTTCTTCCTTATATTCATTCTAAAAAAAAAAAAACTTTATAAATCTATGATTTGATAACTTTAATCAATCATTTTATTTTCAAATATTGCTTTTGCTTGATTCTCTTTTTCCTCTCCTTCTGCACTTCAGTAACATATCTGACATTTTAAGTACTTTTCTTATACATAATTACATATTTTTTAGTCTTTTTAAGCTCTTGTGTTTTGGTCAAAATTTTTTTGTTCATTTTTGTTTCAGTTCATAATTTCTCTATTCTTCCCTGTTTAATCTGTATGAGAATTCTCTTTCTTTTTTTATTTTTTTATTTTTAGTTCTCCTGTAGGGCATGTGCACTTGTTGGAGAGACACAAAGAGAGAGGAAGGGGTTGGGGGAATAATCATGTTGTAGTCCCTTTTCCTCTATTTTCTTCTTGGGATATAGGGCATGCACATGCACCCAGCATGTTTTTCAAGCTAGTGGGTCCAGGACTCAAACCTCACTATCAGCCATGTGCAATCTAGCCACCTTAACCCCCATTGCCGAGTATCATGTTTCTCATGTTTCTTTATTCTTTTTTTTTTTTGCTATAGGGCACGTGCGCTCACCAGACCGACAGAGAGAGACAGAGAGACAGAAAGTGAGAAATCACCCCCCGGGGATGGCCACGCAGCAATCCCTTTTCCTCCATTCTCCTCTCGGGATCTTGGGCACACACACACACGTGCCCGATGTGAGTTTTAAGCCACCAGCCTGGGACGCAGACCTCGGTCGACTACATGGGAGTCCAGTGACATAGCCATTACTCCAACTGCTGGTCCCGCATCAGTATCATGTTTCTTTATCAAGTGTTTGTTTTTACTTATTTTGCATTTCTAGAATTTCCATGTCTTTTTTTTTTTTTTTTTTTTGAGATTTAAATTTTCTGGTGAAAATATTTTTTCATCTATTTTCTTCTTTCTATTTTCTTGAGCATAGTAGTCATCATGATGACTTAATAATCTTATTTGATAATTCTAATATCTGGATTGGCTGTGAATCTCTTTGTTGACTGTTTTTTCCTCTTGGTGTTAGGTCATGTGGTCTGGTATTTTAGTATGTTTGATTTCTTAGTCTTAGGCTGATGTAACAAACTACAATAGACTGAGTAGACTAAACAACACATATTTATTTCTCTCAGTTCTAGAGACTAGAAGCCCAATACCAGGATACCATCATGACTGAGTTCTTGATGAGGACCTGTTGCTTAGTATAGATATTGCTGTCTTTGTGCTGCATCCTCAAATCATAGGGAGGAAGAGCTCTGGGCTCTTTATCCTGATTTAAGGGCTCTGATACTTATGAGACTAGATCTTAACCTAATCACATCCTAAAGTCTTCAATTCCTTATACTATAGCATTGGGGGTTAAGATTTCAACATATGAATTTGAAGGAGGACACAGACTTTCAGTTCATAGTGTATGGTATTTGTTGATTCAATGTCTGACATTACATAAGAAAAAAATTTTTGAGGATTGATTATATTATTTTCCCCAAAGAGCAGAAAGAATGGAGGCCTGATCCCCTTAATCCATTCAGAAACTAAATTCAAGGCTGGATTGAATATGTGCTAAGGCTCAATCTAGATCTCTTTTATCCCTGTTCCTAGGGTACAGTTCCCAGGGATTCTGATGGGGAGTCCAGGATGCTTATCAGAGCCCTATCACCTCATGTCTCTAGAATTCAGGCCTCTGTTTTCTCCTCACTATGAGTTTGCCAGAAATTGTCTGTTTTTCAAAAACAATCTGTATGGCTCCTTAGATCCCTTCCCCACATAGCTGCAGATGTCAACCAATGTCATAAGGGGACACCAGCAGTATTGGAAGTTCTCTGCCCCTCCTTTTTTTCACAATAGACCTATCTTTCAAGTCTCTAATTTATGTCTCTCATGAAGTGGCCCAAAGTTCTGATTGTTTTTCTGCTTGCCTCTTGGATCTTTTTTCTGGATCTTTAGCCTATTACTCCATGCTCAGAACTGGCAAGTGCATCAGAAAGCAAACAAACAAACAAATAAAAAACAAAAAAGCAGTTACAAATTGTCAAATTGTCCACTTGCTCCTCTGAGCATCCTTCTTAAGATTTTGTACTTTTGTCCCTTGGTTGCCTTTAGCAGCAATCTGATGCCCACAGACTTTAAAAAAATTATTTTCATAAAGCAAAAATTATAGTTTTTTTTAACAGAGAATTTTACATTTTTTTTGTCTTTTAAAAGTTTCTTTCCTTTGCCTCCTCCCACCCACCCTCTATCATTCACTCTCTATCATCCACTCCCCTCCCTTACAGCATCTGGTATCTACACTCGTCCTATTATGTCTTCAGATCTTTCCATTTCTCACATGAGTGCAAATATTCATTACATGCTGAGTGGGGATATACGGTGTATAACTTTCAAAGTCTGGCTGACTTCACTTAATATTAAGTTCTCTATATTCATCTACTTTGAATCAAATGATAAGGTCTCATTGCTTCTTATACCAAGTAATATTCCATAGCATGTATGTACGACAGTTTTTCAACCGTGTCACCAATTTTTGGACATTTAAAATGATTCCGTGACCTATCAATTGTGAGTAATGCTGCAATAAACAGATGGCTAAGTGTCTTTCCAACTGAATGCTTTCCTATTCTTTGAGTAAATACAAAGAATGGGATTACTTGGTCATATGATAGTTCTATTTGAAGGTTTTTGAGGAAACTCCATATTGTTTTCAAAGAAAACATGTTCTAATTTTTTATTATATTTATTTATTTATTTTTTGCCATAGGATGTGGGTGCTTGCTAAGGAGACACGCAGAGAAACAAAGAGAGGGAGGGAGCAGCAGATGGTATAATGGTTACATCACTGGACTGCCACATGGCCGACCATGGAATCTTGGACCAGTTGCTTGAAACTCACGCCAGGCATGTGTATGTGTGTGCCCAAGATCCCAGGAGGAGAATAGAGGAAAAGGGATTGCGATGTGGCCATCCCTCTTGGGGGGTGATTTCTCACTTTCTGTCTCTCCAGCAAGCACACATGCCCTATAGCAAAAATCTGTGTGTGTGTGTGTGTGTGTGTGTGTGTGTGTGTGTGAGAGAGAGAGAGAGAGAGAGAGAGAGAGAGAGAGAGAGAGAATTTACCCCCTATAGGGGATGGCAATGCCTCGATTCCTTCTCTTCCATTCTCTTGGTACTTGGGGGATGTATGTACATGAGCTCAGTGTGATTTTCAAGCTTCTAGGTCTGGTACTCGAACCTACAGTCAACTATGTGGAAAGTCAGCACCTTAACCATCACACCACCTGCTGGCCTGTAAGGCCAGCCTTTGCATTCCCATGTGAGAGAGTTTCCTTTTCACCACAGCTTTACTTATTATTTTGATCAGTTTTTCTAATTCTGTTCAGCAGAGACTTTGGTTTACTGCAAGATTCTCCATTACGGCCCATTATGAATCTTTATGTTCCAGAGAAAACAGTATCAGAACAACTGACAACTCAGTACTTTTGTGAAGAAACATATGGGAATGATAATAAGTTGTTGGGAAAGTCATGATGTGTTTATGCATAGAAAAATGTCATGACTTCCCTGATAACCTAATAGTAAGAGATTTGTAAATTACCTTACATGAGAAGCAAAATGCAACAAGTAAAAAATAGATACAGTGAATCAAAAAATAGAGTAAATAGGACTAATAGGTGTACATTTAACGCTATATCCTAATAACAGAGTTTGTTAGAGTTCTTTAGATATAGAGAATCAATAGAACACACACACACAAACACAGTGTAAGGTAATTTGTTATAGGAGCCTGAACAGACTAAGTCAGTGAGGAAAGTCAATAAAGGAGAAAACTTATTAACCATTTAACATTTAAAAATATAATGCTAAGTTTGACTCCTTTCCTTTCCTTTCCTTTCCTTTCCTTTCCTTTCCTTTCCTTTCCTTTCCTTTCCTTTCTTTCTTTCTTTATTGGAGAGGTTTTTGCTATAGGGTACATATGCTCGCCAGAGAGACAGAAAGACAGTAAATGAGAAATCACCACCCCCCCAGGGGGGATGGCCATGCTGCAATTCCTTCTTCTCCATTCTCCTTTTGGGATCTTAGTCACTCATGCATCCATGCCCAGTGTAAGTGTAAGCTACCAGATTGGGGACTCGAATCACGGCTGACTCCATGGAAGTTCAGTGACATAGCCATTACTCCAACTGTTGGTCTCAACTTTGATTCTTTACATCAAAATAAATTTTACATGAATTAAAGATTTAAATTAAGTTTAATAATTGCTAAAAGAAAGCATGGACAAATTTTATGAGTATAGCAGAAATTGCTATGCATTAAAAAATCATTAGGAAAAGAAAAGATGAATGCATTGACTTTTGAGAAATTTAAAATTTTTATGCCCAAAATACTATAATTATTTGACAAATAATAAGTTATTTTCAATACATATGATGAACAAAAAGCTAATTTTCTCTAATATACACAGAACTGAATATATTAACTATCTTCTATAAGACAGGAAAAATTCATACACAGATCTTTTACCCCAAAAAAGCAAGGGAAATATTAGCAAGGAGCAGCCATATAAAAAGACTCTTCTTACTCTCAATGTGTAAAACT
Organism: Tupaia belangeri chinensis; assembly: GCF_000334495.1. Taxonomy (NCBI): domain Eukaryota; kingdom Metazoa; phylum Chordata; class Mammalia; order Scandentia; family Tupaiidae; genus Tupaia; species Tupaia belangeri. Next base: position 2,078,798 of record NW_006159939.1, on the reverse strand, counting down.
AATTACACTAGAAGATGTTGGGATGCTCAAGTATCTTAAAAACAAAGATCCAAGTTTTTGGAGAATAGTTGGCCAAAATCATTCAAAATTTAAGGCACAGGGGCCAACAGGTGGCATGGTGGTTGAGGTGCAGGGTACTCCTACATGGTCTACCACGGTCCTGGACTGTGTGGCTTGTTTTCTCACTTTCCCTCTGTGTGTGTGTGTGTGTGTGTGTGTGTGTGTGTGTGTGTGTAATTAAATTAAAATAAATGACTGAATAAATGAAATAAATAATTCTTTAAAAAAATTTAAGGCACATATTATTTGACTCAGAGATTTTCCTTCTAAGCATTATCCTGCAGAAGTAGGTCCATAAGTCTATGAAGTATACACAAATAAATATTTCAATGACAGTGTCCTGAGCAATAGCAAACAAATAGAAACAACTTAATGCCTATCAATAAAATAATAGCACATTGGTATGATGGAATGTCACAAAGTAAGTAAATGGAATGAGAAATTAGTTGTTAAGAGAAAACATCAAAGCTAAATTTTTAAGAGAAAAGTCGAAAAAAGTTTATTTGTAGGATCCAATTTTTTTAAAAAAATAGTAACAAAAATAAATAAACCTGGGCTTATGTATGCATAGACAATTTCTGAAAACACAAGGAATTGTGAATTCCTTATTTCTGGAGACTGAGAATGGGGTTCATTAATGGAGACAATGTATTCTCCTTTTCTTGGTTTGTTTTTTTTTTTAAATTGCCAAAAGGCAAATATACTCAACAGAGAGACAGAGAGAGAGGAAATATACTCAACAGAGAGACAGAGAGAGAGGGAGGGAGAAAGCACACTCCAATGGGGTATGTTCACTCACAATCCCTTCTTTTCTATTTCTTCATCCCATTTGGATTTGGACATGCACATACATGCACCTAATGCATTGTTTTTTTCAAGCAGTTGGTTGGGGCCAGGTCTTGAATTGATTGGTCATGTGGGATCTGGCTCCCTTAACCACTAGGCTATGGGGCTGCCCCCACGTAGTACTTCTCTGTACCATTTGCAGTTTTCCATAAACATATACTTACTTTTACTATGACTTTTCAAAGTAATCTTAAAATTATATGGCAATGCTAATTTTCAAGTTTTGCACTAATATTTTCAATATTTTACTTTCGGTATAATTATTTTTCTAGGAAAAAATCTCAGTGCTTCTCATATATGTGAAAGAAGGCACATTTACAAAAATATAAAGATCAGGTGATTTAAATCAAGAAATGCTTTTAAAATTTCAAGGCAGAGAATGAGATCTGTTGTTCTTGTTCGAGTATACACCCATTGCTCCATTGTTTTTTTTTAATTATTATTTATTTAGTTTTATTTATTCATTCATTTATTTTAATTTGACCAGAGAGAGACACAGAGAAAGAGATAGAAAGAGAGAGGGGAAGGGAGAAAGGAAGCCGTCAGGTCTGGGACTCGAACCATGACCAACCATTTGGGAGTGTCCAGCACCTTAACCACCACACCACCTGCTGGTCCCTCTCCATTGTTTCAAATGACTGTTTGGACTCTAGAGTCTGCCTACTCTTGTCATGTCTAAGACCACCTAAGAGGTGGTATCTTCAGTGAACTGAGGGTCAAGTATCTCCAGTGGGCTGAGGGTCCTAGTGAAGACATCTCTTTTCTTTATTATATTCTTAGCTCTGAAGAACGTTTTTTCACTTATTTGCTCTTTATTTATTTAACCAATGTACGTTCAGTGCTTACTTGTGCAATATGTTAGGCAAGGAACTGAGTGTTGAGTGCTGAGTGATAATCATCATATTTACATTTAATGAGCCATTAGCAAACCACACTTGGTAGTAAGCACTTAATGTATAATATCTCATTAATCTTCACAGTAACTCAGTGGTATGGATACTACTACTACACTTTTCCTGAGAGGAAATTGGGGTGCTATAGTTTCAATGTGTCCCCCAAAGATCCATGTGTTAAAATTTGGGTTTGGTGGGATTAAGATGGTGACAACTTTATCAGACTTATGGTACTGAAAGGTGGGGCCTTCGGGAAGAGATTAGAATTAGATAAAGTCATTGTAGTGGGGCTCTCATGGTAGAACCCTGATGGGTTTTTAAGGAGAAGGAACAGGACTCTCAGTCACATGTTCATCCTTGCTCTCACTGTGTAATGCACTGTGCTACCTTAAGACTGGCAAGAGCCCCACCATCAAGAAGATCCTCAACAGATATGGTCCCTTGATCTTGGATCTCCTAAGCTATGAGTAAAATAACCTCTATTCCTTTCAAGTCACACAGACTCATACATTTATTACTAACGATGGAGACTGGACTGAAACAAGGGCTTGGAGAGACTGGGTAGGTTGCTCAAATTTACATAGCTAATAAGTGAAGACATTAAAGTTTGACTCTAGGAAATTTGATTCCAGAACATCTATTTCTAAACATTATTATGTGCTCCCTTTAACAGTTCCAATAACTTCCTTGAGTATGAAATATGGCTAGGATAGTAAATAGTAAAAGTGCACAGGATAATTAAGGATATAATCTCCCTGAGTAAGAGACAGTGGCCACATAGTATTTTAATATTCACTTGTGTCTCCTGGGCCCAGAACTAAGCAAAATTTTTCAGGCCCATTTAAAGTTAAATAGTTCAAAATCTACAAACTTCCTTTTAAGTCTCCTATGATCCTCCCCACATTCTTCTGTTGTTTCCCTGCTGGATTCAGCAGATACAATGGAGGAATCTGAAGCTTTAGAAAGGGACGGAACCACTATATTGAAAAAGACAGGTATCTGAATCTGCTTTATGAACCTGGCTGTAGACACTGACATAAGCTAACTAAACAGTAGCATGACTGAGACATAAACATTTTTGTGCATGATAAATCACTGAGATTTTAGGGTTGCTATGACAATTAGCACATCCAGACACAGAAGGTGTGATTGAAACCAAGTCATGAGGGATGACAAAGATAAAGTTTGTGAAAGTGTTGCAGAGAGAGGAACCAGCATGTAGAAAAGATTTGAAACAGGAAAGAAACCAAGTACAAGAAAGTGAAAGATGCCAGCGCGCCTGGAATTTCAGTGCGTGAGAGTGATGAGGTTGGAAAGAACAGATTGCAGTCCAGCCAGGCATCTTTGTAGATCATGATATGAATGAGGACTTTTTCAAATGCAGTAATAAACCAAAAAAAAATTTTTTTTACATTTTTTGGCTAGAGGATGTGTGTGTTCACCAGAGAGAGACACAGAGACAGACAGAGGAGAGAACAAAGCATTCCTTATTGAGAATGGTCACACTGCACTCCCTCCTCCTCCTTCACTCTCTCCTTTTGGGATTTTTGGGCACACATGCACACACGTACCTGGTGTATTTCCCAAGCCGCTGGATCTGGGTATTTTAAACAGGGCAGTGTGGTAATTAACATTATAAAAATCATCCTGACTTTTTAGGAAGGAACATGACTACAGTAGAAAGACTACACATTTGTGAGGCTCAGTGCAAAATGAAAATGTGGAATTCCTTGATCAGAAATTATTAAAAATTTCAAGATGACAACAACAGAGCATTAAACAAAAGCAGGCCTCTTCTAAGTGCGTGGCCTGTGGGATTGCACATGTTTCCTGCCCATAAAATCTGTTCTGAGTGAGTGGCTCAGTTAAAGGCATATAGAAAAATCTAGAAATGAGATGATAGTGACTTGGACTAATGGCAATAAAAATAGAGAAAAGGGCATGGATTTCAAATCTATTTTAGTGGAAGAATATACCAGGTTTCTAAAAGCATGAAATAGTGGCACATAATGAGAAAAAGAATTAGCAATGACTCTCATGTTTCTGAGGTCTTGCGTTGGTGTCTATGCACTCAAAGAAGTAGGCACTTCTGCCAATCTTTATAGATTGACTTTGGCAGAAAAATCTCTTCACTTGTCAGTTTGTGTAGAGATTCTGGGTGTGCTTGTGCAGAGTCTGTGAGCCAGCTTGCTGCTGGAGTCCTTGGGCAGGCTGGCCCGCGCTTGGGTCAGTGGATGGCTAGTCCTGAAGCATGCATCTGTGGGGGCTGGCCTGGTGCTGGCATTTACTGGGGTGGACCTGATGCAGGCGTTAAGTTAGGTACTGGCTTTACTCTCCTTCCCCCTATGAGAAGGTACCTTATTTTGTGCTACACTGCACTTGTGGGCTTGAAGAGGGGCTGAGGTGGGTAGTGTGAAACTGTCCTTTCTTCCCTCTTCAGTGTGACTTTTAATTAATATTTCTGTGCTCCACTCCAAGTACTGTAATCTCTCATCTGGATTCTTTAGCTCTCATGAAGGTATTTTCATGCATGGGTGTTTATTCAAATTGATGTCTCTGTGAGAGGAAGAGCACTGGAAAGTCCTAGTTCACCATCTTGGTGACGTCAGCTCTCTTCAGAATCTTGTTGTATGTTGAAATGGTGGTGAAAAATTGAGTTCCCAACTCATAGTGTTTACATTCTCAATTGATGTATAAGGTGAAGTCATCAGCTGAAAGGGGAACCAAAAGACCTCAGGGTGAAATTTGAGGAGAAAGGACAGATGTGAAATATTTTTTTTGAAGATAGAAAAGCAAGGCTATTACAGAAACACAGGAGTGCTTGTTAACCTAGAAATAAGCCTGAGACCTAGTAAATGAAATAAAAGTGGTTTATATGAACCAGGGTGAGGATGAATTGCCCACATGAACATGTTCAGTTCCCTATAAGTGTGCTCAACAAAATGGCTGCCAAGAGAAACTAGTTTTTGTTGTTGTTTTTCTTTTTTAAAAAATTATTTTATTTAACTTTATTTATTAATTCAAATTTGACCAGAAAGGAAGAGAGCGAGAGAGAGCAAGAATGAGAGCAAGCCGCCAGGTCTGGGACTCGAACTATAGTCAGCCATATGGGAATCCAGCATCCTTAATCACCACACCACCTGCTGTCCCAAGAGAAACTAGTTTTGTAACAAAGAGAAAGGCAGAGGAGGAAGGAGGTTACAGGTTCTTTGGCAATAATTCACAGTGGTCCACTTAAAATAACAGACAACTGATTGGCTATATGTTATTCTTTACATTAGGAATTTTGAGAACTTTGTCGGAGAAAAAGGGGTAGTCTTCCCACTATAAATTTATTACCACTTTAAGGTCATTTGCTTGCTGTAAACTAAGCTATACCTTCAATTACTCTGGATATGGGCAAGGATGGGGTAGGTGTAACCAAGGTCTGGAGGCTCATGCCTTACTTGGGCCATTAAAATTGAAATGGACCAGGGTCAGCAGGTGGCGTGGTGTTTAAGGTGTTGTACTCCCACATGGCCAATTATGGTTCAAGTCCCAGACCTGGTAGCTTGGAATTTGTGCTGAGCATGTGTGCATGTGTGCCCCAGATCCTAGGGGGATAATGGAGAAGAAGGCCATGGCCATCCCCAGGGGTGATTTCTCACTTTCCTTTCCTCTGGAAAGTACATATGGCAAAATAAAACAAAACAAAATTGAAATGGACCTTGAATTACATGCAGCTTAAAAAAATGCTTTACTCTCATTCTCATAGAATTGAATGCAATTTGATTTTTTTTAACAAATATATTTTTTAAGTCAATTAAGTCATAATTTTTAATTTTTTTTTTTCCCATAGGACGCTTGCACTCTCAAGAGATAGAGGGAAAGTGTGAAATCATCCCCTAGGACATGCCACAATCCCTTCTCCTCCATTCTCTTCCAGGGCTTTTGGGTACTAACACACACACGCCTGGTGAGATTTTCAAGCCACCATGTCTGGGACTCAAACCAGAGTTGACCTTGTGGGAGTCCAGTGCCGTAACCACTATGTCACTTGCTGGCCCCTAGTCATATAATTTTTAGTACAATATTTGGCTGGCAAAGGATGTAAATGATTTGATCTATACCACATTATAGTTTTAGTAAGCTGGTATGAACGGTTACAGTTGGCATAAATGAATTAAAAATAATTGTGAACGAGACTTTAAAAAGAAGGACCACATCATTTAAGATGGAGAAATAATAAATGAAGCCTAGAGTGAGCTGAAGGTTAAGAAAAAAAAAAATGTAGATTGGTCCTTTGATATCAAAGGGCTGTGAATCTAAAACATCTTTGTAGAAAGCTAAATGGTAGTGGTGAGAGAAGGGAGCGTATACAATCAGAATGTTAGGGTTGGGGGCCCAGGTGGTGATGCAGTGGTAATGCACCTGGGCCCACATGAGAACGGTCCCGATTTACATCCTAGGACCTCCCTGAGTGTGCCAGGTATACACATGCATGAAGACCCTGTTGGAGGTGCCTGTCTCTCTGTCTCTCATGGAAGAAGTAAATAAATAGACTTAATAAAAAATGTTGGGCCAGCAGGTAGCATGGTGGTTGAGGGCACTGGACTCCCACATGGCTGGCTACAGTTTGAGTCCCTGACCTGGCAGCTTGCTTTCACATTCTCTCTCTCTCTCATTCAGTTTGCCTCTGGTCAAATTAAAATTAATTAATTAATTAATTAATTAAGGTAAATAAAAATAATTCTTCAAAAATAATAATGAAAATTTAAAAAATGTTAGAGGTGAGACAGCAGGTGGTGTGATGGTTAAAACCCCAGATTTCTGTATGACCACAGTTTGAGTCCCTGATTTGGTGACCTGAAAAACATGCTGGGCTCATGACCAAAATCCCAGGAGGAGAATGGAGGAGAAGGGATTGTGGTGCGGCCCTCCTTCCTGGGGGGTGATTTCTCACTTTCCCTCTCTTTGTCTCTTTACTTTCTCAATTGGCATATAAGGTAACTACATGCGCTATCTGGCAAAAGCCTAAAAAAAATTAAAAAAATAAAATAAAATAAAGTAGAGGTGGTAAAATTTTAGTGTAAACAAGTGTGGATAGAACCCTCTGAAGAAGGTGGCTGAAGTGGAGAAAACAGAAACTATTGGAATGAGGTCAGGAAAATGGGAAGGCAAACTGCTGAGTGGGCAGCCTGTGCAGATGCTGGAATTCTTGTGCATTGTGGTAGAGCTAATTTGAAAATTCATACTGTCAAGTGGGGGTTAATGTTTCAGTTAATGAGGGGGAATAAATGGAAGATCAATGGATAACAGCAGAAATAAAGGGGATGGAGTATTTACTTAAGGTGGCATGAAACTAAGAAGCAGGGGATTTGTAGATGAAATAGTGATTTGGAGAAACAGCAGTGGTTGATGGTGCAGATACCTATACCATTTGTGAGAGAAGAAACACCCACCATTTGAAAGGGCTACACAGAAAGCTGGGTCCACAGAATTTAATTAAGGCAAGAGGTTATAAGAACTTTCATGAAAGAAATACAGGATACAAGTTTGTTTGCTGATGAACAGGGAATTCTAGAAGGCACAGTACGATGTTGATGAGAGTGGCTGATTGTGGTGGTTGCTGCAATTTAAATGTATCCCCCTAATGAAACTCAAGTGTTGGAAACTCAATCCCTATTATGACAGCGTAAAGACGAGGGACCTTTAAGAGATGAGCAGGATTAATGTCAGTATCATGGGGAGTTAGTTCAACTGGGAGTAGGCTGATTATTCTTAGAATCCTAGCTGAAGCACTTACCTCAGGCAACACTGGACCTCATACAGTGACTGAGACTTTCATGTCATCTTCTCAATGCTTTGGTACTAGTGCCTCCTAGACCTTTGAGAAGATTTTGGTTTATCTAAATTTATTCTTAAAACCATTTAAAGAGTCTAAGTGATTTAATCTGATAGTAGCAAAACAGATAATATTTTAGTTATGGAAACCTTTGACCCTAAAAATTATCTCACAGTAAGAAGGTAAACCCACACTAATCTGAAGCAAGATTAAATATGCAGAAAGAATGTGGGTAAAATGCTATTTTGCATAGATCTAAATAGTGTAATTTGCTGGTTTTGTGAGTTACACAGATGCAGTTCATTTAGAAGCAGCCTTTGGGTCTTTTCACATGATTTGGCTATTCTTAGATTTCTGAGTCATTCATGCTAGTCATTTTTCAATTCCATATTCTCTATTCATGAGGGAGATACAACATTAACCAGTCCAAATTTGGCTATGTGGTTTAATACTCTGAGCAAACAGGCTATATATTCACTCCTATTCTTAGCAATACCTTGGGACAAGTTGAATGTAAATAAAATATTTGGGCAATACACTCTAACACTGTAGAATTTCTGGTAAGTGATGCCAGGAAACCTTGGCATGCACATTATTGCATAATTGTTTTGATTCAATTTGATTGTCCTCTTAACGACTAAAATCCCAAAGCAGTAGGAATACTTAGGAAAGGAAAAGAAATGTGGATAACATGGGATGATCCAGAAGCCTCTGCCAAGGTTTTGTCCGATAAAAGTAGCATATCTTAAAGAGTAATGCAAGAAGCACATTGATATCTCCAATAACAAAGTCACAGAAAATGCAATTCCTTTTAATGATCTGAGGATAGTAATAAAATTTCACTCAGAGTATCATTAGGGTAGCTCATAATTATAGGTACATACAGGATTGGAAGAGAATTGGAAGTGAAATTAGGATGCTCTGTCCATGGATCAGTCATTTCTGCAGAGGAGGATGGAGAGAGTCCACCAGATATATTAAAGATTCTTGATGTGCTATCAGGTAGGAGCCTCTCTCATCTCCACTTGATGAAATTGACTGCTCAATAGACTGATGGTCCTTGGGTATAGAGGTGCTACCTACCTTCCTTACCTATAATGCTCAAGAGAATACCTGGCAGATAATGGGTACTCAATAAATATTGAGTTGGAAAAGTCATGGCTCATTTTTGCGTAGAAAAACTCGTCATGACTTTTCTGATGACCCAGTATTTATGGAACTAATAGAAACTTCAGTGGAAGGATAAAGCAGACCCACCACTTATCTTTCTGCTATATGGTTTTAGGGAAGACACATATAATAATAGTATTAGAAATGCCTCTTCTCCTTTTGCTAGCCTTTATCCCTGGGCCTGATAGCAACCATTTTGAAAACTCTAGTGGAGACTATAATTGAGCTGTTCCACTTGTCATCTCTTCTTTGCATTTCTTTTTCCATTAGGAAAGTTTAGGAAACCATATATAGCAGGTGAATCCCCGCTCTGAATACGTGGCTTTCCAGGTGAAGGATTAGGTTTTGATGTAATGTGTTTGGTAATCACTGTAAATCTAACTTTGGGCCCAGGCCATTTTTTTCTCCTCAAGAATCATAACAACTTAGGATAATTCTGAATCTCTCAATTGGCACTCTGCCAGTAAAGTTAAGCTAATAGACATTTGTTCTTTTCTCTGTTGCTTATTCACCAAATATCCCAAATTGGATGCTCTATAAGAATAGGGTTTATCTTTGTGGAACACAGATATGGTTTATTGCCTGTTGGTGATGTCATGTATAGTATTCTCAACTCGCCTGCTGTGTGGTGTATATCATGTTGGGTAAAAATCTCTTTACAAAATAAATGATGTATAACGATTGAATGTATAAATAATAATAATTTTAAAATGTGATTAAAAAATGGGGCTTTTATCTAGCTCATGGTTTGGAGTTCCCAGGTCTAGGGGCCACATCTACTGAGGGTCTTTTCTGCTGGTAGGGACTCGCCGAGTCCTGATCCAATGGGGAACATTCCAGGGCGTGCATGTTTGTGACTGTGTCTTTGCTGTCTCTCTCACCTTATAAAGCTACCAGGAGTTAATCATAGGAACCTCACCCTAATCACCTCCCAAAGGTTCCAACATTTTTTCTATTTTGGGGGAGAGATTTTTGCTATAGGGTGCGTGCACTCGCCAGAGAGAGACAGAAAGCGAGAAATCATCCCTCAGGGGGGATGGGCACGCTGCAATCACTTCTCATTCATTCTCCTCTCGGGATCCTGGGCATGCATGCACATGCGCCCGGCATGAGTTTAAGCCACCGGGTCCAGGACTGGAACCGCAGTCAGTTATATGGTAGTCCAGCAATATAGCCATTACGCTAACTGCTGGTCCTGGCTCCAACTTTTCAAACTCATAGTCAGATTAAGTTTTGCTTTAATACGGTCATGATAGGCATCATATCTCAATGTGTGAATTTTGTAGGACACATTCAAACCACAGTAATACTGAGAACCCCAGTGCAGCATGTGTACAGTTTTCAAGGCTTCAAATTCAGTATGTTCTATGCCAGAATTTTCATTTTACAGTTCGTATGAAGATTCACATTTCATGCTTTTATGCATGTTTGAGATAGTTCCCTCTTATATTTACTGCTATCTTCCCTCTCTACCCCCAGGAAACCAGAGAGCCAGAGCAAAAAAGTGCCATACATATCATAGGAGAGAATTCTAAGAAAGAGAGAATGGTCTGTCGTGCCCAATAGAAATTTAACTATTGATAAAGTAAGTTTGGGTGAGTTTCCACAGGAGCTAGGGAGTAAACCAATGACATCGTCTGCAGTGGCAAGTTCTGGAACAGAAGCCAGTATTCTGGAGGTGGTGAAGGGAAGCGTGGAGACTGAGGTGCAGGCTGTGGTTTCAAATAGCTTGATTAAAAAGGGAAGGAGAAAGAGGGATCGAGGATGCAAAAAGATTTATTGGATTATTGGAAAAATTATGATGTATTTTTTCTACACAAAAATGAATTATGACTTTTCTAACAACCCAATAGGTACGTAATGAAAGATCTTTTTAGATTGGGAAGGTTTTGGGACCAGCAGATGGCATAATGGTTACGTTGCTGGACGCCCATGTAGTCTACCACAGTTCAAGTCCCAGACCCTGAGGCTTAAAACTCACACCGGGCATGTGTGTGTGTGTGTGTGTGTGTGTGTGTGTGTGTGTGTGTGTGTTTGTGTTTATGTGCCCAAAATCCCAAGAGCAGAATGGAGGAAAAGGGATAGTGGTGTGGCTATCCCCTCTTGGGGGTGATTTCTTGCTTTCACTCTCTCTGTCTCTCTGACAAGCACATGTGCCCTGTAGCAAAAATCTCTTGGGGAAAAAGAAATGATTGGGCAGATTTGAACATGTTTTAAAGCTGTAAGAAAAGAATCATTTTCAGTTTTCTCCAAATGTTTCTAAATAGGAGCCAAGCTGGGGCCAGGCCAAAAGGCGAGTGTAAGAAATAGGACTCAGCTCAGTGAGGCCAAGACTGGCTTCTGTGCTGAAAAACTAAATGGAGTGTTCTCCAAGAACGGAGAGAAAATAAAAGATGGTAGATTTTTCAACTGTCATGAATCTGAAAGGGGATTCTACCTTAGAGGTAATGGGAGGGGGTAAACAAAGGGCAACAATAAACAAAACGACAACAACAAAACGAAATGTAAATGAAGCTGCCCTTTCAGGATTAAGGAAGACTGTGGGAAATATCTGGAGAAACTGCTTATGCATTGGGATCATAGTTTACAGAGCTTGTGCTGCCTGCAGAGAAGGAACAATTAAGCTTACCAACCTGGCTGAGTAAATAAGGATACTGAAGATACTGAAGATACTGCAGAAAGTGCTTATAAGAGATAGAGTAAGTCCCTGAGGACGTAGGGTAGGTCGGCATCCTGACCACAAGTCACATAATTCATTAATATAATACAAAGCTTACACAAGATTCTGAAGCACGAAGGACTTTGAGCTTGAAGGCATTTTGTATATGCATATTTCCATGGCATCTACAGGAAAGATCACCTTGCTTTATGAGTCTGTGGGGAAAATACACGCATTAAAATTTGCATTTGATGTTTTTAAAAATCCTCAATATTCATAATATTCCCGAAACTCTAGTTGAATAAGACTTTATATAATATTTGTATTTAAATGACCTTTAATAGTTTTAAAGCAGTTACTACCTTTTCAGTTGGAAAGACATTTCTTAACCTGGTTTTCTCTGTACCAGTCCTCCCAAGTATTCCTCGAAATTTTCATTTAATGAAATCTCTACACTTGTGGTTTATCTTTTTTTTAACAGCTATTTTATTTAACTTTATTTATCTATTTATTTTTTAATTTGACCAGAGAGAGAAAGGAGGAGAGAGGAAAAGCAGAAAGCAAGCTGCCAGGTCTGGGACTCAAACCACAGTTGTTCATGTGGGAGTCCAGTCCCCTTAGCCACCACATCACATGCTGGCCCCTGTGTTTTCTTTAGATATAAGTTAATCTTTAACTTTCTCAAGCTGCTGGAACTCCACTCTTTGAAACTGCTTTGTTTACTATTAGGGAATGACTTCGGTACCTTAGAGACCTTGGCTCAATAAATATATTGAACAAAATTACTGACATAATATTTTTAAAATTTATGGTTTATATTTTATTATTCCATTTTGTTACTCTGAGAAGTCCTGGTGCTTTTTAGTGCATGTTTATATCATTGGCTCCAGCATGAAATCCAGCATTATTTGAATATTATGTTGTATCATATATAATATATCATAATAATGTATTTGGCTTGATGAAATTAAATACCTGGGTTCAAAAGAAAATAAACTGAGTGAAGTAAAAAACAAAAATCATACTATGATCTATTTCCTTTTCATTTTTCTTCTTTTCAGCTAAAACATACTAATAAAAAGTAGGAAGTGTATCTTAGAAACAGCATCTTGTCAATTTTTTGTTATTAGATGTTCATTTACTTAAATTTAAACTTTTCTGGAAACAATAATTTACTAAGTGAAGTTAATGATCTAACATATTTCATAAGACTTTGAAGTTAGCTGTTCAAAATGATAGTTTTTTTTTTCTAAATTTTTATTGGAACCTTTTAAGTGTCTCCCAAATTTACCAATGCCATTTTACTTTCTATCTCTGTAGAATTACATAGCAGGTTTTCCTTAAAAGCCTCTGTAAACTTTAACCTAAACATGTATAGAAAGCATGTGATATATTTATTTTAAGCTGTTTCCAACATATTTTTATTATTTTCCCTAAATGTCTGAAAAGAGATCAAAATGATTTGGATTTTTGAAAAAGAAGTGCTGCTCTTTAGATAAATATGAGCTCTTATTATCTTCTAATCACATTGATAACTTGGAAAATTAATGGAGAATTTATATTTTTATGCATTCATATAATACATAACATCTAATTTATGTTCCATGACAGATCAGCACTCCAGGGTTTTGAACTGATTCCCACATACGTCAGTATCTGAGATAACTATCTTATAATAACAACAACAACGTAATCTAGTTATAAGGACATTTTATGTGAGTTATAAAATCTACTTGATTGGCGTGGATTGTAAACCACAGTTATTGTGCTATCTGATTAACCAAGGTATCAAAAATACCATAGCGAAAGAACTGTTGAGCCTGATTTTTCTATTGTTAGCTGGAATACCACTAAATATGTTCTTAGAGTAAGAAGTACACAGCGCTCTCCATCTCTCATATCCCCTTTTCCATTTGTCTCCTAGCAGAATATTATCCGGCAGGTATACTAGTAGTCTACATAGCGGTTTATTTATACCAGTTGACTTCAGAAGGGTTGGAGATAGCAATATCCTTTGCAGGAGAGAAAAACTGAACATGCCCAGGGCATGGATTTAATATGAATAGGTTTATTAGCTCAATCAATAAATGACAATTTCACATTTAGTGTTTACTATGCACTCAACTCTGCAAAGCATAGAGAGTGCTTATATTAATGAAAAGCACATTTACTGCCATATTCTTGGCAATTGATTTAGACAGGTGAAGGTGGAATAATGATGTGCAAACAAATTATGTGTTTCCCCTCTCCTGTCACCCTCACTGGTATACTGTAGACCTGTGTTCTAACCCCTTTTTGGCCACCCATACATTGTTCATTGGTAGACTAATCGGATAGCTGTAAGTCAGGAAGACTTTGTGAGAAGAGGTGATTGGCCAATAGTGGCTGTCCTGTCTACCACCATTTGAGCTAATCTTGCTAAACTGTGGAGGGAGGAGAAAGTTAGAGAACTAGAATCTTAGAAAACATTTAAAAGGGAACCATGACAGTATTTCTTATTAATATTAGCCAGGTATGTTTGAAAACCAAGAGACTGAAAACTTCCTTCCATATAGAAAATGCTGGAAAGCAGCAACCTCACAGTGTCCTAGAGAAGTGACAGTGGGTAATAAAGAGAGCTGTTTGGAGAGCATCAGTGGAAGAACTAATGATAGCCACAAATCTCTTGTGGTTCCAGGAGAGCAGACAAATATTCTCAGTGCTTCAGAGAAAGGCATAGTAGTTTTCTAAGAAACCTACTTCTCCATAAGGCCTTGTAAAGGTGACCAGGGGTTGTGACACTGTGCTCTTTGTCATTTATTGCCATGTTATGCCCTGCCCTCCAAAACCTAACGGGTTATCACAATTCTGAAATTTGGGCTGGGATAAGCTTAGAAGTTTTTCCTTTTCTTCCCTTTCCTCTACGACCCCCTCATTTCTTTTTCTCTTTTTTTCCTTCCTTACCCCTTCCTCTCCTTTCTTCCTTTCTCTTTCTTCCTTTCTCTTTCTTTGCCAGAGGATGTGTGGCTCTCCAGAGAGGAAGGAAGAAAGAGAAGGCACTCCCCAGTGGGGCATGGTTACACAATCTCCTGTCCTTTACTTCCCTATCCCCTCAGGATTCTGAGCTCATACACGCACACACCCACCATGTCACCATGTTTTTTCAGCTGTTGCTGGAACCAGGAATTGAACCACTCAGTTGGCTATGCGGGATCTGTCTCCACTAACTAGTAGGGTACAGGGTTGGCCCTTGCTTTCTTTTTTCTTTTTTCTTTTTTTTTAGTATATTTCTTTCACAATAAGAGGAAGACAGAAAGAGAATGAGAGAGAGAGAGAGAGAAAGAGAGGCACCCCGAATGGTATTTTTACACCACGATCCAACCCCAATCCTCAGGCCCCCAGGATCATAGGCTTGCATATATACACTGGGTATGCTCAGGGAGGACCTTGGGATGTAAACTTGGGACCATCAGCATAGCAGAGTATTGCATTACCACTGTGCCACCTCAGCTGGCCAGTAAGTGAAGCAGTTCTCCGTTGTCCTCGCATGGGGTTGCAAACCAAACGTAGTAGCAGTCACCCAGTGGCTTGTCTGGGGGTGGGCCAGAGGGGAGTCTAAGGTAGCCTGACTCTCCTGTCTGAAGTCTTCTTGGTGTGGGATATCACCTATGATCAATGACCTATGAAATCTCTCGTTTAGTTGTTAAATCCAGGCCTCCTTAAACAGCAGGGTTATTTTTTAAGTGTGTCAGGAAAATGCTACAAATCTTTAGAATTAGGCTCTGGAACTCATAGAACACTGCCTCTTATTACATTCTGTCATTCATAGCAAGTCAAAAGGTGAACCTAATTTCAAGGAGTGGGGAAATAGATTCCACTACTTAACGGGGGGAGTTGCAAAATATCTGTGGTCAGATTTTATCTACCGCAGTCAGTCTTCTGGCTACAATTATTTACATTCCTCAACATGCAACATACGCTTATCCTACCGCAAAAGTCACATCTTTTGTAGTATTTAGACCTGGGCTGTGCTATACTTTGGCCACATAACACATATGGTTATCGAACACTTGACCTATGGCTGGTCCAGATAGAGATGGGCTGTTATTTAAAAACTCATAGGATTTCAGAGTCTTATTTGGAAGAGTGTAAAGTATCTCTAATACATGTCTTGTAGTGGTTATATTGAAAGTTATCAGAATCAAAATGGAGTCATGTGTCAAATCCTAACAAAAATAAATTAGATAAGCCGGGAGGTGATGAAGAGGTCCCTCATGTACACATGCCTATGATACAAGTTATTACAAAGACTCTAGGACTCTTATGCACATATGCCTGGAACCAGAACTTTAACCAAGGACTTTTCAAGTTGTAGGCTGCTACCAAGTTGTAAGGACAGCTAGCCTGATGCATAAGAATGAATCCCTGACACAGTCTCCACCAATGGATTGGTGTCAACTCTTGTGATAGACCTCTGTAAACAACTTTTTCTTTTTTGCTTCAAAACAAATTACATGTACTTTTCCATTTGCCTTTATTTTAATTTATTTACTTAATTTTTCTTTAAGGTTTTGCCTTAGGGTACATATGCTCACTGGACAGGGAGAAGAGAGATGGAGACAGTGAGAGGGAAAGTGAGAAATCACCTCCAAGGGGGGATGGCCACACTGCAATACCTTCTCCTCCATTTTCGTCTAAGGACTTGGGACATGCGCGCACCCATACCAAAACTGTAGTTGGCCATAGGGGAATCCAGTACCTTAACCACCATGCCACCTGCTGGCCCCACTCTTTTGGGATCTTCGGCGCACATGCACATGCATCTGGCGTGAGTTTAAGCCAGTGGGTCTGGGACTCGAACTGTGGTTGACTACACGGGAGTCCAGTGACATAGCCATTACGTCCACTGCTGGTTCCAATCCCCCACACTTCTGAATAAACTCATTATTTTTGGAGAATCTCTTTTTGTTATTTAGGTGGACATTATGTTGAATGATAATATCCTGGACATATTGAGTTAAAATATGTAAATATTATTAAAATTCAATTGTTTTAAAATTTGTTTACATTTTTAAATGTGCCTAGTAGAAAAATAAATTATATATGTGTTTTGTATTATATTACTTTTACAGAGCAGAGATTTATGCCAGTTGACAAGCTTTTTCTGTAAAGGGTTAAGTATGTGTTTTAGACTTTATGGGCCAAATTGTCTGTTGGGGGGTCAAACAATCTCTGTTGCAACTATTCAATTCTCATTGAAGCATGAAACAACCATAGATAATACACAAACAAATGAGTATGGCCATATTCCCATAAAACTGTACTTACAAAAATAGGTGGCAGAATGGATATGGCCTGCAGGCACCATTTTGTTATACCCAGTTCAGATAATTAACATTTTCTAAAAGAATGATTTATTTAATTTTATTATTATTATTATTATTATTATTATTAATTCACCAGAGAGACAGAGAGAGAAAGAAAGTAAGAAAGTAAGCTGCCAGGTCTGGAACTCAACCTGCAGTAGATCATATGGGGAGTCCAACACCCTAACCACCATGCCACCTATTGACTGTAAAATTAACATTTAATGTAATTATTTATGTAGGGTTTTAATTTACTTTTCTAATGTTTCATAGTTTTCCTTATAGAGAGCTTTAATGTCTTTGGTAAGGTTTATTTCTAGATATCTTATTGGTATTGTGGTTATTGTAAATGGGATTTATTTTATCAATTCTGTCTCAGTATATCGATAGTTGGTGTATAAACATGCTATAGATTTTTACACAATAATTTTGTAATTTTGTATCCTCCAATTTACTATAATTGTTTATCACTTCCAGGAGATTTTTCATGGATTCTTTCGGATTTTCTATGTGTATCATCATATCATCTGCAAATGGAGATAATTTCACTTTCTCTTTTCCTATTTAGATGCCTTTCATTTGTCTAATTGTATTGGCTAGAACTTCCAGTACTATGTTAAAAAGGAGTGGAGAAAGCAAGCAACCTTTTTTTTTGTTAGAGTTTTTAGTGGAAAGGCTTTCAGTTTTTCCCCAGTCTGATGTTAGCTATGGGTTTTTCATAGATGGCTTTTATTGTATTAAGGAATGTTCCTTCTATGCCAGTTTTGCTGAGAGTCTTAATCATGAATGGATGTTATATTTTATCAAAAGCTTTTTATACATAGATTAATATAATGATTTTTATCTTTCCTTTTGTTAGCGTGATGTATTATATTTATTATTTGTGTATGTTAAACCATCCTTGCATCCCTGGAATAAATCCTACTTGATCATGGTGTATAATCTTTTTAATATGTTGTTGAGTAGGGTTTGCTAGCATTTTGTTGAGAATTTTTGCATCCATATTCATCAGGTATGTGGGCCTGAAGTTTTCTCTTTTTTTTGGAGAGGTTTTTGCTACAGGGTGCGTGCGCTCGCCAGAAAGACAGAGACAGACAGAGAGACAGAAAGTGAGAAATCATCTCCCAGGGGAGATGGCCACTCCACAATCCCTTCTCCTCCATTCTCCTCTCGGGATCTTGGGCACACATGCACACGTGCCCAGCGTGAATTTAAGCCACTGGGTCCAGGACTTGAACTGTGGTCAACTATGTGGGAGTCCAATGACATAACCAATGGCTAACTGCTGGTCCCAAGTTTTCTCTTTTTTATGTCTTGTCATGTCTGGTTTTGGAATTTAGATGATGTAGGCTTCATAGAATGAATTCAGGAGGGTTCCTACCTTTTGAAATTTTAGAAATAGTCTAAGGAGAATTGGGTTTAGGTCTTCTTTAAAAGTTTAGAAGAATTCAGAAGTAAAACCAGTGGGACCTGTGCTGAGCTGTTCTGGGTTGAGAGATTATCTATTACTGATTCAATCTCATTGTTTCTTATGGGTCAATTCAGACTTTTTATTGCCTCTGGGTTCAATCTTGGTAATACATGTCCAGAAATTTGTCCATCTCATCTAGATTTTCTCGTTTGTTGGGATATAGTTGCAGCATATAGTTGCTCATAGTATCTCTGATGATATTTTGTGCGTTTGTTGTTGTTATATCTGTTGTAATAATGCCTGTTTTCTTGCTGATTTATCTATTTTTATTTTTCCTCTGTTTTTCTTGATTAATGTAGCTAATGATGTTGTCAATTTTGTTTATCTTCTCAAAAAACTACCTTTTGAAACAACAATGAGATATCACCTATCCCCAGTCAGAATGTCTAAGATTAAAAAAACAAAAAATGATAAGTGCTGGCAGGGGTGTGGTTAAAAGGGAACTCTCTTACACTGCTGATGGGAATGTAAATTGGTTCAACCACTGTGGAGAACAATTTGGAGATTCCTCAAAAATCTACAAATAGAACTACCATATGATCCAGCAAACCCACTCCTTGGTATCTACCTGAAGGACAGAAGAATACTTAGTCAGAAAAGTGCTTGCACATCAATGTTTATTGCAGCACGTTTCACGATAGCTAAGTCATGGAAACAACCCAAATGCCCACGAACTGATGAATGGTTAGAAAAACTGTGGTACATATACTCAATGGAATACTATTCATCCATAAAAAAAAAAACAAAAACCTGGCTTTTGACAGGAAGTGGATGAATATGGAAGACTTACTGCTGAGTGAAGCAAGCCATGCTACGAAGGAGAGGCAATGTATGTCCCCACTTAATATATACCGAGTGTCTGCACTCTATGGCTGAAACTAATTGTCTAGAGGATATAGAAACACAGTATATAGATGTAAATACCAGATATAGTGTGTGTGGTGTGTGAAAGAGTAGGGTCTGAGGAAGGACATTTAGGGGAGGGAAAAGGAGGCAAAGCATTTATGGCACAAAGAGGTGTGGTATTATCTGTTGAAGATATTTCATAGTTTTATCAACAGTACTAGGGAGAAATGTTCACCTGTTGAAATATCCATTTTGTAAGACAAATAATAATGTGATTGAATGCATGGAAGAAAATTAAATGAAAATAAATAAAGAAAAAAAATAGTTAAAAATGTAAAACAAAAACAAAAACACCTAGCTTTTGGTTTTGTTTATTTTTCTATATAGTTTTCTTACTCTCTAATTTATTACTGCTCAAGTCTTTATTGTTTTTTTCTCCTGGAATTTTCAAGGTTTTTTTTTTGTTGTTGTTGTTAGTTTTGTTTTGTTTTGTCATTTTTCTAGTTCTCTGAGTTGTTTTGTTAGGTTGTTTATTTGCCACCTTTATACTTTTTTCTTGTGGGCATTAATTGCTATGCATGTCCCTCTTATGACTGCTTTTGCTGTGTCCCACAAGTTATAAACATTTTTTTGTTCATTATCATTGGTTTTTAAAAACCTTTTGATTTCAGTCTTAATTTCTTCTATACTCATAAAGTCAGTTCAGAGTAGATTGTTTAGTTTTCATCTGTTTGTGAATTTTCATGGGCTCTTCCTGTAGCTGATTTTAAGTTTGATTTCATTGTGGTCAGAAAAGATGCAAGGTATTTTTTCTATACCTTTAAATTTGTAAAGGCTTGTTTTGTGCCCCACCATGTGGTTAATCTTTGAAAATGTGCCATGCGGAGTTGAGAAAAATGTATATTTTATAAGAGTTGAGTGAAACACTCTATGGATGTCTGTCAAATCCATTCGTGTATGGTATCATTTATATTTTGTATCTCTTTGTTTATGTTTTGTTTAGATGATCTGTCTAGAGGAGTCAGCGGGATTTTGAGATCACCTACAATTATTGTGTTGCAGTCTATCTCTCCCTTGAGATCTAAAAGTCTCTCTTTGCTGTATTTAGGTGCTCTAGTGTTGGGTACATAGATATTTTCAAGTGTTATATCTTCTTGGTAAACAAGTTCTTTTATTACTATATAATGTCCTTCTTTTTCTCTTCTTACATCTTTAATCTTAAAGTCTATTTTGTCTGTTATCAGTATTGCTACTGCAACCTTTGTTTTGGTTTCCATTTGTATGGAATATCTTTTTCCTGCCCTTCATTCTCAGTCTATGTATGTCTTTATCAACGAGGTATGTTTCTTGTAAGCAGCATATGGATGGCTTCTGCTTTCATATCCATTCAGTCAATCTGTGTCTTTTAATGGGAGAATTTAATCTAGTAACATTCAATGTTATTATTGATATTTGTGGATTTATCCCTGTCATTTTGTTAGCCATTTTCACAGTTTTTTTTCTGTTTGTCTTTCTTTAGTTAAGTTATTCTGATACAATACTCCCTTCAGTACTTCCTGTAGAGCTTGTCTAGTATTGGTGAATTCTTTCAGTTTTTACCTTAGAATACTTGTATTTGCTCTATTTGAAGGACAGTCTTTTGGATATAGTATTCTTGGTTGAAATTGTTTTTCTTTTAGTGTTTTGAACACATCTTCTCATTTTTTCATTGCCTGCAATTGTTTCAGTTGAGAGGTTGGATGTTAGCCTAATGAGATAGCCTTTACAGTAATTTGAGGATTCTCCCTTGCCATTTTTAGAATATTGTCTTTGTCTTTAATTTTTACCGACCTGTCTATGATGTGCCAGGAGAGAGGATCTCTTTGTATTGATTCTATTTGGGGTTCTTTTTATTTCTTGGGCCTGAATTTCTCCATGTTCCTCTATAATTGGAAAACATTCAAATAGTAGTTCATGAAAGAGGTTTTCCATGTCTTTAGCAATTCTTCACCTTTGGGAATAACCATTATATGGATATTTGCATGTTTCGTGGTGTCTAGAATTCCTCGTATGTTGTCCACAAATTTTTTGGTTGTTTCCTCCTCCTTTTTGGTGATTTGGTCTATGCTGAAGACTTTGTTTTAGAGGTCAGAAATTATTTCTTTTGTATGGTCCAATCTGCTATTAATGCTTTCTAGGGAGACTTTAATTTCTTGTATTGTATTCTTCATTTCCAGAAGTTCTGTTTGACTCTTTTTTTTAAGGTGTCTCTTTCTTTATGAAATTCCTCTTTCATGTCGTGAAATGATTTTCTCATTTCCTGGAATTTATTGTCTGTTTTCTCTTGCATCTCATTGAGTTTTATCACTATGAATATTTGGAATTCTTTTTATGACATTTCTGTGTATTTCTTGGTGGTGTCCATTGTTGCTGAGAGGCTACTATCCTCACCTGGTGAAGAACTACCCCCTTGTTTTCTCGTGTTTCTTTGAGATATATCCTGGTTCCTAGTCATCTGATGTAGTATTCACTTTTTAAAAGTATATTAAGGTAGATTCTGTAGTACTGGTGGAGGAAATTTCATCCTTAGTTCCCAGATGTGTTCTTAATGGCTTGTGCGCTCGCCAGAAAGACAGAGAGAGACAGAGAGACAGAAAGTGAGAAATCACCCCCCAGGGTGGCTGGCCATGCCACAATCCCTTCTTCTCCATTCTCCTCTCAGTACCTTGGGCACACACGCATATGCGCCCGGCGAGAGTTTAAGTCGCCAGGTCTGGGACTCGAAAAGTGGTCGACTACATGGGAGTTCAGTGACATAGCCATTACGCTAACTGCTGGTCCCCATGTTATTCTTTCGTACATGAGATGTAGTGATTATAGTTACCTTTCCCTTGAAAATGGGTCTTCGTCAAGTAATTTGCATTTTATCTAGAACATTACGCCTAATATTTAGACTCTGGCTTCTGCGATATTCCTTTTGAAAATGCAGTTTTTGTTTTAGCAATCAACTGAAGCAGTCCTACATTTTAAGCTTTAGCTGACATTCTATGAGTGGTGCTTACATGTCTGTTCAGTTTCCTTAGCCCTTGCTACCCTGTGCATAGGTGAGACTGACCTGTATATATATGGTTCAGAACCAAGGGAGATTTGTGTGGATTCATCCATGGATTTAGGAAAAACCCTTTCTTTTACTCTCTTGCCTGATGGGGCTCCTCTTCTCAATTCATCTGGCAAAATGGCTGACGAGTCTTCTGAGTTTTAGGTGTTTGCATTGAACCACTCCTCAACTGGAGTCTACTGTTAGAGCAAAAATATAAGGAAAAGAGGGAAATTCACTTGCATGTAGATTACTCTAAATTTTGATCCCTCTTTCTTCGTGTTTTAGGGATGTTCAGGTAGTCCTTGCCAAGAATTTCTACTTGTAATAAGTAGAAAATGGACTGTAGGAAGCCTGCACTGCCATCATAGAGTCAACATTAATTTTATTTTGGTTATTGTTTGAGTCTTTCCATCCTGTATTTTGATGTCTTTTATTAAAAACAACTGTTGGGACCAGCAGTTGGCGTAATGGCTATGTCGCTGGACTCCCATGTAGTCAACTGCGGTTCAAGTACTGGATCCAGTGGTGCGAACTCACACCAGGAACGTGTGCGTGCATGCCCAAGATCCTGAGAGGAGAATGGAAGAGAAGGGATTGCGGCGTGGCCATCACCCCTGGGCGATGATTTCTCGCTTTCTGTCTCTCTGTCTCTCTTTCTTTCTTGCGAGCACACACTCCCTATAGCTAAAACCTCTAAAAAAATAAAATAAAATAACTGTTTATATTTAGTTTGGGGAAAAAGATCATTTCACCATAGTGTTAAGTCTGTTCACATTTAATTAATTATTTCTATATTTGGATTTAAAATTACCATGCTATTTTCTGGTTTTGATTCATCTCACCATTCTTGCTTTATCTTTTTTATTTCTTTGGATTGATTAATTTTTAATCCTAATTTTCCTCTGAGGTATTTATTTAGTTTCAACTCACCTTCAAATTATATGAGCTATATTTAGCTATCAAATCACTGTTAACTGGGCAATGAAATTAGATTTCTAATGCTTATTTTACCACATAGGTGATGGAATGCTGTGTATCATGCTCAAGAGGGGTCTTGCTCGCTTGTAGCTTACCCTTTTTAGTGGAAGAGTATGAGTGTCTCTGCTTGGCAGATTCTTAATTTTGACTTCTGTTTTTCCCAGTCTCACTAGGTCACCAAAAACAATGATTAGCTTTTTATCTGCTCCTACTTAATTGCCCAGTGTTCTTGGTTCACCAGTGTTGAGGTATATTGTAAGTCCTTTGATATTTTTTATTTTAATAATCTTTTTTAAAATTGTGATTTCTGATTTACATATAATTGCACATCTTTGTGGAGCACAGTAATATTTTCAAAGCACGCATATAGAGTGTAATAATCAAATCAAAGCTGTAGACATATTTATCTTATTCGACATGGAAAGTTACATTATGTTGTGAATATTTAATAATACTTCTGCTAGTTTTTTAAGTATGTATTGAACTGTCAGTAACATTTCTTTTTATTTATTTATTTATTTATTTATTTATTTATTTATTTATTTATTTATTTATTTATTTATTTATTTATTTATTTATTTATTTATTTATTTATTTATTTATTTATTTATTTATTTATTTATTTATTTATTTATTTATTTATTTATTTATTTATTTATTTATTTATTTATTTATTTATTTTTTCACTTTACACCATCACAACAAACAAATGAATTTTCCATCAAAATACACTGTGCATTGGCTCAATCAAGCACATCCACATACATGTTCTCAGCCAATAATTTTCCAATTCTTACGTCCTGCATCCCTTGCCCTTTGTCTTGCCATCCCTAATTCCCCATCCCCCACCCTCTGCTATGTCCCATCTTCCTCCCCCATTGTCCCTGGCATCCATGGTTGCCCTCCACACCTTCC
>NW_006159939.1:2042193-2053915 GCF_000334495.1 Tupaia belangeri chinensis | reverse complement strand
AAACATTCCATAACCTATTTCACTTTCTTTTAAGTTTATCATGGATCCTCAGGTTTATAGATGACATAATTTTGTTATTTTTTCTTCATATTTAATATTTAGATTTGTAACTTTTAAAGTGTATAGTAAAGTTCAGAGTGTTGGGTCACTCAGTGGTGTGGTGATTAAGGTGGATAGATCCCATATGGCCAAATGTGTGCTTTGAGTCCCAGACTAGTGGCTTCAAAATCTTACCAGGTACATGTGCATGTATGCCAAAAGGAGAATGGAGAATGGACTGTGGCATGGCCATTCCCCTTCTAGGGAAGCTTTGCTCACTTTCCCTCCTCTCTTTCTCTGGTAAGTGGACTTACCCTCTAGCAAATTAAAATAAAAATTTATAATGTTTAGGATATATGACCACAATGACATTAATATCCAAGTTTCTAAGATTATTTTAATTAGAATGATTCACAAATATCTTTATCATGCACATCTGTTTTCCATAAAAACTATAAAATTTCTTTCTAGGAATTGTTTAATATGACTAACATAATCTAGAATTATGCAAAGGACTTCAGATACTGAGATGAGGTGTGTAGCTTCTTTAGGAAAACAATGAGAAAAAGTATTTGTTGTGAACTATCACATATTAAATTGAATATATAAAATCAGATTTTCAACAATTCCAATTAGCCTCTCATGATAGTTTTAGATCAATGAAAGTCATAGTTTTAATGAATTCTTTCCCTTTTTGAATGAAATTTATTCCTTTCAAAAAGAGCCTTAAATGTATTATTTCATTCCTTTTTTTATAACTTCAATTTAAATTCTATCATAGTAGTGACAGATCGAATACATGGAATTTGAGAGGCGTTTTCACTATCTAATTCTAATGGTCATCATATTGCAGTCCTGTCTGGACAAAGTAGAAACCTTGGAAGCGACTTACCATAATAAGTGGGGATTAAGATAGAAGCTGGGACTCGCCACTACTTTGGAATATCTCATAGGTGAACTCCAAAGGCACTGTCTCCTTTAGCAGTGCTTTAACACTGGATTTTCTTGCATGGAAGTATATTGTAAATGTTACATGGTTCCCAATATAGCATCAAGCTGCAGTCCCAGAAAAGCTACTATTTATATCTCTTTGAACCAGCTTGAATCGAGAAATGTTTTGTCCTCCTGACCAGCCTTCTTATAACCTTCATGAGAGTATCTTCTCTGCAGTGACATGGAGGACTATGGCTTGCTCATTAAAATAAAACATATGATGGCATAATATAATGCATACTATAAGGAAATAAAAGGGAGAGGTAGAATCACTACCAATTGCTGTAGAAATACAAACAGAGAGATTTGAAACACCACATTCATTGAAAACAAATCTTACTTTGTAGTGGACTTTTGAGAACATTCTTTCATTCTCTTGATTGGTCTTGGTGACATTCCTGAACCTCTGTGAAGAAAAGCTAAAAGTCAAAATCTGCTTCTTCTTGATAATCATGATTTTATAAGAAATGCAAGTAAAACTTATTCAGATGTACACATGTACCAGTATTTATTCCTGACTCCTTTTTCCTTTACTGATCTTCATTCTTCTCTTTTTTAGAATGAATTGTTTAGAAATCACAAGTCTTCATGATTTGGGAATGATTTAAATTTTCATGAAAAATGTTAGTAATAAAATATTTAAAATATACCGAAAGGTAAGAGTAGAGAGCAACATAGAAATATCTCCATAAAATTATTTTATTTTATTTATTTATTTATTTTTTTTCTGTAGAGATTTTTGCCTTAGGGTGTGTGTGCTCACTGGAGAGAGAGTCAGACAGTGAGAGGGAAAGTGAGAAATGATCCCCCAGGGGGATGGCCACACCATAATCTCTTCACCATTCTTCTCCCGGGTCTTGGGCACACATGTACATGTGTTTGGTGTGAATTTCAAGCTACCAGGTCCAGTATTTGAACTGCATTCAGCCATGTGGGAGTCCAATGATATAATCCTATGCCATCTACTGGTCCCCATTCCCATAACATTTTATATTTAGTAAGCATGAGTAAAAGAAATAAGCAAAGGAGTACCAGTCAGTGTGTGGTGGTTAAGGTGGTTGGATCCCACATTGCCACCCGCATGGTTCAAATCCCAGGCCCAGTGGCTTAAAAGGCCACCAAATGATGTGTGATCGTGCACAAAATCCCAAGAGGAGAATGAAGGAGATGGGATTGCAGCATGGCCATCCTCCCTGGAAAAAATGTTCTCATTTTTCCACTCTCTCTTTTTACCTCCAGTGAGTATACACACCCAATAGAAGAAATAAAAACAAAACAAAACAAACAACAGCAACAAAACACTAAGCAATGGAAAAGTTATCAAGAAAATAGAGTTGAATTCTGACCCTAATTTGTATGTACTTTTCATATGCCAGAGAATTCCAGGGAAGGATGTATGTTTTATACATTAAAACAGTTGGGAAGAAAGGTCTGTGATACATATATGTGAAATTTCAGCAAAGTGCATACCTATTCTGAGCCATGTGAAATGAAAGATTGGTGCTCAGGTCAAGATTAATTCTTGCAGTTCTAGAGAGAGTGGATCAGCCTGACATATTTGTTTTTCCTTCATTTTTGTGTCTCAGTGGTCTGACTGATGCTGTAAGCACAACATTCATCAGATGTTAAGAGCTTTCCATGTCCCAGGCATACTTTAATGTCTCCACAATTTAAAACTTCATAACACACCTATGAGACCGAAACTCTACTAGTGATGAGGAAACTGAAGCATATGGGAAGTGAAATTCTTTGCCCAAGGTGACATGGCTGTAAATGGTATCCTAGTTCTAGAGTCTGTATCTTTGCCACTTAATTCCCGGCTACTAACCCTACTCAGCCTCGGTAAGTGGCTGTGGGATACACAGGGGCTTTTTGCTGAATCCTTCATATTACTGGACTCTGTAGGACACTTTATATTCAATGAACAAAAATCTTTATGTTTTCTGACTTAAAAAATAAAGTCGCTATTCAAATCCCATTTTAAGAAAAAGACATTTTATGGGAAACTATATATTATACATAGTTGCTGTACATACTTCTGTGTTCCAGGTACTTTTAAATACATTCTGTCATTTAATCCTTAAAGGAATTTGAGGTCAGTGTTAATTTTGAGGTTAGTATTATAATTTTATTATTATTATAATTTTTTGAGAGAGATTTTTGCTATTTAGCACATGCCAGAGAGACAGAGAAACAGAAAGCAAGAAATTACCCCCTGGGGGGATGGCCACACCATAATCCTTTCTCTTCCTTTCTCCTTTCTGGATTTTGGGCATGTATGCACATGGACCTGACAAGAGTTTCAAGCTGCTGGACTGGGACTCAAACTTTGGTCAACTACATGGGAATCTCAGTGTTGTAACTATTATGCCATCTGGCGGACCCAGTTTTTTCTATGTAAAAATGCACCTTGACTTTTCCAGTGCCCCAATATCATTTCCATATTAATAAGTGACAGTACAGATCTGGAATTTAAGTACAACTTAAGTACAATTCTTTTTGATTTCAAAGGACGTGTTCTTTTACAAATTGTTACAAAGAAATGTTAAGGTTATATCAGATATAAATAATGGGTGTTTATAATATTGAATACCTCTGGGGGAAGCTATGTAAACAGTCATGTATGTACAGATAGAGTCTTGCCATGAGGCATTCTGAGAAGATTCTTCTGTTGGCAGGCTTATGGGGCACTCACTGGAGATGGAAGAACTATCACAGAATTCCCATAGAAGCGCTATTTCCACACATTCTTTGATCTTAGAAGCAGGACCAGAAGGTAGGCCAGCCTATAGCCAAACTTCATAGATAAATATCTTCTGCCCTCTGGTGTAGAGTGCATTTCTGGTATCACTATTCTCTTTGTGAAGAGATCATCATAGAGATGTGAGTGTTGGTTTTCATTATTCTGATAAATGTACACTATTATGTGCACAGAGGGAAGCACTAAACTAGAAAAAAAAAGTCCTCTGGTGATTTTTAGAAGGTGATGGTTTGAGAACAAAGCAAAGTCGATGCACTTAGCCTCTAAGCATGCAGCTCCTTACAGATGAGGAGTGACACCAACTATGATGAGAAGAGGGTGGTATGAACTACATCAGGCAGATCTGGTGGCAGCAACTCAACTCTTACACAAATGGATCAAAAAGGAGGTAAAAATAGAATTACTAGAACCATTAAGACAAGACGTTATTATTGGCCAGCTTGGTGACATAGCATTAATGTGCCACTCAAGCAAAGTTGAATCCATATGGAAGATCACAGGTTTGTTTCCTGTATGTGCCAGGCATGTGTATCCATGATGCAGGCTGGCCGAGAGGTCTTTCAGGGAGATTGGGGAGAAGACCCTATTGGGGGTGCTTGTCTTTCTCTCTCTTCCCCTCATTCTCATAAAAGAAAGAAGCAAGACTTAAAATGAAAGGAAATGATTATGAAGCAAAACTGTTAGCTTCTTGATATGATATTTGTTGCCAAGATCATAGTTGGATACTTTCTGGATGGGCAACTGCCCAAATCTATTAACAAATTCCAAACATTGCATCAGGATAATGAGCCCTGTTATGACAAAGGCACTGTGGTCTTGCCTTCTCAGCAGAAAATGGAGTTGCAGATGCAAAGAGAAACTTTAGAATCAACCATATCTTTTCAAAATAAATGGTACTATCAGAAAAAAAAAAAAAAGGACTATAGGTGGTATAAGCAAAACTATGTACCTTTTTGTGAAGTTTGCAAAGTTTCTACATCTGGCATATGGCCTACATTTTAATGTTTCTCAAATATTGGTAATTGAAATGTTTCAGAAAGGTATGAAGTTGTATGTTAAGTGTTTTACATAGTAATAAAATTAATGTTGTCCTATACTTTTCATAAACTGTAAGCAATGGAATCAAAACCATCCAGGGATCAGCAGTGAGCGTAATGGCTATGTCGCTGGACTCTCACGTAGTCGACCACGGTTCGCATCCCAGACCCGGTGGCTTAAACTCATACCGGGCGTGTGTGTGTGCGTGCCCAAGATCCCTAGAGGAGAATGGAGGAGAAGGGATTGCAGCATGGCTATCCCCCCTGGGGGGTGATTTCTCGCTTCCTGTCTCTCTGTCTCTATCTGTGTGGCGAGCACACGCACCCTATAGCAAAAACCTCTCCAAAAAAAGAAGAAAAAAAAAAAAACATCCAGAGGGTCCAATTTTAACCTGTTCTATGTCACTTTGATTAGAACAGAGCCAAGGACCTAGAAGGTGTTTCCATTTGTAATATAGGCATATTTTAGTGGAATATATTTTCAACTCAGGAGGCTATACATCAATAATAAGATTCCCTTCTGGAGACTGCTACTGTTTAGATTGCAAGTTATCTTTCATTTGATGGGCCTGTTGGTTAGGTACCATGTAGTAATTGTGCTGGGTTCATTAAAGCTAAGTAAGATTTCATTTTGAGTAGAAATCTAAATTAAGTTGCAGTATAGTGGGATAAATTAAAAATAAGTAAATTGGAAACAAATTCTCTCAAGGGAGCACAGTAAAGGTGCACTTAGCCCAGTAAATGTATCAGGGAAGAAAAAGATATCTGAACATGTCTTGAAGAAGGCTGGGGAACCAGCAGTTGGCATAATGGCTATGTTGCTGGACTCCCACGTAGTCAGTCGTGGTTCGATTCCTGAACCCAGTGGCTTAAACTCACTCTGGGTGCATGTGTGTGTGTGCCTAAGATTCTGTGAGGAGAATGGAGGAGAAGGGATTGCAGTATGGCCATCCCCCCTGGGGGGTGATTTCTCTCTTTTTGTCTCTTTGTCTCTCTCTCTTTCTGGCCAGTGCACATGCCCTATAGCAAAAACCTCTCCAAAAAAAAAAAAAAAAAGAGAATGCTAGGCTGACAATGAAGGGGGAAAAGTGTATTCAAAGTACATGGGAGGGATGAGAAAAAGCCATTTAAAATGTTAATGTTAACTGACATCTTTTTATTTTTTATTTTTTTAATTACCAGAGAGTGTATGCAGTCACTAGAGAGAGACAGTGAGAGAAAGAAGCTCCAGTGGAGTGTGGTCACCCTGCAATACCTTTCCTACCATTTCTTCATTTTATTGGGATTTGGGTCACTAAATATGCCCTGCTTGTTTTTCAATCTGCTTGGGCTGGGAATTGAACCATGATTGACTGTTTGTGATGTGGCTCTCTAATTACTAAGCTGGCCAAAATTAACTTAAATTTTCACATTAATTATTACATTAGTAGTGCTATTCAAATATGAATTTATTATGTCAACATTTAAATCTTTGGTGTATGACATTTGCAACCATTACTGAGTGTCCTGCATGGAAGTCTACTGTGACAAATACTAATAGAATTCTGCTTACTTAATGCTTACTATATAAGGGGACTTCAAAAAGCTTATGTAAAATATAATTAAAATATAAATTTATTTTGATGCATAAAATTTTTGAAAGGCATGCATAGGTTTTTTTTTTTGTATGTTTGTTTGTTTGTTTTTGAGAGGTTTTTGCTATAGGGCGTGTGCACTTGCCAGCCAGTCAGAGAGAGACATAGAGACAGAAAGCGAGAAATCACCCCCAAGGGGGGATGGTCACGCCGCAATCCCTTTTCCTCCATTCTCCTCTCGGGATCTTGGGCACGCACGCGCACGCGCCCGGCGTGAGTTTTAAGGGGTCCGGGATGCGAACCATGGTCGACTACGTGGGAGTCCAGCGACATAGCCATTACGCTAACTGCTGGTTCCCAGGTTTTTCAAAATATACATTTCTGTGAATTTTTGAAGACCCCTCTTATAAACAATTATGTATATAATTGTGCCTACTGTATGGGAGTTACATGTATGGCCATTACAAAGATAAGTGTGGTAGATTTCTTCCCATTAATGAAATTAAAGCTTTGCAAAAGGCACCAACTTGTTAAAATTAAGAGGAGAATTAAATGTGACTAGAGTTGTGGCAAGCACCATTCCTGAACCTATATAGAACAGAGAAATGAGATTATCCTGATTTAAGCCAACCGTTTGGGTAGGATTAATGTTATGGCATCCCAATGTCCCCTTAGGAGAAACTCACAAATGAAGCACCACTTGACCTGAGGCAACTGGGAGACACAAAGCACATTCAGATAGCTGGAGCAGCTGAACAAAGATCCAGAATTATGAAAACCTTTGCCATGTTCAGGGAGGGCGAGTGGTTAAATATGACTGGAGAATAAGGTTTAAGGTGTCAGAAAGGGTAAGAATGAGATGGACAGGGATTGGACCCCAGAGAGCAATACATGGCAGGTTGATAAAATTGAACTTTATTATATAAGGTGTCATTGAAAAATGCATGCATGGGCGTGTGTGTGTGTGTACTTAGTTTTGCCTTTTATAAAATTTGTCTATGACAAAGAGGATTGATGGTGGAAAAGAGAGCTTTAATTTGAGAAAAAGTTTAAAAATTTATCTAACATAGAAGTAGAAATGGAAAGGAATGTTCTAAGAGGTTAAAAAAAAAAACTCTGCTATTCTGAGGGACTAATTATAAATGACTTCTGAAGGAGAGAGAGTCAGATGGTGTCATTGTCATTTTGGGCTGCTATAACAATGCACCATACTCTGGTAATTTACAGACAGCAAATATTCATTCTTCATGGTCTTAGAGGTTGGACCTCTAGGATCCGGGTGCTGTTATGGTTGGGTTCTGGTAAGGGCCCTCTTCTAGGTTGTAGGCTGCCCTCATATTGTATTCTCATATGGTGGAAAGAGGGTAAGAGAGCTCTCAGGGCACTATCATTTGGCACTAATCTCACTTTAATTGCACTCATCAGAGTTCCACCTCATGACCTCATTACTGCCCAAAGGCCCCACCTTCTTACCATCACTTTGGGGGTTACATTTCAGCATATGAGGTTTGAGAGGCATAAACATTGATTTCATTGGGGATGGCATCTGGCTTTCTGACTGGGGAGAATTGTATTCTACATTAGATTGCTACTCATTTATGGAGAAAATATGGGGAAAAAAAGGCAGGTTATGTGTAAAGGTGGGGGACAAAAACTTCCAGATAGTTCTGCTTAGTGTGAAAACTGCCCCCTTCTTAGTTCTGCTGATCTGAATCCATTTTCAGGTTATTGTTGGCTGTGTGACCTTGGGCAAGTTGCTGAAGAAATCAAGTCCAATTAAGAGAGATATCAATTAGGCTTTTTCCAGAACAGATACAGTAACCAGTTACATAATAAACCATTGAGTAATTGGGGAAGAATTGAGGTTAATAAGATTCTTGTATTGAGCTTGGAACACTAGTAGTGTATGTTCACAATCTAATTTCATAAGCTATCTCTATAGACTAATATTTAGAGAAATCTAATTCCATAGTGTCAATCTTAAGAAACCTTAATAAATTAGCTATTTGGCACATTATAAAACCACTACTGTCTATATGAATATTAGTAGATTGGTGTAATATAAACATGTCTATATAAGTCTTCCTATGCCAGAGAATTAATAAACAGATGAACTGTGATTTAAACAGATATTTTAATTGTATGTAGTGCCACATACAGCTATAAATATGACCCTGGCCTCCAAGTGAAGACAAGATAAATGAATAGAACACAGATATTTGCACAGAACAATAAAAAATAAACCAGAAAATCAAATTCTTTAAAGCTTATTGGGGTCCAGCAAGTGGTGTAGTGGTTAAGGTGCTGGATTCCCACACGACTAACAGTGATTTGAGACCTGGACCTGGTAACTTGAAAATCACACTGGGCATGTGTGTTTGCATGCCCAAAATCCAAAAGAAGAGTGGAAGAGAAGGAATTAGCAGTGTGGCCACCCTGCCTGCCTGGGAGATGATTTTTCACGTTTCTTCTCTCTGTCTGTCTCTCTGGTTAGTACACACGCCCTATGGAAAAGAAAAAAAAAACTAAAAAAAAATTTTAAGAAAAAGATATATATATATATATTTTTTTTTTGGAGGGTTTTTTGCTATAGGTGCGTGTGTTCACCAGAAATACAGAGACAGAGAGACAGAAAGTGAGAAATCACCCCCCAGGGGGGATGGCCACGCCGCAATCCCTTCTCCTCCATTCTCCTCTGGGGATCTTGGGCATGCACGCACATGTGCCCGGCGTGAGTTCAGCCACTGGGTCCAGGACTCGAACCACAGTTGACTACATGAGAGTCCAGTGACATAGCTATTACGCTAACTGCTGGTCCCTAAAAAAAGATTTTTATTCTAGTTTTTCAGGAAACTATAGTAGAAAGGTAAAAGGAAATAAGACTGTCTTTTAAAATATATACACAGGCCCAATCTTGGTGATGCCAGTGGGAGGATGCCATCACACAGTGGCTGAGGCTACATGGGAGGCCCAGGTTTGGTTCCCATATTAATCTGAACAGCCCAGGTGTGAACCTATGATGCCAGCTAACTGAGAGGCTGTGACAGAGGGATCAGGACATGGCAAGACCCTTTCAAAAAATACCCTTATCTTTTTCTCTCTTCTCCCTCCCTCTCTCTCTCTCTCTCTCTTTCTCATGGAAAAATAAATAAAAATATATACCAAAAAAAACATTGCCAAGTTGATACTTAAAATAGTAAAAATGGAGAAAAATACTGAGTTCGCTATGAGAGCCGAGATTGCACACCTCATGGTTTTCACTTTTTATTTTTTAAAATTAACAAATAAATAATTTTTTGTTTCTTTGCTTGTTTTTCTCCATTTTCTCACTTTTCTTTGCTTTCTCTCTTTTCTTATCCTTTTTCTTTTACCTCATCACTTTGATGCTCAGCCTCCACTCACTGAGTGTCTAGACAAGTCTAAGTGAAATTTTCCAAAATCCAAATACTATTTGGGTCCTCGTATTCCTCAACCCCCACGGAATCTGTGACACAAAGGGAGAAAAAAACACAATGCCAAAGAATTTGCAGATCACATCCTCCTGTGTGCCTCTGATTGCTCAGATTGATCTTCTAGAAATAAGGAGGAAATGAATAACCCATCAGATGACTAGAAATCACCGCAAGGGCACTAGAAATATGCAAAACCAAGAAAATTCCTCACCCCCAAGGGAAAAGAATAACTCCTCTTCCTCCAAAGACAGTACAATGGAACTCATGGAAATGTCTGTTAAAGAATTTAGTGTATTCATTGTGACAAAACTAACAGAGATGGAAGAGAAGAGGGACAATGAACAACAGAAGAAAAAAGCGGATGAGTTCCAGGAGGTGAGGAAGTTCTTGCTGAGAGCTGAAAGAGGAGATATACAACATAAAAAAGCATCAGATGGAATGCTAGAGGTGAAGGCTATAATATAGGAAGTCAAAATCTCTTCGAAAGAATTAAAAGCAGACTAGATCATACAAAAAATTGAATCTCAGATATAGAAGACAGGATTGCTAGACTAGTAAAATCACTATGAAAACTGAAGAAGTAGCCCCCAAAATGAGAATAGTATATGAGAAATACTAGATACCATTAAATGTCCAAACATCCAGATAATCATTATCCCAGAAAGTGAAGAGACTACTAAGGGCATTGACAACCTATTCCATGAAATCCTGGAAAAAACTTTCCAAACATAGAGAGGCATTCAAAGATTCAGACCCAAGAAATACAAAGGACCCCAAATATGATCAACCCAAGAAGATCTTCTCCAAGACACATTATAGCCAGATTGACCAAAACCACAGACAAAGACAAGATGTTCAGACTGGCAAGAGAGGAACATTAAGTTACCTATAAAGGATATCCCATCAGGCTAGCAGCAGACCTCTCATCAGAAACAATGCAGGCAAGGAAAGAATGCGAAAATATATTCAAAGTGTTGAGCGAAAAACAATTTCAACAAACAATACCAGCTCTCCAAGAAGTTCTGAGGGGAGTGCTATCCCAGGAAAACTAAAGTCAGACACACAGAAATAAGAGTTCTGAAACAGCTGAGAAAATGGCCAGCTTAATGGTAGGACAAGTCCTGAGTTGAATGTTATCTTCCAGAATTTAAATGGAAAGATCGGACCACAGTAGAAGATAAAGTACATGAGTCTGAACTGGTGAAATAGAATTTTATGACTTTTGACTAAAAGAGTATTGATCTTCTATGCTTTATTTTCCAATGTTAAGGAGTTTCATCTCCTCTTGAGTGGTGGGCAGGCCCATGTACCTACTATTCAGACAAAATCCTAACCTATTTCCTAGCTTTCAGTATTAAGCAAAGTTCTCTTAACATTTTTTTACTTTGATTTATTAAAGCTAACGCTGGATTTCTTGAAATTAAAAATTGTATTGAAAAAATACCTATTTAATAACCACAGTAAACTATATAGCCTCAGCTATGTGCTACTTTATAATATATTCATTCTACCCACAGAGTTTCATGCCAAAAGTCAACTTTTGTTCTCAGATATGTATATATCAGGTGAACTTACTATTGAAAATATTTAGGTTAATTAAGATATTTCGTGAATCAACACAATGTGAGTAAGAATAAAGGAATGAAAAGCAACTGCAGATACCAGAAATGGAGTGAGAGGAGAATGGGAAATGGCAGAGGATGAGAAATGGGGGGTGGGGAGGAGATACATATACAGGAAACAAGAAATGGAAAATTATTTGTTTACAATAACATATATGATTAAGCCACTTTACAGTGTATTCTGGCTGGAAAAATCACATTTGGTATGCTGTGGTGATGTTCAGTGAAAGTATGTAAAATAAAT
>NW_006159939.1:2031499-2040100 GCF_000334495.1 Tupaia belangeri chinensis | reverse complement strand
AAGACACATTATAGCCAGATTGACCAAAACCACAGACAAAGACAAGATGTTCAGACTGGCAAGAGAGGAACATTAAGTTACCTATAAAGGATATCCCATCAGGCTAGCAGCAGACCTCTCATCAGAAACAATGCAGGCAAGGAAAGAATGCGAAAATATATTCAAAGTGTTGAGCGAAAAACAATTTCAACAAACAATACCAGCTCTCCAAGAAGTTCTGAGGGGAGTGCTATCCCAGGAAAACTAAAGTCAGACACACAGAAATAAGAGTTCTGAAACAGCTGAGAAAATGGCCAGCTTAATGGTAGGACAAGTCCTGAGTTGAATGTTATCTTCCAGAATTTAAATGGAAAGATCGGACCACAGTAGAAGATAAAGTACATGAGTCTGAACTGGTGAAATAGAATTTTATGACTTTTGACTAAAAGAGTATTGATCTTCTATGCTTTATTTTCCAATGTTAAGGAGTTTCATCTCCTCTTGAGTGGTGGGCAGGCCCATGTACCTACTATTCAGACAAAATCCTAACCTATTTCCTAGCTTTCAGTATTAAGCAAAGTTCTCTTAACATTTTTTTACTTTGATTTATTAAAGCTAACGCTGGATTTCTTGAAATTAAAAATTGTATTGAAAAAATACCTATTTAATAACCACAGTAAACTATATAGCCTCAGCTATGTGCTACTTTATAATATATTCATTCTACCCACAGAGTTTCATGCCAAAAGTCAACTTTTGTTCTCAGATATGTATATATCAGGTGAACTTACTATTGAAAATATTTAGGTTAATTAAGATATTTCGTGAATCAACACAATGTGAGTAAGAATAAAGGAATGAAAAGCAACTGCAGATACCAGAGATGGAGAAAGAGGAGAATGGTAAAGGAATGAAAAGCAACTGCAGATACCAGAAATGGAGTGAGAGGAGAATGGGAAATGGCAGAGGATGAGAAATGGGGGGTGGGGAGGAGATACATATACAGGAAACAAGAAATGGAAAATTATTTGTTTACAATAACATATATGATTAAGCCACTTTACAGTGTATTCTGGCTGGAAAAATCACATTTGGTATGCTGTGGTGATGTTCAGTGAAAGTATGTAAAATAAATAAATTAAGAAAAAATTTTTTTAACAATTTAAAAAAAGAGCAAAAATGTAGGAATTCATCCTGAAATCTTACAAAAGCAGGTAATGGGAATTCTCATTAAGTATGTAGTAGTCAGATAAAGAGAGCTTTACAAAGAGACTAGATTCATTTGAATTGGAACAGGCCTCTGAGGAAAAAGAAGTACGTCACTGAAGTTGTTCTCTAGACTAACAGTGGCTTTGAGGAGAGACTTTCAGTCAAGCAGTCATTTTTTTAATTTCATTAATTCTTTTTTAAAATAAACTTATTCTTTGGAACTATGGAACTTGCATTTGCAAGAGGAAATGAATGCGTATGTTATGAGTTCATTTGTCTTGAAGCCTGGAAAATGTTACTGAATGTGGTGAGCGTTTATCAATTTCAGCAACAATAACAGAGCAGAAGATTCGTGAGAATGAGACAAAAGTCTCCCAGGGAAGAGATTAGATTTCAGCACCTATTTATGATCACTAACTTGCTAGAAATGGAGTACAAAGACTAGCATACAAGGTATTCACATATTGGTTGAATAAATGCAGGGTTTTGGAAAATAAGTAAAGTGCAATGTTAATTAAGCTAAATGTGTGACATTTAACTCTTATTTATTCAAGGAGTCTGTTCTTTGGCTGTCATCACATTGATCAAGTTATGATTTTTATCTGGCCATTAGTCACTGGCTGATCTCATGTTTCAAAACTTAGCATATCTGGTATGATTTGTTCATTGGAAAGACAACTTGCATTTGTTTTTTTTTTTTGTTTTTTTTTTTTAAGGTTTTGCCATAAGATGCATGCGCTTGTGTAGAGAAACAGACAGAGATAGTGAAAGGGAAAGTGAGAACACCCTCCCCCTCTCAGGAAGGATGGCCAAGCTGCAATACCTTCTTCTCCATTCTTCTCCTAGGATTTTGGGTTCACGTGCACTCAGCATGCTTTTTAAGCTGCCATGGCCAGGACTCAAATTGTATGTGGGAGTCTGGCACCATAACCACTATGCCACCTACTGGCCCCAACATCCTGCATTTAAGTCAGAAATCCATGATTGACTTATCAAATAATAAAGATTATTTGTCATTTTCTCTTTGTTTAAATATGTAAAGCCTTTTTTTCTTGTTCTAAATATTAATGACTACAAATCTGTTATAACACATGTATTTATGACTAGTGTGTGTGCATATGTGCTTTCTAAATGGAATTAGTTTATGTAACTCCATAACATAGAGATTTTGGGGAAGACTGAAGAAAGTATCATTCTAAGTAATCATTTTCTAGTAAGATAAATAATTTTCTAGGAGACAAAATGAAGTTTTGGTCTGCCCTATATGATAGATAAATTACATTTTGTCTAGGAGTTATTTTTTGTTTTGTTTTTAGAGAGACTTTTTTGCTATATATAAGGTGTGTGCGCTTGCCAGAGAGACAGAGACAGAGAGACAGAAAGTGAGAAATCATGCCCCCACAAGGGGGGATGACCATGCTGCAATCTCTTCTCCTCCATTCTCCTCTCAGGATTTTGGACATACACACACACGTACCTGGCTTGAGTTTTAAGGCACCCGGTCCAGAACGCGAACCCCAGATGACTATGTGAGAGTCCAGCAATGTAACCATTACACCATCTACTGGTCCCATAGTAGTTAGTTTTTTCTAAAGCCAACTGATTCTACATCTAGAGTTAGTGTTTTTAAATATTATGTCATCCATGTGCTTAATGTTCTCAGTATTAAAATTAAAAATAGGATAATATGTAAATTTCTGATGTATAAACAATATGGTAGTCATGCTCATCATTTCTGACAGAGTAGTCTCATTCCTCATGACTACTATATTTCCCATTTCACTAATTCATCCAAATTTATACAACCACCCTCACTTAATGACCTACCTGTTTAACAACCTCTCAGGCTTATGATCAGTTCTCTAGCACAGGGAAACCCCTTTCTCAGTCTGTGTGAGTCTCAGGAATCCCCTTTCTCAGTCTGTCTCATTTCTGCAGTCCATTAGTATTCACTACGCAGGGCATTCACAATCACTCGAGACTACATGTTTCACTTATGAAATTGTATTTTTCTCGAGTACACTAGTCATATTCAGAATAAATAGAACTGACTATACTGGACTTATATTATTGTTTGTGGTGTGTCTTGTCACTTTCAGGCATTTATCTAGTGTATACTTTTTGTATGGATAGACTTATATTATTCTAGTGTGGTGTTGCATGGTATCTTTTGAAGAATACATACCTAATGGTGCCATGACACACCATAAGACATCTACTTTTAAGGTCTTTGCTTATTGGCCAATGTGCTTATTGATCTAGTTGTAGGCATAAAAGTCATTAAATGAGGAGTGTTGTATTCTGTTTAGGATGTGTTCTTCTTTCCTCTCAAAGAAGTCAGGCAAAATAAAAGCCAACAGTGACTAATTTCATTTTAATTTTATATTTACACCAGAAAGCACAAGAGACAGTTAAATGGATAGGGACAAAAATTCAACCATGATTTGACAGTTGTCTGACAGAATAGTAAAGTAAATCTGAAAGTGCATGGGGCTTTGAAATCAACATTCAGATACTTTTGTTCCTACCTTTTCAAAATCTTATTTTTCAGAGACAGGAATAGAACAAAACCTTAGTAAGGCAAGTGGTCAGTTGCCTTGCTCTTTAGCCTGCTAATCTCCTGAGAACTATGGATACAAGAATTTTAATTACAGGCCTAATTTGGGGTTCAGTGAGCAACAAGCTGAACTTTAGTACTGGAGACCACATGGTTGGCCCCAGGTTAGGATCCCTAGGTCAGCCTGAAAATACACTGAGCACATGCATCCTGATGTGCTGGATGGCTGGGGAAGGGATGAGAGTTTGTCAATGACTCTTCTTTTTTTCACTGTCTTGTGCTACATACATGCTCCATATCATGAACAAAATATATAAAATGTAAAAAATAGTATTTGAGTTATAGAATATCTCCTGCATATTTTGATTCTATAACCATTCAATTCTTTCCAACTCTGAAGTTCTATGATTCCACAGTGGAAACCTTCAAATTTGATCTAAGAAAAGATCTTTAAAGCACTTAGATATGCTTTAAGGATATCTTTATGCCTCATATAAAATGAATCAAGCTAATGGTAGTAGTTGTTTGATGACAGGAGGATATATTTGACCAAGAGTGTGTCTGGAGCTATATTTGAACCACCAAGATTATGCTGGGATTCCGATATATCTGTTTGGAATCAAATTAAACAGTATTGTTACTGGAGACATGTTAGTCTGCAGTGATTATAGTTTTAGACCCTGGATTCTTCTCCTAAAATATAATCTGGGAAGGAAAAACAACTTAGCTAAACCTAAGAGCTTGGGAAAATGGTTTGTGGTTTTTGGCACTAAAGGGTAAAGGAGACAAGGTAGAAAAGAAATACCTATCTCTCAACCTTTACCACAGCTCTTATCCAAGAAATAACCAAGTTATGCCAGTTATTTTTAAAAATATGACTAAACATTTCAAAAATATGACTTTTCTTTTTATTCTCCATCTCTACAAACACCGTTCTGGTTTAGCCCCTTATCTTCTCTCCCCTGGACTCTGCAGTCAGTATAGATTCTCATTTTCTTGTCTTTGCTTATGTTACTTTCTTTTCCTGGAACATTTTCTTCCTTCAAATGATCTCATTCTGCGTGCTATTAATTCCTTTAATCCTTTAAGTCTCAATTCAAGAGATTCCTCTGAGACTTAGTGTCAACTCTTTCAGAAAGATTCCCTTGAAAAGTTTAGGGACCTCTTCTCTGTTCTCAATACCATAGATTTTAGCATTCTCACTGTACTCACTGCCTTGTATTATAGCCTTCTTGAGAAGAATGAGTCTGTCTTAGTTATCTTTGCATTTTCTGATCATAAAGCACCTGCTCTATTATAGTTATTCAATAAAATATTATTTCCCAGGGATTGGAAGCTTGCTGTAAATTTCTGCTCTGTCATATTTCTAGAATCAATTGTGCTTCCATATATATATCTTACTTTTGTCCAAGACATGAGCCGCTCAAGGAAATGTCTTCCATTTGAGATCTGTTATCATTCAGAAACTTGAAGATAATACCAGCATTCCTCACAAGATTTGGTTTACTGAAATGCTTATGCTCTTTCCCCTCTCTGTCACTCTCTCCTAGTGCATGCACTTTAACATAAAAACCTAAAAAAAAAAAAAACAAAACAGAAACAAAGAAACAAACAAACAAAAAACTAATGCTCTTAGTGTCACTGAATCAGTTCCACTGGCAAGATAAACATTTAATTATGACATAATATTTTTAAAGTTTGGCTTCACAATTTAAATTCTAAAAATACATTTTATGGTGTAATGTATGTATGTCTATCTTTAAATATAAGGATTAAAGATAGAGCATCAGGGAGGTTAATATTCTGCATATAGCAGAAGTCATATAGAAGCCAAAACAGCATTTTTTTTTTTGAGAGGTTTTTGCTATAGGGCACATGTGCTTGCCAGAAAGACAGAGAGAGACAGAGAGACAGAAAGCGAGAAATCACCCCCCAGGGGGGATGGGCAAGCCACAATCCCTTCTCCTCCATTCTCCTCTTGGAATCTTTGGTACACACACACGTGCCCAGTGTGAGTTTAAGCCACCAGGTCCGGGACTCGAACCATGGTCGACTATATGGGAGTTCAGAGACATAGCCATTACTCTAACTGCTGGTCCCCAAAATAGCATCTTGAAATATGTTACCTGCTGAGATATGATCAAGAATAATTTTCATGATTTAATTGGTTTATGTGGGGCTATTGATTTTTTTAGAAGGTATTTTAAAAATGTGGTTCAGGGGACCAGCAGTTGGAGTAATAGCTATGTCACTGGACTCCCATGTAGCCAACCGTGGTTCAAGTCCTAGATTTGGTGACTTAAACTCACGCCGGATGCATGTGCGTGCGTGCCCAAGATCCTGAGAGGAGGATGGAGGAGAAAGGATTGCTGCATGGCCATACCCCCTGGTGGTGATTTCTCGCATTCTTTCTCTCTGTCTCTCTCTGACAAGTGTATGCGCCCTATAGCAAAAACCTCTAAAAAAAATGTGGCCGAGGATTTGAAACTTTCTAAAATGAATTGATAAATCTTTGATAATTCTCAATTAGAAAAAAGAGATATTGGCTTAAGTGAGTCTCCTCTTAATTATATAAGGTCAGATATGGTTAAACCAATGAGACTACAGTTCATCACCAGATGTTAGTTTTCTATCAACAGCAGTATGGTTCACAGTAACATAGAAACTAATGTGAAATTAATTTAAAAAAAGTAAATGCCATTTATTTGTAGATATTTTCAATATATGGGGAGGAAACTGTAGAAAAGAAGGAGATCCTCCTTGTGCACATCCCAGGGAATCTAATTGTTAAATAGCTCCTCTTTATAAATTTTTCAGCAATTCTCTCATTGTGGCTAGGGGAGGGGCATTTACATCCCAACTATAAGGAAAAGGGTGCCCTAAGACCTGGCACATTTAATAAAGAACTGATTCCCTGTCTGCCAAGGTCTACTTGGTAAGGGATTTGGAAGCAGTGATACCATTTCCTAACATGGCCTCAATGGGTATTTTTTCAGAAGCACAGATAGCAATATTAGATCTTGTCCTCTCAACTTGATCACTCAGCTTTCCTTCTATATTATTGTGATGTGGTTAATACTTTGAACATCTTAAATTTGCATTTTTTTAGCTTCCCAAGTATATGACACTTATTATAGTTGGCCCAAGAATTCATCCAATCTGGAGAAGATTAATATATTTGATTGTAAACAGGATGATGTAATAGCTTCTGACATGGAAAATAAGATTTTTCAAATTCCTTAAGTTTCCTTTCAGTGTATCTTGAACATTGCTGGGTAAAAAGAAAGGGAAGAAGTTGGCAATTTAAGCCAGGAATGTGTGTTCATATTTTTTCTTTCTTGGGCTACAGCTCAAAAGCAAAAAGAGAATAAATAAATGAGAGTAAATAAAGCCAGAATTGGACGTTTGTGCTCATTTCTCATTTGATATTCTGAGTTTTGTAACTATTCCTTGCATGATTTTATGAGATGAAAGTTATTCTCATTTTAAAAACTGAGGCAAATGGAGCTGAGTAATTTTCTTAAGATTATAAAGATGGCACGGAGTCTGAATTTTACTTCAGAACAGTTCAATTAAACACTCTCAACCACGATACCATACTCTGTCTATACCGTATTGTATAGCAATATTTAAAAAAACCCTACATGTTAATTAAAATGATGAAAAAGTGAAATAAAGTCAGTAAAATCATAATACTTTTACATTTATGGAATCGATGTATTTCTGATTATACTTTTTAGTTGATGTGATGCCAAGATAAGGTTTTTGCTATGCTGGTTCAGCAATATATACTAAAATCTCCTTAAATTTTGAGTACAAATGGGGATTTAAAGTGTAACTTGAACTGTGTGTCTCACTGAAAAAAAGAAAAAAATCTTAAGCTGTATTTTGTTCAGGCACATCACACACAAATTTTTTTTTCTCACATGAATATCTTGAACAGTTTTATAATTATTGATGATTATGAATGATAATATAACTTCTGGTCTTGATTTATCAAGTATCATAAACTTTTACAACAGATTTATAATTTCCTAGGAGTTTCAGAAAGGACATTAATCGCAACAATAAAAATTATCTTCGAAGCTCTTTTACGTAGGGTACTTTATTTATATTCCAGCCATTTCCTTAGAGATAGTATAAATATTTCATAATTGTTTTGGGAACCAAGCTTTTTATATATAGGTATATTTTGAGTCTTTGTGCCCTTTAATTTCCATCATCCAACAGAATATAAACTATCTCATGTAGATATTATTTTTATTTTTAGGTACTTAGCTCTTTATTTACATGTTATAAAGGATTATTATTTCACAATAGTTTGTTTGAACCACTGTGACATTTCTGACATTAACTTTTAAGACTTGATGGTTTTGTTCTCCTGTATTTATTTTTTTGTAGACTTGGTGTCTCTAGTACAAGGCTTGCTTTTGCTTATAAACCTATAGTGTTACCAATTAAATGATGTAGCAGTTGAAGTAATGTTAACTATCCTAGATTAAAATGCTCTTAGGCAATTAAGCAGCAGTTGTAAATCATTGGAAATGGGCAAAATAGTTCGTGTCATATGATAGTTGTGTGATAAATGATGGATCTGATTTTTAGTGTATGAGATCTTGGTTACAGAAGGAAGGCATGCTTTTTATACAACTTCATGGACAAAATAGAATCAAGCAGAAGATAAAGAGATCAGATAATACATGAATCTGATTTTCCAGGGAAGTTAGGAAAGGCAAAGTTTAACTCTGAGAAGTATTTTTTTTTGAGAGGTTTTTGCTATAGGGCGTGTGTGTTCGCCAGAAAGACAGAGAGAGACAGAGAGATAGAAAGCAAGAGATCACCCCCCAGGGAGGATG
>NW_006159939.1:2019008-2031210 GCF_000334495.1 Tupaia belangeri chinensis | reverse complement strand
CCAGAAAGACAGAGAGAGACAGAGAGATAGAAAGCAAGAGATCACCCCCCCAGGGAGGATGGTCACCCCGAAATCCCTTCTCCTCCATTCTCCTCTCGGGATCTTGAGCACGCACGCACAGGCCCCTGGCGTGAGTTTAAGCCACTGGGTCCGGGACTTGAACCACAGTCGACTCTATGGGAGTTGAGTGGCATAGCCATTACACTAACTGCTGGTCCCTACTCTGAGAAGTATTAAAACTACAAGAATTCCATTAATTCAGTAAGTACGAAACTTAAGTCACAGTTTTCTTTTTACTGTGATTCTATAAAAAAATGATTAAAAAAAACCTTTTGCTAGAGGGCATGTGTGCTTGCCAGAGAAAGGCAGAGAGAGAGAGAGAGAGAGAGAAAGAGACAAAGTGAGAAAGCATTTCCCTCCATCCCCAATGAAAGACAGCC
Organism: Tupaia belangeri chinensis; assembly: GCF_000334495.1. Classification (NCBI taxonomy): domain Eukaryota; kingdom Metazoa; phylum Chordata; class Mammalia; order Scandentia; family Tupaiidae; genus Tupaia; species Tupaia belangeri. The sequence goes on along the minus strand of NW_006159939.1, from coordinate 2,030,770 downwards.
ATGCCACATTCCCTTCATTTATACTCTTGGGATTTGGGGCATGCACAAACACATGCCCAGCATGTTTTTAAAATCACTAGGTCCAGGACTTGAATTGTGTGTAGTCAGACATGTGGGATCCAGCTACCTTAACCACCACACCACTAGTCCATAAAATAAGGACATTTAGAAGAAAAATACGGAGGCAAAGCATTAATGGGACAAAGAAATGTGATAATATCTGTTGAAGATATTTTATAGTTTAATCAACTGGACTAGGGAGAAATGTTCACATATTGAAATATTCACTTTGTATGCTAAAAAAGGTAATTGAATGTATAAAAAAGGAAAGAAAAAAAGAAAAAAAATGATTTTTAAAACATCCTATTTGATAAAAAAAGCTTGATATGCCTCAGTCTAATACTCCAGTATTGCTTTTCTATGCTTAGTTGGTGCTGGCAGGCTGGTGCCAAAGTATTTGTGTCTCGTCTTCATGTATTTATGTCTCATCCTCATGACTTTCCTCTATCCATACAGATATTTTAATCATCAGCATTCATTATTTGCCTATGCTTAATTTGAATTCTTTCATGGTATCTATGATTATGTGAACATAATATGTAATTTTTTAAAATTAGGCTTTTTGTTTCTTTGCTTTGATATAGGTTGCATGCATTTGCCAGAGAGAGATGGACAGTGAAAAAGAGAGAGAGAGAGAGGGAAAGTGACAAATCACTCCTAGAGTAGATAGCCATGCTGCAATCCCTTCTCAAACTCCATTTTCCTCTTGGGATTTGGGGCATGCATGCACATGCACCCAGCATGTTTTTCAAGCTGCCAGGTCTGGGACTTGAACCACTGTCAGCCATCTGAGATCCAGCTGTCTTATCCACCACACTACCACATGGCCCCTTATGCAAACGAATTTTTATATTTTTATTTTTCAGAAATATTGCCAAGAATTATTCTGGCAAATCATGCTATGGCTGTTAATAGTTGCGTGCCATAGTTGAAAACTTCATCATCCTCAATAGATAGAATGATGACCAGCAGGTAGTGTGGTGGTCAAAGTGACTGTATCTCACATGACTGGCTACAAAGTTCAAGTCCTGGATTTAGCAGATTGGAAAACATGCCAGGCATGTGTGCATGTGTGCCCAAAATCCCAAGAGGAAAACAGAATGGAGGAGAAGGGACTGGGGCATGGCCAGCCCCATAGGTGGTGTTTTTTCGCTTTCCATCTCACTCTCCCTCTCTCTCTCTCTGCCTTTCCCTGGCAAACCTACGCACCTTCTGGCAAATTTTTAAAATAATAATAATGAGAATGATAAGAATTGTACAAGATCTAGCACAAATTATTAAATTTGTGAAAACAAGTTATGGACTATATTCATCAGTTAAGATTAGCATCTTATTGATGTTCTAGCCAGCAGAAAGGGAAAAAGATCCAACATGGGCAAGAGTCAATTAGAAAGGAAGGAGGAAAACGTATGCTGGGGGAAAATTCATAATCTTGGTCATAAAATTATCAACCTAAATTACCTCAAAATACCAAATTTTAAGGTAAGATACCAAGTCATTAAAAATTTTGAGTCATATCCTTTCAATTTTAAAACTATTGCACATCCTGGCATTTAGGCCAATTGTTTTATCAATCAGTTTCTTTTCTTTTCTTTTTCTTTTTGAGAGACTTTTGCTATAGGTCATGTTTTCTTGCCAGAAAGATAGAGACAGAGAGACAGAAAGAAAGAAATCACCCCCCAGGGGAGATGGCCATGCCGCAATCCCTTCTCCTCCATTCTCCTCTCGGTATCTTGGGCACGCACACACATGCGCCTGGCATGAGTTTAAGCCACTGCGTCCGGGACTCAAACCACGGTACACTACATGGGAGTTCAATGACATATCCATTATGCTAACTGCTAGTCCCCCAATCAATTTTGAGACTTTTATAACATAGGGTGCTTCTAATTGAAAGAAAGCCAATTAGAAAAATGTACAAAAAAAAACTATGAAGTGTATTTTGTAGAAAAACTGCTCATAAAGATTAAAACTGTATTCAAGAGGTTTAGGAAAATAGACTACAACTAAATTTTAAAGTTAGAAGATTACATTTCTTTAAAAGAATGCATAGTTTAATATTAAGAGGACTGGGCAGGAATTTTGTCTATTTTGTTCACTGTTATATTCTTGGCACCCAGAGTAGTGCCTCCGACAGAATAGGGGCTAACTAAATGTTTGTTGAATTGATTGATTGATTGATCAATGGTTTGATTGAATTAGAATGCGGGGAGAGAGAGAGACAAATAGACAGACAGACCCTAGGTACACGCAAGCATGCTCAGGGAGATCCTGGAATGAGAACCCAGGACCTTTCCTCTGCAGGTCCAGTTGTGTTACACTGTTGCATCACCTGGTCCCAAATTAAATGTATTTTATTAAGCACATCCAGTATTGGGTTCAGCATTTGGCATGGTGGTTATGGCAAGTCCTGGACCTGGCAGCTTGAAAATCATGCTGGACACATGTGCATGTGTACCTATCATCCTGAGAGGAGAATGGAGGAGAGAATGAAGTGTGGACATCCTTCTAGAGGGCAGGAGTGATTCCTCACTTTCCTTCTCTCTGTCTCTGTCTCTCTTTCTCTGGTGAGTTTACATGAGCCCCAAGGCAAAAACCTCTTTAAAAATAAATAAATAAAAATAAAAGCATTCAATATTGTTAAAATTTATAATTCATTTGAGGGGACCAGCAGGTGGCGTGGTGGTTAAGGCACTGGACACTCCCACATGGCACACCATGGTTCAAGTCCTGGACCTGGTGGCTTGCTTTCTCATTTTCCCTCTCTCTCTCTAGTCAAATTAAAATAAATGAATAAATGCATAAAATTAAATAAATTAATTCTTAAAAAAAATAAAAGAATCAGTTTGAAATATATTATCCTGCAATTTCTCATGAAGCTTTTGTTTTATTTTAGATCCTTGCATAGGGTCCAGCAGGTGCCATAGTGGTTAAGGTGCTGGATTCCTCCCATATGACTGATCACAGTTCGAGTCCCAGAACCAGTGGCATGAAAATTATGCTGGGTGGGTGTGTGTGCATGCTCCAAATCCCGAGACGAATGTAGAAGATGGGATTGTGGTGTGGCCATCTCCCCCAAGGGGTGATTTCTCATTTTCTCTCTGTCTCTCTCTGTGTCTCTGGTGAACACATGTGCCCTACAGCAAAGATCTTACATAGACTAATGGACCACAACCAGTTTCTAGTAATTCCAACAGTCTTATAGATATACTTAAATTATAGGTATTAAAATTCAGCCCATTAGGCATCTTGGGAGTGGGAATATAATGCTTATTTTAAATTGACTGGAGAGTTGAAGTATTAGAATAGGACCGAATGGCCAGTTCCAGAAAGTATATAGTTTACTAACTGACCTTAAAAGAAACCCAGTAGAGGGGAACCAGCAGTTAATGTAATGGCTATGTCGCTGGACTCCCACGTAGTCGACCGCGGTTCGTGTCCCGGACCCAGTGGCTTAAAACTCACGCCAGGCGCGTGTGCATGCGTGCCCAAGATCCCGAGAGGAGAATGGAGGAAAAGGGATTGCGGCGTGACCATCCCCCCTGGGGGGTGATTTCTCGCTTTCTGTCTTTATGTCTCTCTCTGTCTGTCTGGCGAGCGCACGCGCCCTACAGTGAAAATCTCTCCAAAAAAAAAAAAAAAAAAGAAACCCAGTAGAATCGTGGTGCAACTCTCTACTAAAACCTCCTTGTGTAAGGCTATCAGTGGATGCCATAGTAACTGTCCTTAGTTCTAAAAGTTTATAAAGTATCCCAAATTTTATAGTTTGCACCACACTCTTCTCTTGAGTTCTGTGTTCTTCCTTTGTGCTCTTTAACTGCTTTTCCTTTTTTTTTTTTAGAGGTTTTTGCTATAGGGTGCGTGCACTCACCAGACAGAGAGAGAGAGAGAGACAGAGAGATAGAATGCGAGAAATCACCACCCCCCCCCAGGGGGGATGGCTACGCCACAATCTCTTCTCCTCCATTCTCCTCTCGGGATCTTGGGCACGCACGCACACGTGCCCGGTGTGAGTTCCAAGCCACCAGGTCCGGGCCGCGAACTACGGTCGACCACGTGGGAGTCCAGCGACATAGCCATTACGCTAACTGCTGGTCCTATAACTGCTTTTACTTTTGTCCTTCATGTTTTGCTTTTTTATTTTTAGGTAGTCGGAATTTAGTGCTATTCAGTTTTAACTCCCTGTACATTCTTTCCGGGTTTGGAGTGTTCATTTCTTCTCTTAAACCCCTTTTGCTCCTAGCATATATGGGTTTCATCCCAGAGAGGAGAATATTCATGTCATGTCTCTCATCCCATCTACTTCAGAAATGTACATCTTCTCACATCACACTGCTATTTACAATTCTTTATTACCTCTTCAGGATGAAGTTGAAAGTCCATAACATTTCCTATGAGGCTTTCATGATAGATAGGGTCAATGCCATGATAGGGTCAATGCTTACTCTCTAAGATCACATCTCATTTCATCTCTAGCAATACTAAAATATTTTCAGTTCTCCAGATATCACTCTGTTTTCTCTTCTTTCACTTGCTTCTCCCTGTGCTGCGAACACTGTTCTCTCTGATGGGTAATGCAGATTACCCTCAGTGCTGAGATTACATTTATTATCCTTCAGAAAAACCATCACTGAGACATTATACAGATATCTGCTTCCTGTCCCCTCATATTTACTACTAACAGAGGATTTATCTTCATGTCTTCAAAAAGTTCATGCAAAATGCATATTGTGAAAAAAATGCATAGATTAAAATTTTTTTTATACCAAAATAAACTTGTTACTTTAATTCCATTTTCCCACAGATTGTTTGAAGTCCCTTCATCCTTTACCTCCTGGTTTTAAGTTTCTAGAGGACAAATCCTATGACTTTTCTTTATTTTATGCATAGCAGCATGCTGAGCACAAATTAAGCAGCCATTAACTTAAAAAAATAGAAAAGATAAGCGTTGTGTTGTGCTCAGCATTGTATATTATAGGGACTCAAAGTCATTAATATTTTCTTCATGATTTCTTTAGATATCTGTGGATTATTTTTCAAATTGTTGAATTTAAGTTTATGTAATAAAAATCAACAATTCAGGGACCAGCAGATGGTGTAATGGCTATGTCACTGGACTCTCACGTGGTTGATGGCAGTTCGATTCCCAGACCTGGTGGCTCAAAACTCACACCGGGCGCATGTGCGTGCGTGCCCAAGATCCCGAGAGGAGAATGGAGGAGACGGGATTGCGATGTGGCCATCCCCCTGGGGGTGATTTCTTGCCTTTTGTCTCTCTGTCTCTCTCTGTCTTTCTGGTGAGAACATGCGCCCTATAGCAAAAAGTTCTCAAAAAAATTTTAAATAAACAAATAGTTCATTTTAAACCATTTTAAATTTAAAAGTATGAAGTTGACTATCTCTTATAAATTTTGGAGTAGAAGTCACTTATTTTCAGTAATTCCTGAATAGGTTATAACAGTAGATTTCTATATTTGGTCTAATATTTAAAAGATGTATTTCAGTCTTTTGTCAAGTGATTAAGGGCCTTAACTTTTTTTTTCTGTAAATATCTAGTTTTACTCTTTTGGAGAAAGAAACATATTATTGACACTTTGGAATTTTCTAGGATTTTTGGCAGATTAATATGTATAAGTTATGTATATATGTATTATACATATTCATATATTTTTTTCCTTTTTTGGAGAGATTTTTGCTATAGGGTGCATGTGCTCACCAGACAGACAAAGACAGAAAGACAGAAAGCGAGAAATCACTCCCTAGGGGGGATGGCCACGCTGCAATCCCTTCTCCTCCATTCTCCTCTCAGGATCTTGGGCATGCACGCACATGCGCCCGGCGTGAGTTTAAGCTGCCGGGTCCGGGACTCGAACCGCGGTCGACTACATGGGAGTCCAGTGACATAGTCATTATGCTAACTGCTGGTCGCACATATCCATGTATTTTTAAGGGCCATGTACACTGGTTAAATTTCTATTTAAAGGTTTATAAAATTTAACATACATAAAATTCTGAATTTTTAAAAAATGTATATATGTAGTCTATATAATTATTTAAGGACCCAGAAATCTATATTAACCTCACTTATTGCATCTATGTCAAATTATCACTAAACACCAAGAATATTGTCTTTATGTATTTTGGTATACTTTGTCTCACCTCATATTATTTGAATGAGTCTCTTTTATCCATGTTCAGAAATTACTTTTAATTCTCCTTTGTTCAAATAATATGGCCACTGTCACATTTTTCTCGACTTTGTCTAACATAGTAAAGCCGCTCATCTTATGCTTTGCCTTTCCATACTATTGTGTCTTAGTTATACCTCTTTAAATAGAGACAATTTCAATTGGAGTGCTTTCGAATGTACCCTCCAACATCCCTCAAGCTGAGTGAGAGAGGATTCAAGGAGGCCCCAAGGAGATTGCCGTGTGTGCCCAGGTCCTGAGGCACAAAGACGGCGGCGGGACAAATCTAACGGCATAAGCTGCCTTGACCTGCCCTGCTGCCAGCGGTCCAGAGAGCAGGCTTATTGCCTCAAGAATGGTCAGCACAGCCAGGGGGATTTGGAAGGAAGACTCCTGAGAGCCACATGGAAGAAAGAGACATGCCTGGAGACATCTTAGAGAGGCAAATAACTCCTGAGAGATGGAATGGGCATCAGAAAATCAGGGAAGTCCTAAATGTACAGGCATCAAAGACCTCAGCTGTATTAAAAGACCAATAGTGGGAGATCCTATCTCCAGTGACAAGTTAAATCCTCCTCCATGAAAGAATCAGGGGAAACCCATTCAAGGCTATAAAGTTTATAAAGTACAGACTTTCTCAACTATCTAACATACTCCCCCAAATCTAGATGATCTAGAGCCAGCCTGTTGAAAGAAGCAAAAGGGGTAGAAGTTTTAGGCAGTGAAATTAAGAAGAAGGTAACCAAAGCCTCCCACTACAGATTCCCAACTTATTTCCTAGCCTGAGCCAGGAGAGGAGGAACTTTCAATGGAATTTTGAGTTTTAAATTTAACCCAGGAATATGTTGTATATATAAATTAAACTTCTTGTGACTACAAGTGACCAGAGGACCTTTTATGTTCTGTGAATGATAGAAAAAGGCATGGGGCCTACTGAGATTTCTGTGAAGGGATACAAAGAATTAGCTTCAGAGAACAGAATGGACAATAAGGGAAAGTACTTTTCTGTTACATCGTTTGGGGAATAACCAGAGCTATCAGTGATATTTTCCCTCCAGATGTTTTCTTGGATCACTGGTTCTCAAAGGTGCATATGAGAACACCAGGAAAACTCCGAAAGAACACAGAGGGGCAGTCATCGAAGAGGACCTGAACCTCTGCATGATGCTTGAAAAGTTTGTCCAAAGTTTGAAAACAACTGTCTTAGGAATACTAGTGGAAAAGTGGATGAGGCTGTGTCATGAACTGCTTGCCAAATGCAACTTACTTCCCTCTGGAAGTACATTTAGTTCTACTCGTTTTTGTGTGTATCTCAAATTTTGGATTCTTCTTATTCATGTTTTAACAATTTTATTCCTATTTCTACTACATTCTATAAAATGAATATCTTTTTTTAACCATCCCATAATCATTCTACTTTATTTTATATGTAATTATCAATAAAGGTGTCTCATAGTCTATGATAATGTAATCCCATGTGTCATCAGGCAGTCCGACGAAGGCCACAGGAAAGATCACTAGCCTTGATATGGTGATGTGTTTATTTCTAAACCACTTCATTGAGGTATGATTGGCATATTATAAGCTATACATATGTAATGTATATGACTTTACGAATTTAGAATTTGCTATACATCTGTGTGACCATCACCATACCATAAACATATCTCCAAAACTTCCCTTGCACTTTTACTTACTATTGTCATCATTGATGTTTGTGTTAATAACATTTAAGATCTACTTTATCAGAAAAATGTTAGGTATTTAATACTGCATTGTTTACTGAACAGAACAGTAGATCTTTGGCACTGACTTCTCTTACATATCTAAAACGTTGTCTCCATTAACTAATACCAGTTTTGTCTCCCTGCCAGGTCCCTGCCAACTATCATGCTACTCTCTGCTTTGACAAGTGACTGTGTTAGAGTCCTCACGTAAGTGGTATTAAGTAGTATTTGTCTTTTGTGTCTAGCTTTTTAAATTTACTACAGTGTTCTCCAGGTTCACCCACATTGTTGGATATGGCAAGATTTCCTTTTTTTTTTAAAAGGGCGAATGATATTTCCATGTATATATATGCCACCTTATTTTATTCATATATTATCAGAAGATATTTATCAGTAGGTTGCTTGTGTGTTTTAACTTTGTGAATAATGCTCAAATGAACACAACAATACAGATATCTTTTAAGACCCAGATTTCAGTCGTTTTGTTCATATATTCAGAAGTGGGTTGCTGGATCATATGATAGTGCTATTCTTAATTTTTGAAGAAGAGCCACAGTTTTCTGTAGTGGCTGCACAATTTATATTCCCACCAATGTTGTACAGATTTTACTTTATTCATATCTTCACCATCATTTATCTTTTTTAAAAATGTAATAGCCATTCTAACAGGTGAGAAGTAATATCTCATTGTGGCTTTGGTTTGTAGCTCCCAGATGATTGGTGATGTTGAGTACTTTTTCATAAAGTTGCCGATAATTTGTTATGTCTACTTTAAAGGTTATTTGCTCATTTTTAATGGGACAATTTATTTTTTTTTAATCATTGAGTTGTAGGAATTCCCTATGTAATTTGAATATTAACTCCACAGCAGATGAATGGTTTGGAAATGTTTGCTTCCATTCCTCCCATCCTGCAGGTTGTCTCTTCATCCTGATGAATGTTTTCTTTGGTCTGCAAATGCTTTTATGTTTGATGCAATCTCGTTTTTGGCTTCTGTTGCCTGTGCTTTTGGTATCATAGCAGAGAAATCACTGCCGAGGCCAGTATCAAGAAGGTTTAGACCTAAGTTTTCTTCTAGCAAGTTTACCATCTCATGTCTTAGGTTTAAGTCTTTAATTCATTTTGAGTGATTTTCGTGTATGATTTTGTGTTTAAGGGTCCAATTTTGTTGCATGTGGAGATACACACACACACACACACACACACACACACACACTTTAATTTGCTAGAGGGTTCTTGTACTTGCTGGAGAGAGATGGAAAGAGAGAGTGAGAGAGCAACTTTCAAGGGGGATGGTCACACCACAATTCCTTTTTCTCCATTTCTCTCTTCTTTTGGGATTTTGGGCACATGTGCACTAGTGCCTGATGTGTTCTTCAAGCTGCTGGGTCTGGAGCTCAAAGTGTGTAGTCAACCATGTGGGATCGAGCCACCTTAACCACCCTGCCACTGGCTGGCCTAGCTTTCTAATATATTTTAAAACCAAGAAGGGCATTGCCTCCATCTGTGTGCTTTTTTGCTCAAGAATAATTTCACTCTTTTAGGGTCTTTTATATTTTAATATAATATTAGGATTTTTTTTTCTATTTCAATAAAGTATGCTATTGAGATTTGACAGGGGTTGCGTTGAATCTGTAGATCATTTTAGGTAATATGGACCATTTAACAATATTAATTCTTTCAATCCATTAACATGGGGTATTTTTCTTTTCATTGTGTCTGCTGTCTTTCTTTCATCAGTTTTTATAGTTTTCAGTATAGAAATCTTTTACCTCGTTGGTTAGGTTTATTCCAAAGCATCTTCTTTTTGATAATGTTGTAAATAGGATTGTTTTGTTAATTTCCTTTCTGGATGTATATTGTTAGTGTATCAAGACATAATAAATTTTTGTATGTTGATTTTGTATTATGCAATTTTAACAAGTTTGCTTACTACATGTAAAAGGGTTTTTATTTTGTGTGTGTGTATAAAACCTTTAGGGTTTCTACAAACATATAAATGTTTCCTTTTAACAGAGATAACTTTTCTTTTTAAATTTTATTTGGATACCTTTTGCATCTTGCCTAATTTCTCTGGCTAGTACATCTAGTACCATATTGAGTAGAAGGGAGGAGAACAGTCATTCTGACCTTGTTCCAAAATTGAGACGAAACGACTGTACCTTTCACTATTGAGTATGAGTTTAGCAGTATGTTTTTTATATGGGGGCTGTATTATGCTGAGGTAAGTTCTTTCTATACCTAATTTGTTGACAGCTTTTATAAGAAAGGCATTGAATGTTTTTAAATGCTACTTTTGCATTTATTGATGTGATTGTGTGATTTTTAGCTTCAGTTTTGTTAATATAGTATTTCATATTTATGGACTTGCATATATTGAACCATCCTGTCATTAAGGGGTACATCTCAGTTACAATATATGGTCCTTTTTATGTGTTGTTGACTCAGCTTGCTTATATTTTGCAAGGATTTTTTAAAATTTATTTTTTATTATTATTCATACATTAAATCGCTATACATCATTTAGATTGTGAAAAAGACTCCACCCAGCATGATATACATCTCAGTCCAGCCCAGTTGAGACCACCACACACAACCTCATCAACAGATAATAAACTTTATCTGTGTTCCATAAGTGTCTTACCTCTCCATTTCCCCCCCACCCCCAACTTTCCTACACTCTTCCCCTCTCACGCTCTTTCCACTTTATCTCTAGTGTGAGGATTTTTGCATCCATGTTCATTAGAGATATTGATCTTTATTTTTTTCTTGTGATGTCTTTGTCTGGCTTTGGTGTCAGCGTGATCTCGGTTTTTCCTTTTCTTTTCCTTAGTCTAGATAAAGCTTTGTCAATTTCATCTTTTCAAAAAAAAATCAGTTTTATTAATTTTTTCAATTCTGTATTTCATTTATTCCTAATCTAATCTTTATTATTTTTCTTCCTTATGATAAATCTGGACTTCTTTTTTCATAACTCCTTGAATTATAAACTTAGATTTCTTATTTGAGAATTTGAAGTTCTTTTCCTTCTCTTCCTTCTTCTTCTCCTCTTCCTCCTCTTGCATTTCTTCCTCCTCCTTCTCCTTCCCTTTCTTTTCTCCCTTTTAATGTAGGCATTTATTACAATACACTTTCTTCTTGGAACTATTTTTGCTGAATCTGTTTTTGGTACCTTATGTTTTCATTTTTATTTTCTGATTTCTTTTTTAATTTCTTATTTCATCCAGTGGTTCTTCAAGAATATCTTGTTTAATTTCCATGTATTTGTGATGTTTCCTATTTTGCTTTTGTTATTGATTTGTAGTTTCATTCTGTTGTGGTCAGAAAAGATATTTCTAATGATTTCAATCTTAAATTTGTTAAAATTTGTTTTATGACCTAGAATTTGACCTATCCCATACAGTCCTCTGTATGCATTTGAGAAGGACCCATATTTTACTATAATGAGTGAAATGTTCTATATATTACTGTTAAGTCCTGTTGGTATATAGTGTTCAAGTTTTATTATTTATTTTCTGTATCCATTGTTGAAAATGAAGTAATGAAGTCTACTATTATTGTATGCCTATCTTTTTCTCCCTTTGTATCTGTCAGTGTCTGATATATATATATATATATATTTATAAATATATTTATCCCCTATTTCTGACCCTCTGCCCTTTCCCATCCTCCTCTCACACTGTCTCTGGTGTCTACAGTTGTTTTCCATTCCTTTTCCCCCCACATTTTATTGATCACACAGTTTCTTATATAATCTAACTACTTTCAATAGCAAACACATGTGACA
>NW_006159939.1:2010388-2018097 GCF_000334495.1 Tupaia belangeri chinensis | reverse complement strand
ATATATATATATATATATATATTTAGGTGCTCTGATATTAAATTTCCTGCATTTGATTCTTTTATGGTTATGTGATGACCTCTTTTGTCTCTTATGACAGTTTTTGACTTAAAATATATTTTGTCTGATATAGGTATAGACACCTCTATTCTATTTTAGTTATTTGATTGGAGTATCTTCTTTCAATCCATTCACTTGGAACCTATGTGTATCCTTCAATCTAAACTGAATCTTTTGTAGACAAAATATAGCTGGATCTTATTTTTTAATTCATTCAACCACTCTATCTTTTGATTGGTGAATTTAGTCCTTTTAAATGTAAAGTAATCATTGATAGGTGAAGTTTTATTGCTATTTTGTTGTTTTCTTTCTGTATTATAGCTATTTTATTTCTTTTTCTCTTTTGCTGTCTTGCTTTTTCATAATTTTTTAAAATTTAATTTATTTGGATTTTTTTTTTAAGTTTGTGCTATCAGCTTTTTTTTTTTTTTGTGGTTACCATGAGGTGGGCATAAAACTTCTTATAGTTATAACAGTTCTAATTTGAACTAATAACAACTTAACTTCAATTACATCTAAAAACTAAACACATCTACACCCTCCCACACTTCCTACTACCACCAATTTTACAATTTTTTAAAAGGTTTTTCCCACAGGCATGGACAGGTGCTATCAGCGACAGAGAGAGACAAAGAGAGAGAGGGTGAGAAATCACCCCATTGAGGAATAGTCACATCACAGTCTATTTTTGTCCATTTCCCTCTCAGGACTCTGGGCATTCATACACATTTGCTTGGCATAATTTTTAAGCTGCCAAGTCCAGGTCTTGAACAATGGTCAGCCATGTGGGAATTTGATGCCTTAACCACCATGCCTGCTGGCCTCATCACTAAGCTTTTTAAAGATCATTATTTTGAATTCTTTGTATGGCAGTTTATAGATTTCTATTTATTTTAGTTACTAGAGTTTTATTTGTTTTTCTCTTGTTGTAATGTTTCACCAAATCTTTGTAATTCTTGTAGCCCTGCATTAGTGTATGTTCATTTGAAGTTGCTATCATCTTTTCCAGTCTTTACAAACTGGTTTGAAAAGAAAAGTCACTCATTGATTAGCCCAGCCATAGAAGCTGAGTGGACTAGCTGGAAGGATGAGTCAGCAAGTGGAGTCTGCTGATGGCTTCTGCAAGCAGATAGACCAGTTGTTGAGGACTGTGGTTGGCAAGCTTGCTGCCAGGTCTTCATGTAGATTTTCTACCAAGGGCCATGGTTAAGCTTTTGAGATCTGTGTCTTCATTATCATGCTGTCTCTATTCTTTATTGTTAGCTACCCCTCATGATCTAGCCATATTTATTTCTTCTGTGTTGTAGTTGAAGCAGGACAGAAGTGGACCTCTATAGTAGCTGCTTGAAAGACTGGGGAAGTTGAACTCTTAACTTCATGCTCTCTTTTTTCCACAGTGGGGTGATATGTGTAAAGTGAAATCTTAAGTTCATTAATGCATTATTTCTTGTTTTTGAGTTCCCATGGAGTGTTGTAACCTCATACCTGTATTCTGGAGCTCTGGAAAATGTATATTCATCTGCGGATGGCGTGTAGATTGGTGTATACATGAGCAAAATTTGAGATTTCTTATTTTGCCTTCTTGCTAATGTCATTAAAGTAATGCTCTCTGGGGGCTGATTTCTTTCATTCTGTTTGTCTTGCTCTGGTGAGTGCATGCACCCTCTGACAGAAACCTAAAAAAATAGTAATAATAAAGTGATGTCTTAAAGAATATTTTCTCCTATTTTTTAGATTCTTTTTTTTTCTATTTTTTAATAGAACTATGATTTATTTTATAAAACTTACATGTTGGACAACTGGATTTTTAAATTTGAATGTTCAATTTTATCTAATGTTTTAGAAATTTACATATTAATTTATCAATTAATTTTGTATCATTTTCCTATGATTGCCATAGCAAAGTACCTAAACCAGAAGATTAATAACAAGAGCACATCATTACTGTCTCACAGTTCTAGGAGCTAGAAGTTTAGTCAGTTTTACTAGGCCTAGTTCAAGGTCCTTTATAGGCTTGCATTCCTTCAGAAGTTCTACAGGGGAAAATCTGTTCCTTGCCTCTTCCAGCTTCTGTTGCTACTCTTATTCCGTTGTTTTTGACCATAACACCTCAAATCTCTGTTTTCATGTTTCTATCTGTTCTATGTGTGTTTTTATCAATTTTTCTTCTGCTTCTCTCTTATAAGAATACATGTAATTTTATATATCTACCCCGCTGTACATATACATGATATTTTCTATAAGATATGCCTAGAGGGACCAGCAGTTAGCGTAATGGCTATGTCACTGGACTCCTAGGTAGTCGACTGCGGTTCGCATCCCAGACCCAGTGGCTTAAAACTCATGCTGGGCATGTATGAATGCATGCCCACGATCCCAAGAGGAGAATGGAGGAGAAGAGATTGCAGTGTGGCCATCCCCCTGGGGGATGATTTCTCACTTTCTGTCTCTCACTGTCTGTCTGGTGAGTGCAGGTGCCTAATAGCAAAAATCTATCAAAAAAAAAAGATATGTGTAGGAATAAAAATTTTAATATTAAGGAATGTATATGTTTAAATTTTGAAAATAATGCCAAACTTTTTTTTTTCCAGAATGGTTTCATTAATGTATTTTTTTAAAGAATTATTTTATTTTATTTATTCATTCATTTTATTATTATTTTTTTTAATTTGACCAGAGAGAGACAGAGAGGGAAGGTAAGGAAGCAAGCCACCAGGGCCAAGACTCAATCCGTAGTTGGCCATATGGGAATGTCCAGTGCCTTAACCACCATGCCACCTGCTAGTCCCCATTAATTTTTTTTTTGGAGAGGTTTTTGCTATATGGTGCGTGTGCTCACCAGAAAGACAGAGAGAGACAGAGAGATAGAAAGCGAGAAATCACCCCCTAAGGCAGATAGCCATGCCTCAATCCCTTCTCCTCCATTCTCCTCTCAGGATCTTGGGCACACACACACACGCGCCCGGCATGAGTTTAAGCCACCAGGTCTGGGATGCGAACCGTGGTTGACTACATGGGAGTTCAGAGACATAGCCATTACGCTAACTGCTGGTCCCTCCATTAATGTATTTTTAAAACAGTAATGTATAAGAGAACTTGGGAATCCACATCCTTCCCAGTATTTTGTATGCTCAGACTTCTAAAGTTTTGCCAATTGAATGGCCATAAAATGGTATTATGTTTTGGCTCAATTTGTCCTTCACTGATCATTAAGATAATAATGACTATATTTATTGTGCATATGAATTTTTCTTCATTTACATGTTTTTTCTTTTATGGATTTTTTCATATATTTTCTCCTTTTAAGTTAATTTTTTTTTGAGAGGTTTTTGCTATAGGGCGCATGTGCTCGCCAGACAGACAGAGAGAGACATAGAGACAAAAAGCGAGAAATCATCCCCCCAGATGGGATGGTCACGCCGCAATCCCTTCTCCTCCATTCTCTTCTCGGGATCTGGGGCGAGCACACACAAGCACCCGGCGTGAGTTTTAAGCCACCAGGTCCGGGACGTGAACCGTGATTGACTACGTGGGAGTTCAGTAACATAGTCATTACGCTAACTGCTGGTTCCCGTTTTAAGTTAATTTTTGAAGATGTGTTCTTTATACTAATCTCATGTTGTTACAGCAAATGTCTTCTCTTGAATTTTGACCCTCATCCTATTTCACTTCCTTAATTGTTTGGATAAACAAAATTTCTTAATTTAAGAATAGTAAAATTTAGGGATTTGTTTGTTTATTTTTGTGAATTGAGAAATCATTCCCTACTGCAAAGTCTTACAATATTCATTTATATTTTTTCCCAAGATTTTTTTTATTTTTGTTTTTGAATTTTCAATTCTTATTCCATTAGAAAAGAGTTTTTAGTATGATATAGGGCAGGAATCAAATCAGATATTTTTCTACAATGGATAATTCTTTTGTAGCTTCATTTATTAAATAGCTATTACATTTTTCCATATTTATTCATATATATCAAAATTCCATAATTTATTAGTTCTTTTTCTAGAAATTAATAATTTCATCATAAGTTCTTATTGTTATAATAATAATCCTTTCAATATTTTTAGATTAAAAAATTTCTCATAATATGATTCATACATGAAATATATTTTGCTTTAAATATTTTTCTTTTAACATATGTATTTAAAAAGAAATACAGGGACCAGTAGTTAGCGTAATGGCTATGTCGCTGGACTCCCACGTAGTCGACCGCAGTTCGAGTCCCGTACCCAGTGGCTTAAACTCACACCGGGTGCATGTGCGTGCGTGCCCAAGATCCCAAGAGGAGAATGGAGGAGAAGGGATTGTGGCATGGCCATCCCCCCTGGGGGGTGATTTCTCGCTTTCTATCTCTCTGTCTCTCTCTATCTGGCGAGTGCACGCGCCCTATAGCAAAAACCTCTCAAAAAAAAAAAAGAAGAAATACAATTAATTCTAAAATTATGTATCTATTTAATATGCTAAATATTAAAGAAATATTGAGTTGTTGGAATAGTCATTTTTGCAAAGGAAAACATAGAAAAATACATCATGAATTTCCCATCTACCTAATAGATCTGTTTCCTTAGTATAGGTACTTTTGGAATTTTACTTCTAGAGTCAGTAAACAGGCGTACCTCAGAGATATTATGAGTTCAGTTCCAAATAACTACAACTAAGTGAATATTGCAATAAAGTAGGAAACATATTTTTTGGGTTTCTCAGTGCATATAAAATTATGTTTATACTATACCATGGCCTATTAAATGTGCAATATTATTATGTATAAAAACAATGTCCATACCTTAATCAATACTGTTGCTAAAAATGCTAAAAACTCGCCTGAGCCTTCACCAAGTTCTTAAGAAGGGTCTTGTTTTATTGTTGATGACTGCTGATTGATTTGGGTGTTCATTACTGAAGGTTGGGATGGCTATTGAAATTTCCTAAAAGGAGACAATAATGAAGGTTGACACATTGGTTGACTCTTTCTTTCATGGAATATTTCTCTGTAAAAACATCAAGCAATGCTGTTGATAGCATTTTATTCACAGTAGACTATCTTTCAAAATTGGAAACAGTACTCTCAAAGCTTGCCATTGCTTTTTCAACTAAATTGATGGAATATTCTAAATCTTTTATTGTCATTTCAACAATGTTCACAGCATCTTCATCAGGAATAAATTTTATCTCAAGAAATCTTCTTTGCTCATCCATAATAAACAATTCCTTATTCATTCACAGTCACATTTTCAGGTTTAACTTATAATTCTAGTTCTCTGGGTATTTTTACACCATCTACAATTGCTTCTTCCACAGAAGTCTTGAACTCCAAAGTCATTCTTGAGGGTTGAAATAAACTTTTTCCAAACTCCTGTTCATTTTGATAGTTTGGCCTCCTCTCATAAATCAAGGATGTTCTTAATGGCATCTAGGAAGATAAATCCTTTGCAGAGGGTATTTAATTTATTTTGCCCTAGTTCATCAGAAGAATCATTATCTATGACAGCAATAGCCTTACAAAATATATTTCTTAAATAATAAGACTTGAAAGTTGAAATTATTCTATGGACTGAAGAATAGATGTCATGTTAGCAGGTATGAAAACAACATTAATCTTCTGTACATTTCTACCAGAGCTCTTTGGCAACCAAGTACATTCTTTTTTTTTTTTTTTCTCTCTTTTTTTTGGACAGGTTTTTGCTATAGGGCCTGTGCGCTCACCAGACAGTCAGAGACAGACAGAAAGACAGAAAGCAAGATATCATCCCCCAGGGGGGATGGCCACGCTGCAATCCCTACTCCTCCATTCTCCTCTTGGGATCTTGGGCACACACGCACACACGCCTGGCGTGAGTTTAAGCCACTAGATCTGGGACTCGAACCGCAGTCGACTACGTGGGAGTCCAGCAACACAGCCATTACACTAACTGCTGGTCCCACCTTGTACGTTCTTAATGTACAGATTTATGTGAAGACTCTTTTTTCTGAGCAGAAAGTTTTAACAGTAGGTTTAAATTATTCAGTAAACTATGCTATAAACAGATGTGTCATCCACATTTTGTTGTTTCACTTCTAGGGCAAAGGCAGAATGGATTTAACATAATTACCAAAGACCCTAGAAAAATTTGGAATGGTTAACGAGCAGTGACTTCAAGTTAAAGTCACTCATTGCATTAGTCTCTAATGGGAGATCCGAACTGTCATTTGAAGTCTTGAAGCGAGGTATTGATTTACCCTCTCTAGCTATGAAAGTCTTGGATGGCATCTTCTTCCAATGTAATATACATTTTGTCCAGATTTTAAAAATCTATTATTTAGTGTGGTCGCTTTTATCTGTGTTCTTAGCTAGATCTTCCAAATCACTTGCTATAACTTCTACATGAGCACCTGATGGTTTACCTTGCACTTTTATGAAATATAGAATGCATTTCCTGGATATTTTCCCAGTTCTTGAGTGGAGAGTTGAGATAGCTATCATCTACAATCATTTGAATTCCCATGTCAGCTTTTTGATGAATGCAGTAAAGGGTATTTATTAGGACTTCCTGAATGGAAACTCTTGGAGTTCTCATCCTGATTACAGAGGCACACCATTGTAATCCCCATTGATGGGATTAATTCCACTCTGTTTATTTTACTCACTCTAAGTTCAAAGGCTCAATGGAAGCATCTATTTGGAAAAGCTAAGTCCTTTGCCAGCACCCTGAGTGCTGGGGTTGGGAGGCATATAGAGAAGTGGGCTTTTGCTCTTTTCATGTTCTCTAGTGTGAGATAGTTTTTAAAAACATGTATAATGAGTAATTCTTATACATTCAAAGATAGGTCCAACTCTAGGCAGACAGAGACATGCAAGTAAAATTTGCCTACAATCACAGAGCTAAGTGAGAGAACTAATTTCACTAACTCTTTCTACTCAGCAATACTGCCACCATTCTTACCTAAAAGACAAAAGTAGATGTTGTGTACTATTAGATAAATAATTATAATACCTTGAATCATTTATATTGTATCTAAAAAAGTCTTCAACTCCTATTTACACGTAAAAAATTAGTAGTATAAAGCAAGTTTCTTAACATTTTTAACAGATGACAAACCAAAATATAGATAAATAATTTGCCCATTACCAAAGAGAAGAAGAATGAACATGATATAGATAAATAATTTGCCCATTACCAAAGAGAACATGATTTGTTTTTCCTAAGTCTGTTTCAACCCACTAGTATCCTCTGCCCTCTGAAAAGAAAAGGATATGGCTACAAACTAAATACATGAAGGTGAATGATATATTTTCCTCCCAGAAAATCTTGTGTGATGCTGGGATTAGTAATAGGAAAACTGAAATTTGGGAGATATAAAAAGTAATGGATTTGGTCAGCCTCAGCTATGAAAGGATTACAGCAAAGTTCAATTATCATAGCTTTAATAATGCAAAGTCCAGCTTAGTACATGTCCCTCTCTTAAATGGAAAGGTTCTCTACTAACTTCTTGGCACATTTCCACTTTAATAATCCATCACCATCTGTGGAAACAAAGCTAGTATTAGAGGCCTTCTCTAAATGGATTACATGTTTCTTAGCAGACACCTGTTCAGAGCACTTAGGTATTAGCTGATTTGGGAATCTAAAATGCATTCATATCTATTGATTGAGCCTAGATGTTGTATT
>NW_006159939.1:1936411-2010376 GCF_000334495.1 Tupaia belangeri chinensis | reverse complement strand
AGTGGTAGTTTTAGAAGGAAAATATAATGAAAAATCATTATATATTTCATTTTGAATTCTTTGAATTTGAGATTGTCCTAAGCAGGTCTTAATTTATTTGTATAGCACAGCGTAATTTATGAAATACTCCCACTATGCAGCTATACTATGAAACACTGATATTACGACAGTGCAATAGTGTTTTCAGTAGTGTGGACTAAAGAGCTGGGGGAGTCTGAGAAAGTGCCTAGTTCTGCCATATTCAAAGCCCAGGAACTCTCTACAGGATTTAGCATGCCTGGCCTGCCTGGTTGAAGGAGTCAGCACTAAAACTTAGGTGGTATAATGGCTAGTCCAGAGTATTCTTTCTCTTATTTTGGGCTACCTATGAACTGGAGAAGAATCAAAATGAAAGTAAGTATAAACTTGAATAGTATAATAACTTGCATCATAGAAACATACTGAGCTTTGAAAGGCAAATCTAGTAATTCAAGAAGAAACGGCAGAATTTACACAGGAAAGGAAACTAATTGTAAGAAAATGTAGTTCATCCTTTAAATTCTAAATACTTTGAATACTTTAGAATACTTCAAATATGCTATAATTTAAGCACCCTTTAAATTCTAAAAACTTTAGAATTTAAAGAAATCAGAGTCACCCAGGATTCTGATATCCAGGGGAATGAATGTTTTCCAGACTGGAATTTGGCTGGACATATGGACTTGCACACTGTATACATGGTCCAGGACCTAGGAACAACTCAGCATCTCCTGGAAAGGCAATATGCTTTATGATAAGATCCAGCTCGAGTAAGAAATAACAGCCCATCATGCACTTTGAATATTTAGGGAGCAATAACACAAATATTCCAGTGAATATGGCTGTGGAGAAATGCATGAAGAAAGAGAAAAGCAGGAGTGAACCAAGGTAGCCATTCTTCTGTTTCTCAGGACAGCAAGAAAGGAAAGGGGTAACGTAGGGAATCTCGGAGAAACCAAAAAACAGATGGAAAGATGGAAGGTGTTTTTTTTTGTTGTTGCTTTGTTTTTTTAAAAGTTCTCTTTCTACTGTCCTTATCAGGAACCTCGATACCCAATATATGGTTTTGTGAGAAAATGTCTCGTAACAAAGGACTTTGTCTAACATGATAAAGCTAGGTATATATGTAGGTCCCCCCTTTACATATCATATTTATAATGTGGTACATTGATGGTGAACATATTTTGGAGTAAACACGTTCAACACTCCTAAACTTATTTAAAAAGTTAAGATAAAAAACAAATGGTTCTTGGTCCTACAAGCTAAGTGTCCTTCTTATTAATAAAATCTCATTTATAGTTTAGCAAAGAAAAAAGATACATAGAGGTAAATTTCTTAAAGCATAAAAATATATGGAAATGGCTATTTTAAGATTTTATTTTTTTACTCCAGTGTGGTATATTCCTGTTTTAAGTGTTTTTAAGAATCACCTGATTAGCGTAAAAACAAAAAGATTCTTATGTCCCACCAGCAGAAATTCTGATTAGAGGGTTTAGGAGAGCCCATACACTTTAGTTCTTATCAAGATCCCAGTAGATTCTGGGACTAGCAGTTAGCGTAATGGCTATGTCGCTGGACTCCCATGTAGTCAACCACGGTTCACGTCCCAGACCGGTGACTTAAAAAACTCATGCCGGGCGCGTGTGCATGCATGCCCAAGATCCCGAGAGGAGAATGGAGGAGAAGGGATTGCGGCGTGGCCATCACCCCTGGGGGGTGATTTCTGGCTTTCTGTCTCTCTGTCTCTGTCTGGCGAGTGCACACACTCTATAGCAAAAATCTCAAAAAAAAAAATAAGAATCCCAGTAGATTCTGAAGCTCATGGTCTTGAGAAATATGCAGTGATCCCTCTATCTAGGGAGGACAGTATATTTGTTTTGTTCAGCTGTGGCTAAGCGCTTAAACATGTATATCATACAGCTGTAGAGCTTAATGTTGTACAAAAGAGGTGGAGAATATGAAAGGAATTGCAAGGAGCAGAATGGAAACGGTGGCCTATATCATGAGAGCTGATAGGAGGAGGACTTTTCTTTGAAAAAAAAAAAAAACCATGATAAAATAGAAAGGCTTTGCATTCTTTTGTTGTAGCACTTTGTTTAGATGTTTATCTTTTTCTTGAGAAGGGGAGAGGTTTTTTCTATAAGGCGCATGTGCTCACCAGAAAGACAGAGAGACAGAAAGCGAGAAATCACTCCCCGGGGATTGGCTATGCCTCATTCACTTCTCCTCCATTCTCTTCTTGGGATCTTGGACATGCACACACACATGCACCCACCATGAGTTTAAGCCACTGAGTCCAGGACTGGAACTGTAGTCGACTACATGGGAGTCCAGTGACATAGACCAACTGCTGGTCCCAGTGTTTATCTTTTAAAATGTGTTCTTGGGTCATACCATTAGTACTGATGGTTGGTGGCTGGGAATTTCAGTGAGGTGCTTTGTCAATAAAGGTATTGAAATGCACAGAAATAGATAAAATTCAGCATTTTGGGTAATGTAAACATCCATTCCCAAGAGTTACTATTTGAATATGTCATTTGAAAAGGATATATAAAGATGGAGATATTTCTGTATCTCCATTTACAAGACATATTTATTTCTGCTATAGATTCTCTGAGGAAAACATGTTTATTATTTTTAAGCTATTTGCTTATAGTTCATAAAACAAAAGTGCTGCTTCTTCAAGAGTTGGCAACAGTAACTAAATATAAAGTTACCTCATAGGTTTCTGGATACTAGCTATTAAAGAAGAGTTCCCAAGATAGCGTATACTGTAGAAGTGAATTTAATGACTAAATCAGAATATTACAAAGTTAGAAAAAGGGATCAGCCAAACCAAAAGCAATCAGCACTAAAATTTATGTGGTATAATGAGTATGACAGAAAAATTCTATCATAATGTGACTCTATGGAAAAGAAAATAGGCCCATAAATTTTAAGACTATTAATGTTAATGTTTACAACATTTAAATTATTTTTAGGGGAAATTTTAAGGGATAAAATAGCATGAACTAAATAATGAACAAGGTGAAAAGCAATGTGCAACAGGAGAAAATGGAATGAGTGTTGAAAGAAAAACAAAACAAATTTAGGAAACTAGGCCTATAAAAGACAAAGGAATGATTGAGTATGACCACAAAGAAGTTAAGAATGTTTTCTAAAGATGAAACCCATAGGTCAAATTACCTAAACTCATTTCAAGGTGAGGTCAGTTGGGAAGAAGAAACAGGGAAACAATGATTGTGGCATTCCATGGCTAGAAGAGATTGAAGAGATTAGTCGCGTTTAGTCTGACACCTTTCCTTAAGGCTGATGTGACACTGCTATAACATGGCATAGAAGGGTCTCTCTGGTCCCTATTAATTTATCACAGTACACACCTTTAATAATTTCCCTTGACACTTTTTTTCCAAGTACCATATCCTACTCTCTGTCCTGATTTTGAACTTCATTATTTTCTGCTCTATTTTTACCTCTGCCTGGTATTCTGGATTCAACAGTTATATTAAATTTGTCTATGTGGTGAGGTGGAGGAGCAGGTGTTGTAGTGGTTAGGGTGCTGGACTCCTACACGGCTGACCATGGACCTGGACATGGCAGCTTGAAAATCATGCCCGGTGTGTGTGTGTATGTGTGTGTGTGTGTGTGTGTGTGTGTGTGTGTGTGTGTGCTCAAAATCCTGAGATGAGAATGGTTGAGGAAGGATCGTGATCATGGCTTGTGGCATGGCCATCCACCCTGGGGTGGGAGAGATGATTTTTCATTTTCCCTCTCTAGATCTCTCTCTCTCTCTCTCCAGTGAGTGCATGCATTCTATGGCAATAACCTAAAGAAAAAAAATTAACTGTGAATGCACCCTTTTCTTGTTTGATCCACTCCTTGACACTTTCAAATCATGACATATCCTTAATTGCTTATTGCCACCCCTTCAACCAAATTTTCTTTTGCCCTGTGATCACAATGAATGTGTCGATGGAAAAATATAACCAACTGTAAAATTAATAATTAATAATTAATGCGGTTTATTTCCAAGCCAACTGTGAGTGACCTAGGCCCAGAGAAGAGGCATACATGCCTTTTCTCGGGGTGATCATGTACAGAGGTTCCTTTTATTTGCTTTTGAGATTGACACACAACATTTAATTAAAAGATTTCCCATTGGTCTGGCCCCAAAAGGCGGGACATGTAGAAGCAGGGGGGGGGCTTGTCGGTTATAGGTGGGGTCCACAAATTCTTAGGTCATGATTGGATGGAAAAATCCCTTTAGTTAAAGAAAGGCTTAATCTACATCTCAAGGAAAAGGGAAGTTCTGTGTCTTGGGAAGGCATAAGCAAAAGAATACACTAATCGGTTGAAATATACATCTCAAAGATACTATGCCAGGGACAGGAGGTAGGAAGAATCCTGTTAATAGAAAATAAATGGTCTGTTAATGTTTGTGGGCATGACTTCCCCAGTCCCCTTTTGAAAAGATTTTGGAAAAATAGGAAAAGTAGTCAGACTTCTGTCCACAAATGTAAGTATGTAAATCAGTTCAATCTATTAATTTGAAAGCTAAATAAATGAAGATTTATATAAATTGGCTAGCTTACCAAAATCTGTTAATAGACTTCATCCTGGTCTAATTAAATCCATCCCAGTTCTTTTCCTGTAATCCCAATTCTCTCTTTTTTTAGTTTTAACATCGTCTTGGCACACTTGGCAAAATAAAAATTTTAAATCTGGTCTTCCTAGCAACATTTTTATGAAAATTCCTTTTATTCTTTGCAATATCCAAATAGCATGTTGGGCTTTCTTGCTTGGGTGAAATTTATACTCATGCCTCCTTTTTTGTTAGGTACTTCTTTGGTTATTTATGGCACTGGAAGATTTAAAGGCATTATGACTTATTGAAAAGAACAAGTTTAGGATGTGACAAACTATGTTGCATGTTTTAAAAGCCAGCATAATGCTGGAATGCATAAACATGCTTAGTATAAACAGTCACCAAAGCAGAGTATTCCTGTTTTGTTCAGCAGTGGTCAAGCTCGTAAAAATGTGTGCTCCACGGTCCTAGAGTCTAAAATTTAATATGGAGGTGGAGAACCTGAAGGGAATTGCAAGGAGCTGAAGAAAAATCGCTGTCAGAATAGTGAGGGCTGATAGAAATAGCATATTTTGATTTTCCTCTACACCCCATCGCACATTTTATAAAAAGATGATGTGAGTTCAGAGTTAGCCATTGTTTTCTAAAGTGGCATTATCGTCTAAAATGACAGTGTCCATCTGGAATCTGAGAAAGCACGAGGAGCTGAAAATGCTTAAAGCTTTGTGATTTTGGTCTGGCCATGCTGATTTGACATGTGTGGTGCAGACAAGAAATGATGGCATTCAGGCTCTGCTGGAGGTTGAAGGAAAGTGGGGAGCTAAACTAGTAAAGGCAAAGAGGAAGGCATGGATGGAGTACCTTTGATACAAGCTTCTAGAGTTTGGAAATTCTGGGCAGATTATCAAAATGTAACTCAATACATAATCCCAAAGAAAGCATAAACAGATTATTTCCTTTTTATTACCATTTTTTACCCAACCTATAAATACTAAGAACATTTTCTTGGCTTCAAAATTTATAAAATTAAACATCCTAGATGTTTCAAATGTAAATTAACCTCTAATAGACTCTAGAAACCAGATTTAAATGCTTAGAAATCTATTCTGGGTGCTAGTAATATAAAATATAAAGTTTCCAATAAACTTCAAAGATTAATATTGTGTATACCAGAGGCATAAAAGTCATCGCCTTTCATGCTCAGGTTTAGCTTTCATTAGTTTTAGCCTATCTCCACGATTTTGGAAACAATGACTTGCTTCAACAGAAATGCCACTTGACTTACGAGGTTTGACTAATTGGGGAAAACAATCTTCGGCAAAATGAATGGTGGTAGAAACTGCCTGGAAATGAGAGAAATGGGAGTAGCTCAGAGAGAAACTTTCCTGTATTTTTTGGCAATTACTTCCAGAGCCGTTTATGAGATTTAAACAGCATATAGAGGGTAAGAGAAAGAATTGCTGAAAGTGACAGCTTCTTAAGCCTTATGTGCTTGAATTTTAGCAAGGCCAGGCATTGAAAAATGAAATCTTGAGAGCGCATATTAACCAAAAATCCAAGAATGGGGGCTTGTCCTTAAAAAGTGATCAGCTACTGGGAACCAGCAGTTAGCGTAATGGCTATGTCGCTGGACTCCCACGTAGTCCACGGCGGTTCGCGTCCCGGACCCAGTGGCTTAAAACTCACACCGGGCGCGTGTGCGTGCGTGCCCAAGATCCCGAGAGAATGGAGAAGAAGGGATTGTGGCATGACCATCCCCTCTGGGAGGAGCTTTCTCGCTTTCTGTCTCTATGTCTCTCTCTGTCTGTCTGGCGAGCCCACGCTCCCTATAGCGAAAACGTCTCCAAAAAAAAAAAAAAAGTGATCAGCTACTGATGATTTGGACCCTAGATATCACAGATACTGCCTGAGAAATAACTGCAGTCTGTGGTTTGTTGTCAAGATGGTAATTGTCTTACTCAGGCAGGAATGGAGAAGCATTCTCAAACCTTTAACTTGGTTTTCTACCACACAGTGTTTTATGAAACAAATTCTTTTATGACCCCAAATTCTAGTCCTGAACATAATATATCACAGTAGCAGCACTGGAGGTAGATTTTAGGTTATTCCAATCTACTTCCCTGCATTCTTTTTCTTTTATGTGCCTAAGTAGCTTTAACACTGGATCAGTGGTAGTGTCCAAACTGAGGTCTCCATGCTAAAGTTGGGAGAGGTACAATAGGAACCAAAAGTCCTCAGTCTTCAAGATCTAAGGAAGTACCACAGGTGACTAATGGGATGACAAGATTATAAGGAAGGCAGAGAGTAGTGAGTTATTAGCATTTGGGTGATCTTTCCACCTCAGATGTGATAGTTATTATAAGTCTTGATAGGATGAATGGAAGCCAAGAAGTCACAATGATGATAATATTATACTGTAGAACATTTATTTCCTTATGTTGCTAAACTCATGGATACTTTCACACTTCATCTACCTTGACCATTCGGTAACATTTCATATAGTTGATTTTTTTTTTTTTTAGAGCCACAAGTCTGAATGATATTTTGCATACTTTAATAATCCCAAGAAGATGCTGTTGAGTTCTTTTTTTTAATGCTCATTTCCATATAAAAGAGACTGAGAGCCCAGCCACTGTGGCTCCAAAGGTAGGGTGCTACTATGCTTGGTTAGAGCTGCGTGGGAAGAAGTTTGGTCCTGGGATCATCAACCTATGACACACCTGTAATCCTAGCTAGCTGGGAGGCCAGGGCAAGAGGATTGTGACATGGTGAGATCAAGAGAGAGACTGAGGCTCAGAGAGGTAAAGCAACTTATCTGACTTTACATACTTAGACTATTTGACTCTAGAATCCTAGGCTTTAATCAATATACTTTATGCCTTTTTTTATACCACATTGGAAAGGAAGTACAGACATGAAAGAGGTGGTATATAAAGATAACACACAAATTTGGGGCCAACTGGTGGCATGGCAGTTAAGGCATTGGACTCCCACATGGCTGACCACAATTCGAGTCCTAGACTTGGCAGCTTGCTTTCTCTCCCTCTCCCTCTCCTTCCAATTAAAAAATAATGCTAAATTAAATTAAATTAAATTAAATTATTACTTAAAAAAAGATAAGGGGGTTAATAGACTACATGTCCCTATGCAATGTAAGATAAAGTTTAAAGGAGCAGTTAGGCAAGCTATCCAGAGCACAGAAGCTTGAGGTCAGATTGGAAGTATTAATAATAACAAAAGTAAAAAGCAGGAGACTGAGGAAGAAGAACACTGAGGAACTGAAAAGGCATATTATTGGTTATTTCTTTCTGATGAATGTTGATTTCAGCTAAAATGGTGTTCTCAAGGTGGATGTGTAAAATGAGCTATTGGAATATGAAAAAAAAAATGGTTAGGTGTTAATCTAACACTAGTTATATAATATTTGTTATCAAAAAAGAAATATATTGTTTTATAAATATTAAACATATGGATTGATCTTAGTGGCTGCTGCTGCTTCTATTCTCTTCCCCATTATGATTCTAATTCTAATTCCTCTGATTCTTCTCCTCCTCCTTTGAATTATTGATTCAAATTCTTCTTCTGAGTCTCCTCCTTCCCTTTTTTTTCCTTTTTCTCCATCTTTTCTTGGATATATATATAAGAAAGGAAAATAAAATGTGCATTTCCCAAAATATCCTGAAAGATAAGCAGAAATTTTACAACACAATAAGTAGTAATGGTTTATCACAGTTAATTAAGCCTAGCAAAGTGGATTTTTTTTAAAGAGAGATATTTTTACTGCAGGGCATGTGTGCTTGCTGGAGAGACAGAGACAGAAAGCAAGAAATTACCCCCCTCAGGGGTTATAGCCACACCACAGTCTCTTCCCCTCCATTCTTCTCTCAGGATTTTGGGACTGCACACATATGTGCCTGGAGTGAGTTTTAAGCCACCAGGTCTGGGACTTGAACTGTAGTCTACTAAGTGGGAGTCCAGTGACATAACCTTTATGCCACCTGCTGGTCATGTGGAGTGGATTTTAGAATTGCAGCATTTGGTTTTAATTTGCTAGCCCTGTACCATGGGCACACACTTGCCTGATGTACCAAAGGAGATCTCTGGACTTGAATTAGCAGCCATCTGATGTGAAATTCCCTTGCAGAATATGTTTTACTGTTGCACAAGCATCTGACCTCTGGCTTTTAATGACATTTTAAAATCTATATTTTTTCAAAATATATTAATCGATTATCACTTCAAATCTTAGATTATGTATACATATTTTATTTACATATTCTGATTATCTTAGATTTTTTATTTAAAAAATTCACTTTAAAGTTTTATTCTACATGGTATAAAATAGGTTAAGGTATGAATATGGCCTACTATTTCATCATGTTTTATTGCATAGACTGTTTTTATGCATTCCATTTTCATTCATTTATTGTTGACTATGGTGGTTTTATCTTTTTTTTTTTTTTTTGGAGAGGTTTTTGCTATAGGGCATGTGCCCTCGCCAGACAGACCGACAGGGACAGAGAGACAGAAAGTGAGAAATCACCCCCCGGGGGGATGGCCACACCACAATCCCTTCTCTTCCATTCTCCTCTCGGGATCTTGGGCACGCATGCACACACGCCTGGCGTGAGTTTTAAGCCACCAGGTCCGGGATTTGAACCGCGGTCGACTACGTGGGAGTCCAGTGACATAGCCATTATGCTAACTGCTGGTCCCTGGTGGTTTTATCTTTATTAATTGGTATGGCAAGTCTTTTCTCAATAGTCTTAGAATTTATGATTGCTATTTTAGAAATTTATTCTTCATGCAAACCTCAAGATAACTTAATCTCTTCTTTCTTGGAATAAGACAGCTGGGATTAGAATTGGGATGACATAACAACTTTATATTATTTTTGTGACAATTGGCATTTTACATTCAAAGACATTTTTTGTTTTGTTTAGATTATATTTCATGTCCCCAGTAAGACTCATTTTTTTTTTTGACTATTACATTGAAATTTTTTAACCATCTACATTTACAAAAATTGCTAACATGGAAAAAGTATTTTATGTATTTACTTTGTATATAGCCACTTTACTGATTTCTTATTTTTTTAGAGTTTTTTTCCTTTGGGCATGTGTACTCACCAGAGAGAGACAGAGACAGAGACAGAGACAGTGAGAGAGAAAGTGAGCAATCACCCTCCTCCCCCACCAGTGATAATTGCCTCCCCACCCCTCACCCCTCACCCCGAGAGAATTGCCACAGTGCAATCCTTTCTTAGTCCTCCTGGAATCTTGGGCATGTGTGCACGTGCACCTGATGAGTTTGAAGCCGCTGGATCTGGGACTTGAACTACATTCTTTGGCCTTCCAGAAAGTCAAAAGCAGAATGCCTTGACTATCCCCAGAAACTTTTGCCATGACCTTTGCTCTTGATAGGTTCACTTTTGTATCAACTGGATCACTTTCACTTCTTGGTAGATAGTGCTTTGATTGTGCTTTGTTTTCAGAATCATACTGGTAAAACCATGTGCTAGATTCTTTTTCATATTATAATTCTTTACAGAAATCTTTGTCTGCAACTTAATCTGGGTTAAACAGTTTTGCCACTCATCAAGAAGAAGGTTTGCTCAACTTTAATTTTCAGTCAAAATTATAAGCTAAAGCAAATGAGATGCTTATACTGTTGGCTGTTGTTTCTGCTGTTAACTATAAATAATCTCCAATTAGGGCCTGAACTAATTTTTTCTTGCAAATTGATGGAGTTGATCTGCCACTGCAGGACTCATCTTTAATATTGTCTGATCCCTTCTTAAAATGAGTTATCCATTTGTAAACTGCTGATTTCTTTGGGACATTGTCCCTATAAACTTATCTTAAAACATCAATAATTTCACCATTCTGTCCAAGCTTCATCATAAATTTAATATTTGTTCTTGTTTTGATTTTAGCAGAATTTATGTTGCCTTCTTAGGGACTCTTTTCTAGAATTTGTTTATAGAGTGTTTTGTGAAAATTAGATGAGGCTTTAGCAGAAAATGCCCAAGAAAGCTTCACTAGAGTCCTTTACCACCACAATGCTCCTGCTCGTTCCTCTTATTAAACAATTTTGAGAGAGAGCAATTTTGTGTTTCAATGGGAAATCATTAGGTATCCACGTTATGGTTCTAATTTGTCTACTTCTGACATTTTTCCTCTTAAGAAAATCTTTAAAGGACCTTATTTTTATTTTAATAATGTAGAGAAAGCTGTATTGTTAATGCAGTTAAATGCCTAGAACTCTCATTTGTTCAGGTATAAATTAAATGGCTGGTATCATCTAATAATATTTATGTTACCTATTAAATTTCACTTTGTATTCTATTTAATAAAACCTCCCCCAAAATTTGGATAAAGATGGTAATGACAAACATTTCTCTTTTTCCCTCTGTATAAGAAAAAATTCAGTCAATTACTGACGTTTGGTTTTTCTAAGCTACATGATATTTCCTCTATGTGATTTTAGTCCTTCCATTTATATTTGGTGTACTCTTAGTAGTTGTAGCTTTATTGACATGACTTATTATTTCTATATATTTGATATTGTTATATTATTGATATGATTAAACCGACTTGATTGTGCTTTTCATTTATTATCGTCTTTGTGATTTTTGAATTTACTCCATTTTACTAATATTCCTGTATGATATAGAATATTATAATTAATCAGAATTATTACAGTTCTGTCCATTCTCTACTCCTCAACTTAGCTTGTGGTTCATACCATCTTTTTTTTTTTTTTTTTTGAGTGGTTTTTACGATAGGGTGCGTGCGCTTTCCAGAAAGACAGAGACAAAGAGACAGAAAACAAAAAATCACCCCCCAGGGGAAATAGCCATGCCACAATCCCTTCTACTCCATTCTCCTCTTGGGATCTTGGGCACACACGCACACGTGCCCAGCAGGGTAGGCCCCGGGGTCCAGGATCTGACCCGCCATCAACTACGTGGGAGTCCAGCAACATAGTCATTACTCTAACTGCTGGTTCCCTGAAGAATATTCATTTACAGTAGGTACACAATAGTCATTTTTTGTATCCCCCCCCCAACTTCCCACTCAAAATCTCCACCCCACCACCCCCTGCTTCTTTCAGGAGAGCTAGCTCTGGTTTCTCCTGTTATCCTTCTATATTATGACTTCAAGATCTTAAAATGTGCTGTTATTTCTTTCCTCATATCCTCCAATATTTCACTGTCTTTTTTATTTTTATTTTAAAATTATTTTTAGGTCATGCACACACACTAGAGAAAGACAGAGAGACACAGAGAAAGGGAAAATGAAAAATCACCCTCCTGGGGTAATGGCCACATTATAGTCCCTTCTCTACCATTCTTCTCTTGAGATTTTGGGCTTTCTCATCCTTTGGGTAAATACCAAGGAGTGGGATTACTGGGTTATATGGTAGTTGTATTTGTAGGTTTCTGAGAAACCTCCATATTGTTATTGTTCTCCTCAGTGGCTGCACTAATTTATACTTCCACCCACAGTGTAGGATAGTTCTCTTTTTACCACTGCCTCACCAGCACTTGTGTTCTTTCTTTTTCTGATTATAGCTGTGCTGGCGGGTTAAGTGATATCTCACAGTGGTTTGATTTGAACTTCCCTTATGACAAGAGATGTCAAGCATTTTTTCATATACCTTTTGGTCTTTTATATGTCTTTCTTAGAAAGTTGTCTTTTAAGCTCATTTGCTTTTTAAAATTAGATTCTTCTTCTTTTCTTTTCTTTCTTTCTTTCTTTTTTTTAGATGAGCTGACTGAGTTTCCTGTATATTCTGGTTATCAATCTCTTTTCTGAAGCATGTCTTACAAATATTTTCTCCCATTCTATGTGTTTTCTCTTCACTCTTATTATTTTTTCTTTGCTGTACAAAAGCTTTTTAGCTTGATATAATCCCATTTGTCTACTTTGTGAAAATTTTTTTTTTTTGCCATTACTTTAGAGGTCTTATTTAAGAAATCTTTGCCTACGCTAATGACTTCAAGTCCTTCAAGTGTTACTCCTGTGTTTTCTGGCACTAATTTTATAGTTTGAGGTTTTACATTTAGATTTTTGATCCATCTTGAATTGAGTGTTGTTAATATGAGAGATAAGTGTCCAGTTCCATTTTTCTGCAGGTGGATGTTAGATCTTCCAGCACAATTTACCCAAGAGACTTTCTTTTCTCACTAGATTATCTTGTGTCCTTGATTAAAAAAATCTGTTGATTATATGTTTTGGAGCTTACTCCTGGATTTTCTAGTCTCTTTCATTGGTCTATGTTTGTACCCTACCATGCTGTTTTAATTATCACAATTTGTAATATATTTTGTTAGGTTGGGTAGTGAGATGTATTCTATTTTATTCTTTTTGCATAGCATTGTCTTTGCAATATGTGATCTTTTATTAATTCAGACAGATATTATGATTTTAAAATTATTTTTGTGAAGAATATCACTATTTTGATCAGAATCGTATTGAATTTGTAAATTAATTTGAGTAGAACAGGCATTTTGATTATATTGATTCTTTGATTCTTCCAGTAAGAAGGGCTGTCTTTCCATTTTTTTTCTATCTTTCTCAATTTCTCTCTCTCTCTCTCTCTCTTTTTTTTTTTTTTTTTTAGTTGTAGAGGTATTTTACCTCTTTGGTTAGGTTTAGTTCTCAGTATTTTTAATCCTCAGTATTTTATTTTATTATTTGTGTGTGTCTATTGTAAGTGGGATTACTTATTTCAATTTTGCCTCAGTCTGTTTATTGTCAGTGTATAAAAACACTATAAAATTTGCATACTGATATTTCATTCTGCCAGTTTACTTAACTCATTTATCACAAAAACTGGGATTTTTTTTTTCTTGGATTCTTTTGGGTTTTCTATGTATACAATTATGTCATTTGTGAAGAAGGACAATTTCAGTTCTCCTTTTTCTATTTTAATTCCTTTTACTTTTTAAATTTTTTAGAAAATATTTATTTTATTTTTTATTTATTCATTCATTTATTATTTTTTTTTAATTTGACCAGAGAGAGACAGAGGGTGAGAGTGAGAGAGAAAGTAAGAAAGCAAGCCACTAGATTCAGGACTCGAACCCTGGTTGGCCATGTGGGAGTGTCCAGCATCTTAACCACTACACCACCTGCTGGTCCCATTAATTCCTTTTATTTTAATCTCTTCTAATTTCATTGGCTAAGACTTCCAGCAATATTTTGAAAAAAAATGGAGAAAGAAGGAAGCCTGGTCTAGTTCCAGTTTTTAGTGGGAAAAAGCTTTCCACTATTCAGTATGATGTTAGCAATGGGTTTGTCACATATGACTTTCATTATGTTAAGGAATGTACCTTCTATACCAGTTTTTCTAAGAGTGTTAATCATGAAAGGATGTTGTATTTTATCAAATTATTTTTTCTATGTCATTTGATATAATCATATAGATTTTATCTTTCCTTCTATTAATGTGATGTATTACATTCATTCTTTTCTGTATGTTGAGCCATTCTTGCATCCCTGATATAAAGCCTACCTGGTCATGGTGTATAATCTTTCTGATGTGCTGTTGGAGTCAATTTGTTAGTATTTTGTTGAGGATTTTTGCATCTGTATTCAACAGAAATATTAGTCTGCAGTTTTCTTTTTTCATTGTTATGTTCTTGTCTGCTTTTGGTATCAATATGGTAGAGACTTCATAGAATAAGTTTGGAAGGATCCCTTTCTTTTGGTTATTTATTGTAGAAATGGTTTGAGAAGAATTGGGGTTAACTGTTCATTAAAAGTTTTGTAGAATTTGGAATTAAAACTATCAAGACTTATGTATTTCCTTGTCAAGAGGCTATTTATTACTAATTCCATCTCATTGCTTGTTGGTAGTCTATTCAGGCTTTCTATTTTTTCCTGAGTCAATCTAGGTTAATTGTATGTGTCCATAAATTTGTTCATTTCATTTTGTCTCTCGTATTCTCTCATGATCTTTCATATTTTTATTGTATTGTAATATTGGATGTTTTATTGCCAATTTTATTTATTTGATTTATCTCTGTTATTCTTGATTAATCTAGCTTATGGTTTGCTATTTTGTTTACTCTGTGAAAAAAACAGCTTTTTGTTTTATTAATGTTTTTGTATAACTCTTTTATTCTCTATTTCATTTATTTCTGCTCTAATCTTTATTTTTTCTCTTTTCTTCTGGTATTTTGGGGAGTTTTAATAGTTGTTTTCCTAGTTCCTGGAGATGCATCTTTACGTTATTTATTTACCATCTCTACTTTTTTCTGAGTTTTGATCACTATAAACTTTCCTCTTTTGACTGCTTTTGCTGAGTCTCAAAGACTGTAGATAGTCATGTGTCCGTTTTTCTTGGTTTCAATGATCAGTCTTAATTTCTTCAGTAGTTTTGAAGTCATTCAGGAGTGGATTTAGTTTTTATGTATTTTTGAAGGTTCTCTCTGGTGTTGATTTCCAGTTTAATTACATTGTGATTGGAAAAGAAGCTGAATATAGTTCTTACACTTCTAAATTTGTAAAGGCATAATTTGTGTTCTATTATGTGGTCAATCTTGGAAAATGCTCCATGTAAGGAGGAGAAAATTGTGCATTTTGTGGTTCTAGGGTGAAATAGTTTATAAATGTCTGTCAGGTCCACTTGGTTTATAGCATCATTTAATCCCTGTGTTTTTTTGCTTATTTTTTGTCTAGATTACCTGTCCATTGGTGATGTGAGCTGTGAAAATCCACAATAGTTAGTGTGTTGCAGTTTATTTCTTTAAATCTAGCAGTCTTGGAAGAGCACCTGCGTGTCTTAGCTCTTTCCTTTTGCTACACTGCCCCACTTAAAGCAGATTAGGTCATCAGCAGCTCCGCTGGAGTTACCCATGAAAAATCAGCCAGGTTTCTCGCTCTTGCCATGTATGCTCAAACTGGCACAGTCTGATCCAGAAATAGAACTCAACATGTGCTGTCAGTGTTTTCATCAGTATGTGAAGGACATAGGCTTCATCAAGTTAGACCAAGTGATCTGCCTTGAATGGATTGTACAAGATAGCCACCCAGTGAAAGAAATCATGCTATTTCTATATAAAATTAAATAAATAAATCTAGCAGTCTTTTCTTTTACTTTCTTTTTTTTTTTGGTCTTGAAGTCTATTTGGTCTGATATCAGTATCTCAGCTCCAGCTCTTCTTTTCCTTTTCAGTTTCTGTTTGCATGAAATGTCTTTTTTCAGTCTTTCACTTTCAGTCTTTATTAATGAGATGTGTTTCTTGTAAGCTGTATATAGAAGGCTCCTATATTTTTGTCCATTCAGCTAATCTGTGTCTTTTAATTGGGGAAGTTTAATTCATTAACATTGAACATTGTTACTGATATTTGCAGACTTATTGCTACCTTTTCTTTTTTTTTTGTCACTTTCTTAATTTTTTTTCCCTTTTCTATTTGTTTCCTTTCATTTGCCTGATATAGTATTTCATTAAGTATATCTTAAAGAATTGGTCTGGTGTTAGTAAATTCTTTCAGTTTTTGTTTATTTGGGAATAATTTAATTCTCTTTCCTATTCAAAGGATAATCTTGCTGGGTATAATATTCTTGACTGAATTTGTTTCCTTTCAGACTTATAAATATATTTTCCTATCCTTTCCTTGCCTACATTTTTTCCTTTGAGATCTCTGTGGTTAATAAAAATGGGTAACATTTATAAATAACTTGAGATTTCTCTCTTGTCATTTTTTAGAATATTGTCTTTGTCTTTGCTTTTAACCATTTGGATATGATGTACCTTGGAGAGGATCTTTTTATGTTGCATACATGTGGTATTCTTTGTATTTCCTGCATCTAGATGTCAGTATGTCTCTCTAGATTTGGATATTTCCAGACAGGATTTTATGAAAGAGATTGTCTATACTTTTACCCATCTCTTCTTCTGGAATACCCATTATGCAGATATTTGGCCACTTAATGATGTCTAGAATTTTCCATATGTTGTCCTCATTTTTTTCTGGGGGAAGGAAATATTTTCTCATTCTTTTGGCTTAGTCCAACTCAAAGGTTTTATCTTAAAGATCAGAGATTCTTTCTTCTATGTGGTTCAATCTGCTGTTAATACTTTTGAAGGATATTTTGATTTCCTGGATTGTACTCTACATCTCTGGAAGTTCTGTTTGATTCATTTTAGGGTGTCCGTCTGTTTATAAAATTCCCCCTTCATGTCATGGGATATTTTTCCCATCTTTTGGAAATAGTTGCTCATTTTCTCTTACATCTCATTGAGTTTTGTTACAGTAAATATTCTGAATTCTTTATCTAACATTTCTGTGATTCCTTGTGTTTTATTCACTGTTGGTGAGGAGTTATTGTATTCTTCTGGAGGAGAGGTATCTTCTTATGTTTTAATATTTCTTACATATTTTTGTTGATTTTTAGGCATCTGGTGGAGTATTTATGTCTTCCTAGTTTTTGGAGTAGATTCTGTAGTGTCGAGGAAGACCAGCCCTAGGTCCCAGATATGTCCCTGGCAGAGTACTTAAGGAGGAGCCAATGAATAGTCTTTCTTCTAGATCAGAGTAAGGCTTACATACATGCACATGAGACAGTTTGGGGAGGTTCAGAAGAGCTGTGCTGTGGGTGGCATCAACTGGAACAGGTAACTATTCCTCAGGACTTTAGTTTGATAGGAAGGGATGGTATAATGGTTATGTCACTGGACTCCCATGTAGTAAATTACGATTTGAGTACCAGACACTTCCGCTTAACACTCATACGAGGAATGTGTGTGTGTGTGTGTGTGTGTGTGTGTGTGTGTCCAAAGTCCTGAGGGAGGACTGGAGAAGGAGGGATTACAGAGTGGCCATTCTCCTGGGGGAAGAGGGTTGATTTCTCACTTTCTGTCTCTCTGTTTCTCTAGGGAGTACACATGCTCTATAGCAAAAAAATCTCTCTTAAAAAAAAATAACAAAAAAGGAAGGAATGTGCCTACCATGACTGCCAAACAGGAAGTAGTGCCCAAATTCTTCAGTCTCTGTTGGGATAGGAGTACGCTCTTTCATCCTTTGCTCCCTGTACTATGGAGACTTGATTGTAAACAGAGCTCCACCTGCTGGTTCGTTTGCAGGGTGGTGTAACTATTAACAGTTCGGAGAGGGTTGGGGAGGGGGTCCAATTTTGTGTTGTTGTTATTGTTTTGTTCTCCTCAAGCTGTCTGCTCTTGCTCTTCCACATGATGTATGTTAGCTCCATGCCAATTTCCTTGCTCTGCTGTGGGTGGGAGTTCTGGGATCCCCAGTGGGAGCCTGAGGCTCAGAATTTCAGAATTTCTTTCATTTTTCTCCTTTGGAGGGGGAGTTAATGAGGGGATTACTCCAGAAATTCACCAGCCTCAGGCAGTTGGCTCTTATCTACTTTGCCATCTCCCTTCAGAGATGGTTCCTCTTGAATCTGTGCAGGAGCTCCTTACAGACAGTTGTTGCAGGCCAGGTACCTGTGAGCTGAAGAGGTGGCAGCATCAGTCTCTCTTCAGTTAGTGAGTGTGCTCCCTTGACTTACCCAACTTCTCTGATCCCCATGTAGCCAGGGTCTGAGCCAAGGTCCTGACCTGGGCAGGTGGACCATAACATATCAGCTGTGGATGGTGTGAGTAAATGGCGTGGGTGGCATAGGCAGGAGGCAGTGGGGGTTGGTGAGCATACCTGGTTATTTTAATAGTGAACATTTTCATATTTTTTTTGAAATGTTGGTCCAGTAAAACGATTGAAATTGGGTTAAATCAGAGATAACATTTGTTCCTGTGTTCATGCAAGGGGGTTCAGAAAGCTCATGAAACATGTGTACTATAGAAAAACAACATGAATTTCCAAAATTACTTGCCCTAAAATAAACTCATACTTTAACTCCATGTTTCCATGAACTTTCTGAAGTGCCTTCATATTTTATCTAGTATTTGAAATATATGCTTGTCATTTGTTTTGTATTAGTGATAGTTATAGTATCAGTAAGAGTAGATTTGCTATGTTATAGCAATTACACATCATTACACCTGAAATATACGATCTCCCTTATGTTGTTAATTAGGAAACATACATTGTGTAAGACATTGCATTTTTAAATGATTAACACTAGTCTTTTCCTTCTCATATATAGCATTTTATTTTATAGTCTGTATGAGAAAGGAATCACTTCAAGGTTAAAAATAGCTATAAATTTTGGGTTTTATTGTTTTATTTTAGCAAGTAGAGAAAAAAGCTTGAAATACAACAAGATAATTCTGTTTGATTAATTTAAAAACAGGAAACAATACCCAGGGTGAGGCTAGCATGTTAAGCGGTTTCTTAGAGAAGTGCCACTCTTTATGTGTTTGTGTGTGTGTGTATGTGCGTGTGCATGGACAAGGATGTATTTTTTAATGCATGCTCTATTTACACAATATTTCTAGAACCAACATACGCAAGCTCATTCTTCTGCAGCTTCAATCTATTATACTTCCTATCTTCTCCTTGCTTTCTTCCTTTGCTACTTAGCAAAGTATTAACAAGATTTAAGTTTATGTTCTTCATGACTAAAATTAGAAGACTGGTTCATTTCCTCTTTCTTGCAGACAAAATTATACATTTTGATGATGTTTTTGACCTATTCATATAAACTCTGGTGTCTGTTATGAAGGAATCATTCTGAAAAATTATTTCTTTTGGAATAGAAGTATATTTTATTGAGTCAATTATCTTGATAAATCTCATTTATTTGAGTTTCACAATTTTTGTAGATAAACATTTTTACTTGGAATCCTTTCGTTGGTCATTGTGTTAATGCCCATGATTTAAACAGTTCTTGATCTTGTCATTAGCATTAAATGTAGAGAAGAAATCACTATACAAATTTTAAAAATAAGTTTTCAACACAGCCTCTTGTATAATATTTAATATCCCACATACAATACAAAATAAAAATAACAAGTGAAATTTTTTAGAAGACTTAAAAAGCACAAAAACTAAGAGTTTCCATGTAAAAAATATTGATAAGAATATATCTTGGACCAGCAGTTAGCGTAATGGCTATGTCGCTAGAATCCCATGTAGTTGACCGCGGTTCGAGTCCCGGACCTGGTGGCTTAAACTCACGGCAGGCATGTATGCGTCCGTGCCCAAGATCCCGAGAGGAGAATGGAGGAGAAGGGATTGTGGCATGGCCATCCCCTCTGGGGAGTGATTTCTCGCTTTCTGTCTCTCTGTCTCTCTCTGTCTGTCTGGCAAGCACACGTGCCCTATAGCAAAATCCTCTAAAAAAAAAAATAAAAAGAATATATCTTATGTGATGATCTTCCTGTCCTAAGTGTTGGTTTTAAGCTTATTAGTAATAGCTTCTTATTAAAAATTACTTAATTGATAACCAGAAGAGAAAATTCTAAATGTGGATTTGGATGCCAAAAGATTTAGTAGCATAAAGCAGAGATACAAACTAAGAAAGCAGTATCACTAAGAGAAATTAAACTGCATAAATACTGCAATGTAGACTATTATAAAATAGATGATACAAACCTGTCTTGCAGTGTAATAGGTGATCAGTTTATTGTTTTTACTATTTTCTGTTTGTTGTTGATTTTAGAATGATTATGATTATCATTCTTTTGTTTGTTTGTTTAAGAGATTTTTTGCTATAGGGGATGTGCACTCAACAGACAAACAGAGATAGAGAGAGAAAGCTAGAAATCACTGCCCCCAAGGGGATAGCCACTCCGAAATATCTTCTCTGTTTTCCTCTTAGGATTTGGGGCCCACAGGTACACACACCCACTGTGAGTTTCAAGACTACAGATCTGGGACTCAAACCACCATCAGCCATGTGGAGTCCAATACCTTAACCATTATACCTCCTGTTGGCCCCTTATGATTCTTAGTATCTATCTGCTATGGTTTGGATATTGTAGCCCTGCTGAAACTTAGTTGTAACTTGACACCTATTACCACAGTGTTGGGGTGTAGAACCTAGGGGGAAGTGTTTGGGTCAGGGGGGTAAATCCTTCATGGATAATTCTCAGTGGATTCAAGAGAGTCGACTCTGTTAGATTCTTCTAGAGTCGACTGTTATAAATTACAAATTGGCTGTCTCTTCCTTTTTGCATACACTTGCTGGTCTTTCTGCTCCTCTTGGCCATGTTGTGATGTAGCGCCAGATACTGGCTGGATACCAGTTATGCACTCATGAACTTGCCACTTCCAGGATTATGAGCTGAATAGGCACCTCTTCTTTATAAATTACTCAGTTTCAGGTATTTTATGCTACAGCAACACTAATGGACTAAACCATGACCTGTAATGCAATTATGTGTTACAGAATTTTATAGCAAAAGAGGCTTAAACTGAAGGGATGACTCATTAAAGAAAAATAAACACTAACGATTCAAGTAGTTTATCAGGAAATACTGAGAGTGCACCTTATTATTTTTTCTTTTTACTTTTGAATTCTACATTTTATCCAGAGTGTTAGGCAACATTTCTATTTTTAACTTTGTCAGTTACTCAGAGCCTACTATGAACCACACAGCTTTGAGCTTTGAAAGAATCCTCAAAGAGGATATAATATATAATAGCTTATTTTATAGTTGAGGAAACAGGACTAATGAGATTAATGACATACACACCATCACATAGCAGTTATTTGCCAATAGGTATTTAACCTGGGTTTCCTAATATTCTGCCCAATGCCCTTACCACTATTGCCTGGTAGCCATCTCATATTACTAGATTTTGTCTTGTGTTTTCTGGGTTGTAGTTAGCATAATTCTAGGACTTAGCAGAGGCTTAATAAATACACATTAGATGTATCAATGAAAAATGGTCCAAAAGGAGCATTCGTCAATATTCCATTTTGTTGTCATAAATTTCATCAAATGAATTCTGTGATTATTTCTGGAATCTATTGCACACCAGAAGTCAAATGTGCATAGCAAATATAATTTCTTAAAATCTCTCTGAGCCAAATTGGTATTGAACTTCTGTGTGCTTGTTCCACAATCCTGGTACAGGGTTTTAAAAGATTATAAGTTGTATTTGGGGGTTATAACCTATAGCCCAGGACAGAGAAAGGAGAAAATAGTAATCTTTAAAGTTCAAGGATGTTTCATTCTGGGAGCTCAGAAATAATTCATAGCACCTGTTCTTAGGAGCTCTAAAAAATAAAATGCCAATGAAATGACAGATTGCCTCTGAGCATAGAGAACAAGTAACAATGACCCATTGAATGTTAGTTTCTGAAAATTATTTCCTGAGGCCAGCAGGCGGTGTAGTGGTTAAGGTGTTGGACTCCCCACATGGCTGACCACCACACTTAAAATCCCAAACCTGGTGGCTTGAAAATCATCCCAGATACATGTATATACATGCCCAAAATCCCAAGAGGAGAATGGAGAAGAGATTGCAGCATGGCCATCCCTCCCTTGGGGAGTGATTTCTTTTCTTCTCTCTGTGTCTCTCTGTCTTTGTCTCTGTTTCTCTCTCTCTGGTGAGCACACATGCACTATGGCAAAAACCTATGAAAAAATTTCCTTGCTGATATAAGGTAAGAAGATAAACTCAGCTGAAGACCTGCATGGGAGATTGACTTGAGGGTAGGATGTTAAGTCAGAGAGGAGAAGCATTTTAAATCAGAATAAAAGAAACCTAAGACAGCTGCAGGTGTAGGACAGATCATGAGTTTTGAAATAAGTCTGACCCTGAAATACTTCTTTTTTCACCAACTTAGATAATATAGTCTACCGGGCCTCAATTGTCTTATGGGAAATCAGGTGAAGATGTCTACCATGTAGGGTTATTGTAATGATGAAATACAATTTTCAGGGA
Organism: Tupaia belangeri chinensis; assembly: GCF_000334495.1. Taxonomy (NCBI): domain Eukaryota; kingdom Metazoa; phylum Chordata; class Mammalia; order Scandentia; family Tupaiidae; genus Tupaia; species Tupaia belangeri. The sequence goes on along the minus strand of NW_006159939.1, from coordinate 1,987,957 downwards.
GCAGTAGCTTATATAGGCATCATCATTTCTGTGCTATTGTTTCAGAACTATTTTTATATTTTGGGTGTTGTATGTCTCTTCATTCCTGCACTGAACAATTTGATCCTAAGATGCTGAAAAATGGCATTCTAGAGATGCTTTACGCATGCCAAGGACATTTAACCTTGATGTTAAAATGCAACTTATGGGCCAGCCAGTGGCATGGTGGCTGGAGGCAACTGGATCCTACATGGCCAACTGTTCTGTTTTAGTTCCAGGCTCAGTGGTTTGGAGAACATTCCAGGTGTGTGTGCCCAAAATCCAAAGGGGAGAATGGAGGAGAAGGGACTGCAACGTGGTCATTCTTCCCTCTGTCCTTAGGGGGTGCTTTCTTGCTTTTCCTCTCTCTCTCACTCTCTCTCAATAGCAAAATTGAAAGAAAAATACAACTTCTATAATGGTTCTACTTATCATCAACAGGAATTTTTAGGGATAAAAATCAGCAAGGAATTAGGAACTTATGAATCTACTTTGAAATAATGAAATAAAGAAGGTAGCTTGAAAAACCATGTCAGGAGTCAGTTTACAACTTGGAAAGAAGTACAGTTGTTGTATTTCATAGTGGGCAGAGCAGGAGAGTATACTCCAAGACCATCCAAAGTAGCAGTGTACACCAAATGTCAAATTTCCAGTATGTTCCCCTCTCTCTCTCTCCCCCTCTCCTTCCCTCCCCTCTTCCTCCCTTCCTCCCTCCTTCCTCTTTCTCTCTGTGTCCTCTCCCTTCCTTCTCTCTCTCCATTCTTTCTTACCTAACTGTATTCTCTCTCTGTGTCTCTTCTCTCTCTTCTCCTACTCTATATACATACAAACTTACAAATTTGATAAAGTTTCTGATTTTATTGACAAACGATACAGCTCTTCAGCTAGAGTGCAGTATCCACACAGAACAGGTACAAGGCAGCAAACCATGATGTTGCTTCCTGAGACCACCAGAATCCCTAATGTGGGAATGCTTAGAGGCATTCCCGGAGACTAGGAAGATTCCATGTATGAGGTAGGGTTTCACCAGATCTGAAGGGTCAATCTATGGCTGTGCCTCAGTTCTATTTCACTGGGGCTTACAACGGCCTTTAAGACCATTGGCAGATTTCATATTTACATACAATGGAATATTTGTAGACATTGGAAACCTCCTGGTTTTTAATTCAAGCCCACTCTCAAGACCAAAATCCATGTATTATAAGGAGTAAAGTTATGGTTCACACATTCCTGGATGATTTCTCTCCTTATGTGCACGTACATCTTGGATATACTATTTCCCACAGTGATAGTCTGACTAATTTGGAACATCATTTTATAAAATAACAACCTCTGTTCATAAGTTAAATCATCAGGAGCAGAATCTTTAATCCATTCTCAACTTCTACAAACAGGCATCAACCTTTTACATATATGCTTTTCAAAGGTCTACCTGTTCATGCAGAAAAATTCATTCTTGGGTTTATCACCTGGTATAAGAACATAGCAGTTGGCGTAATGGCTATGTCGCTGGACTTGCATGTAGTCAACCGCAGTTCGAGTCCCAGACCCAGTGGCTTAAACTCACACTGGGCACATGTGCATGCGTGCCCAAGATCCTGGGAGGAGAAGGGATTGTGGTGTGGCCATCCTCTGGGGGGTGATTTCTCCCTTTCTGTCTCTCTGTCTCTCTCCATCTTTCTGGTGAGCACACGCACCCTATGGCAACAAAATTATGAAACTCACTTAATTTGTGTTGGTTAACATACAATGTATTAGAAAAAAGTTTGTACTGCACTCCCCTTTTTAATATCATAACTTATTTCCCTTTTGATGTCTATCTTGGTCCTTATTGTATTGGTAACAGAAATACTTGAGACTGAATGATTTTTATAAAGAAATACAGGTTTATTCAGCTCATAGTTTGGGAATCTAGGGTCGATAGTCCAACTATTAGTGAGGTTGAGGGAAGGATCTTGAGCAGAGTGGTTGTTTATAACTTTTGTATTTCATCCCCTCTGCTTAAAATCGTCTGTCAGAACACAATCAGAGGTGCCTGACCCTAATGAAACTATCACACCTAGTTCCTCCCCTTGGGGCACCATGAAGGAATTAAGTTTTTATATAATGTCTCTATAATATAGTCAAGTCCCAACACATGCCTACTGGGAGTCATGTTGACTGATATGGTCAAAATACTCTCCAAGAGAGCTATACCAGTTATACTCATTGGCAATGGAAAAATGTCTCTCTTGAAATTTTTACCAATCAAGTGTATCATAAGCTTTTGAATTTTTGCCATTCTTAAGGAGAACAGTGTTTTCCCAGTGTTGTTTAAATTTGTCTTTCTCAATTGTGAATAAGGTCTTTTAGAAATATTTAAGATCTATTTGTATTTGCTTTCCTGTGAACTGTCTTTCAATATTCTTTTTCCATTTTTTTGTATTGGATTATTGATGACTTTCTTATCAATTTGTACCTTTTTATATGCCAACAAGATGAATTCTTTGTGGCATAAATTGGAAAAATGTATTTTTACATTTAGTTTGCTATTAGCTCTATTGACTGTGATGGTGACATTTGCTTCATTTTCTTCCATGCAAAATACTTACTTGGGGGCTGGCGTTGGGGGGCTGGATCTTGCTGTCATGATCCCTCTTTGTGCTGCCCAGGCCAGACTCAGGCACCTGGCAACAATGAGTTGCTAGGATTACAGGCATGCACCACTATGCCCAGCCTTTAAGTTGGACTAGGAACTGAACTTGAGTCTGCCAACTGGTCCCAGTCTGCAAAGCACAGCATCTTAGCAGCACTTGCCACCACAGCTGGACCAAGACAATTTTTATGTAGTCAAATGTATCTATATTGTTTCTCCCTACAGGTCCTAAATATTATGTCACAGTTAGAAGGTTTTTTGTTTATGTTTTCCCCCAATCTGAAGTTATAATTCTCCCATGTTTTCTTCTATGATTTGGTGTTTCACATTGAATACTCCTTTTAGAGTATTTTCTGGTATATAGTCTATAGCAGAAACTTTTTTTTTTCCTATTTGGCCACTGAGGTATACCTATACCTTGTTATTATTTAAAAGTTCATCTTGTGGGATAGCCCTGTGGCCTACTGATTAAGGGAGCTGGATCCCATATGGCCAACTATGGTTCAAGTTCTGGCCCTGACAGCTTAAAAAACATGCCAGGCACATATGCATGCATACCACAAATCCCAACAGAATGGAAAAATAAAGGTGAAAGGATTGTTCCATGACCACACCCCACTGGGGGTTGCTGTCTCTTTCTGTCTGTCTGGTAAGCACACACACTAATAATTGGGGGGGGGTAGTTCCCCTTTTGGACACTTCCATTTCTGAGAAGATGGTATATTAGCATTGTCCTAATCTTTGCTCTAGTGAAAACTAAGACCCTAGGCACTATATATAAAATAAACATGAGAAGATTCAAAAGTAGAAAGTATAGATCACTGTAGACTTTGAGACCCAAAGAATGAGCAATAGTAAGTTCCCTGGCTTTCATTTTCTGCCTCATATGTGCCAGGCTTAGAGCTAGAAAAGCTGGAAACCCAGAAATGTCAATGGTTATGGGCAAAAAAAAAGAAAAATAAAAAAGCCTCAACAAAGCCTACTCTCTTTAACCAAATGGTCCAGAAAGTCTAGCAAGACAGAAAATATTTAGACCGATAACCTCTCTACTTTAAATAAATACCACAGGAAAAGCAACAACAACTGAAGTTCTACCTCTATCTCCACCAACAAAGGCTGAGGCTCTCCAGTGTACTGACGTTCCCCATAACCCATGCTGTCAGAGAAGGCCAGTGGAAAATAGGAGCTTCACCACCACCCAGCAGTAAGAAATTGCCCTCCTCTGTGGTATCAGTGGCAGTGGAGGCCAAAAAGAAAGGAATAGGAGGAGATCTCAAAACTTTCATGGAAAAAATGGAATTAAAGCATAAACTTATTTTAATTAAAAAATAGAAATCCATGCATAGATTGTTCATAATAAGCATTCCCACAAACTTTTTGAAGGTCCCTTGTGATGTGCGATTTCTTCTCGCAGCCAAGCTGGTATCAGCAGAGCCTTAATGTGGAGCCAGAATTCCAATTTTCATCTTACAGAAGAAAAAGCCCTTTCCCCTCAACTGTGGATGGAGACGACCTGGGGACCTGGACTTCTGCCCCACACCAGAGAGGAAGCTCTTTCCTTCTCCTGCCTCAGTTCTATCAAAGACAGCTCAAATGGAAGGTTTAAATAAGATCCAGAGTTTTATAAAATAATACTCAAGCTGCTCCAGTTTCAACAGAAAATCACTTGTAATACCAAGGGCCAGGAAAATCTCAACTCAAGTATAAAAGGCAGTCGATAGCTGCTAACATTGACATGGCAGAGATGCTGGGATCATCTGACATGTTAAAGCAGCCATTGTACATGTTTCAAGTAATTATAAATATGCTTGAAACAAATCAAATAAAAATTGACTAGAAATCGAGAATTTCAGCAACAAGGAGAACCAAATTGAAATTTTAGAACTAAAAAAATGCAATAATCAAGATTAAAAACTCAGTAGAAGAGCTCAGTGGCAGAAAGGAGAAAACAGTTGTGAAAATAAAAATAGAATAATTATTTAATCTGAACCACAGAGAATTGTCTGAAAATAAATAAACAGCGTCTCTGAGATTTATGGGACTAGAGGAGAAGATATGTGAACATTCATATTATTGGAGTCCTGAAATGAGAAATAAGTCAGGGTGGAAAATTACTATAAGAAATAATAAAGAAATAAGAAATAATGGCTGAAAATTTTGGAAAGTTTCACAAAAGGCCCAGAAGTTGTAACAATCCTAATTAAGATAAATGCAAAGAAATGCGCACAAAGAGACATTGTAGTCAAATTTCTGAAAACTAAAGACGAGGGAGGGGAAAAGAATAGAAAATACCGAAGTGACAGTTTTCCAATGAAGGTAGGCTTTTTTAATAGGAAAACACGAAGACAGGAAGTGGTGACACATTGTTTTCCCCAGAATTCTATTTCTAGTAAGTACATAATGACGCTTTTAGATATATAAGGGAACCTCAGAGAAACTGATAGGAAATGGAATTAAAGTATGAATTTATTTTGGTGTAAGAAACTTTGAAATCCATGCATAGTATTTTCATAACACAAATATGCCATGAATTTATTTAAGGGTCCTCATATTTAATATATTGTTATCATATTAAGGTAATTCCGCTTAATCCTGTATTTTAAAGGATATTTTTTCCAAGAGTGGATTTTTTTCTTCCTTTTTTCTTAAAGATTTTCTTTAATTTTAACTTTATTTATTTATCTATTTATTTATTTTAATTTGACCAGAGAGGGACAGAGTGAGAGAAAGAGAGAAAGGGAAAGTGAGAAAGCAAGCCACCAGGTCTGGGACTCGAACTGTGATTGACCATGTGAGAGCCCATTACCCTTAACCATCACTCCACCTGCTGGTCCTCAAGAATGGATTTTTAATTGTCAGCCTTTATAACATTTAATTTACTCCTATGGTCCTCAAACTTTTTGGCCTTAGAAATTATTTACAGTCTTAAGAGTTATTGAGAACCCTGGGCCAGTCAGTAGTATGTTGGTCGAGGTCACTGGATCCCATGTAGCTGACTACACTGAGTTCTAGACCTACCAGCTACACTGAGTTCTAGACCCACCAGCTTGTAAAACATAGTGTGTGTGTGCATGCCCAGAAACTCATGAAGAATGAAGGAGAAGGGATTGTGGCATGGCCAACCCCTATGGGTAGGGAAAAGTCCGTTCATCCGTTCTTTCTTTCTTTCTTTCTTTCTTTCTTTCTTTCTTTCTTTCTTTCTTTCTTTCTTTCTTTCTTTCTTTCTTTCTTTTTCTTTCCTTCTTTCTTTCTTCTTCTTTTTCTCCCTCCCTTCCTTCCTTCCTTCCTTTCTTTCTTTCTTTCTTTCTTTCTTTCTTTTCTTTCTTTCTCTCTCTCTTTCTTTCTCTCTCTTTCTCTCTCTCTCTCTCTCTCTCTCTGTCTGTCTTTCTGATGAGTGCATAAGCCCTGTAGCAAACTTAGAAAAAAATGATTGAGAACTCTAAATATCTTATACTTTTTTTGACATAGCTAGCAATATTTCCTATATTAAAAGTTAGAACAGAAATATTTTAAAATTTATTAATATTTTTCAAAATAACAATAATAAACTCATTATATGTTAGCATATATATCATATGTGGGGACTTCAAAAGTTCATAGAAAATAAAATACAGTACAGATTTGTGTTTGTACAAAAAATTTGTAATTCATATATAATTTATTCATAATATGCATTTTTACATATTTTTTTTTTTTGGAGAGGATTTGCTATAGGGTACATGTGCTTGCCAGAAAGACAGAGAGAGACAGACAGACAGAAAGCAAGAAATCACCCCCCCGGGAGGATGGCCAAGCCGCAGTCCCTTCTCCTCTATTCTCCTCTCGGGATATTGGGCATGCACGCACACGTGCCTGGCATGAGTTTAAGTCATCAGGTCTGGGACTCACACTGCAGTCGACTACATGGGAGTTCAGTGACATGGCCATTACGCTAACTGCTGGTCCCAATTTTTTCATATTTAAAATTTTTTTTCAAAATAAATATATCTTATGGGAAGATTGACACTGTTACAGATTTGTAAATCATTTTAATGTGTGGCTTAAGAGAACACAGCTGGAGTTTCATACATACTTCTACATGCAATCTGTTATGGGTTTATTGTTTCCGTTAATGTATATGTGGAGAATCTGGTTTCACATAGATACACAGCTAAAAGTTGCAGATGATTTTAATAGAGTTCTCAGAGAATTGTAAAACTCAGCAAGTAGCATTTTCTGCAAAATTAGCATTGATGTGAAATCTTAAATCATATCAGTAGAATTTGGGTTGAATACATCCATTGTCTATTTTGCACACTTTGTTTTTGTAAGATTATGTGCTGGTCATTTGGAAAATATTGGTTCACTGTCATAGATCTCCCAAATATTGACATATTTTAAAAGATATTTATTAACAACACTGATTTCATCAAAAAAAATCTTTAAGTATTGGAAAGCTGTCAAGTTCAAATGAACAGATAAAATTTTTTCCATGATTTCCTGAACTGGTAGGCTCACTTTATTCAGTTTTGAAAATATATCTGCTAAACACTAAAATCAGATTAACCATAGGCTATCAATTATTCTCTCAAGTTAAGATTGTGTTTGCTGAGAAAAGCGGCTTATTCCACTCACAACTGAAATGATTATCCAAGTGCATTTTCACCAGTCTTCACCTGGTGTACAGCAGAAGGATTCCGTGTACCTCCCACTTTCTAACACAGAATTTTAAAAAGACGTGTTCCCAAAGGTTAAGGAATAATAAGATGAACATTTTTTCCATAGCCTGTACATAAATTAAAGGTATTGTTTAACTGAAAGGTCATGGTAGTGAGGAATGTAATGAGAAATACTGCGTTTAGGTGTCACTACTTTGATTTCTGCTCAGATGCAAACTATTTTATCTGTTGTTATTTAGCAACATCAGTGCAAATGTCTGTAAAAATTTCAAATAATATCTTGGTGGTGTTGCGAAAATATTTTTTTTTTGAGAGATTTTTGACTGTAGGGCGTGTGCGCTCGCCAGATAGACAGAGAGAGATATAGAGACAGAAAGCGAGAAATCACCCCCCAGGGGGGATGGTCACGCCGCAATCCCTTCTCCTCCATTCTCCTCTCGGGATCTTGGGCACGCACGCACACGCGCCCGGCGTGAGTTTTAAGCCACCGGGTCTGGGACACGAACCACGGTCGACTATGTGGGAATCCAGCGACATAGCCATTACGCTAACTGCTGGTTCCCGTAAAAATATTTTGACCTCATGAACGTCCTGACAACTGGGAGTCCTAGCAATCTCCTGTTGCAAGGACTCTCAGTTGTCAAAACTCTGAGAGCCACTAGTTAATGTTTCTTTAGTCCAGTTCTGTGAGTTCTGTACCACGCAAGGATAAATGTAACATATTTCCATGGTTCTCTCTCTCTCCCTTCACCAGCTGACTTTGGTCAATAGTGCTATCTTACTTCATATTTACCTTTGCGTTGTTAAATGTGTTTAAACATCTATTAATTGATCTGCCTGCATTAAACGATATCCTCCAGAGATTAGAGATGAGGTAATCGGCAAACCTCCTGCATCTTCAACCTCCTCTCTCCACATTTCCACTACTTCCATCATTCTACATTGTGCTAGTACAAACATTGTGTTCTGTGTTGTCACTCCAGTCCCTACGTCTGTTTTAACCCGAGTGCTCATTGCCAGTTCATTTGCTGTGATTTCTCTATTTTCTCATCTGGCTAAAGTTCAGGCTATGGCAGTTTTCTCTGGACGTACTCATGGAAGCAATATTTCCTGAGTTTCTGTATGTGTCTTTTGAGAGATAATTTGGCTGTTTATTAAAACCTTTGTTTTAATATATATTTCCTTTTCTCGAGTATCTTTTTTAAAGTTTATTGATTTATTTATTTCTTCCATAAGTGAGAGAGAGAGAGAGAGAGGTCCAATAGGTTTGAAGTGTCAGCATCCGTCCCTAGCCCCAACCAGTCCGGGATTAAGGACAATGTACTCAGGGGGATCTCCAGACAGGAGCTCAGATTTTCCCATGTTATTCAGCCTCAGAGTGCTGGGTTTTACCACTTTGCCACTACATTTGTTACATAGCTGTTTCTGAACACCTAGGTGAGTGTCATACCTCCAAACCTCAGGACTCCTGCCCCACCACCAAATAAAAGCCCAGTGTAACTTTTTCCTACTAAGTCTCAACTTTGTCAAGTATCAAATGAGGTTTAATGCTTTTGATGAATTTATGCTTATATAGTTCTTGTGTTTAACAAATGTTAACACCTCCCTTCTAACCTGCAAGTCTATAATATACTTCCTTTTTTTAGAGAGATTTTTGCTATAGTGTGTGGGCATGCACTTGCTGGAGAAACAGAGAAATATTAAGGGACAGAAAGTGAGAAATTACCCCCCCGGGGGGATAACCACACCAAAATTCCATGTCTTCCATTCTTCTCTCTGGATCTTGGGCATGCACACACATACTCTCTGTGTGAGTTTTAAGCTGCTGGTTAACTCAACCAGGATTAAGTGAACCAGGGTTCACTACACGGGAGTCCAGCAATGTAATCCTTACACCAACTGCTGGTCTCTAATATACTTTCTATAAAAGAATAAAGGGAGGTTCTTAAACCTAGAAATAGTTTCAGAAGTGAAGTTAGAGAACTCTAAAGTAGATATTTGCTTAATATTATGTTCAGGTACTGTCCTTCAGGCACTGTACTGGTGTCTTAGAATTCAGAGGGGAAAAATGAATGTTGTCCTTCTTATAAAGTTTGAAGTTAGTAAATATGAAGAAAAAAATGAAGAAAAAAAAATTTAGCACCTGCAGTTGGCATAATGGCTACGTTGCTGTACTCCCAGGGAATAAACCACAATTCGAGTCCCTGACCTGGTAGCTTAAACTCACGCTGGGTACATGTGCATGTGTGCCCAAGATCCCAAGAGGAGAATGGAGGAGAAGGGATTGTAGCATGGCAATCCCCCCTGGGGGGTTATTTCTTGCTTTCTGTCTCTCTGTCTCTCTCTGTCTTTGCCCTATAGCAAAAACCTCCCCCCTCCCCCGAAAAGAAAATACATTTAATATGATAAGCCATTTAAGATTCATGCAGAAAGCTAAGGAAAAAAGGATGGACAAGTGACGGCTAGGGGAGTAGAAAAGGCTTCCCAGAAAAGGTAGAATTTTGGTTGCAAGAAGGAAATATTGTAGAATTATACGAGAGATGTTAAATCGTTCCAGTAACTTTAAGTAATTCAAGGTAATGCGAAGAAAGATGGACACGGGGGGCAGTGTAGTGTGATGAGGTTTGGAAGGTAGGGAGAGGTCAGTTTCCAAAAGGCTTTCTGGGATGTGATTAAGACTCCTCACTGAGGCACAAGGAGTCAGGAAGGATTTAAGCAGGAAGGAAAATAACTTGATATTTCTTAAATTTCACTTTGGTTATAGCATAACACATGGACTTAGTAGGAGAAAAACTGAAGCTGGGACCTTAAATATAAACCTGCTGAGGAGTTATTAGTTGAAAAATATTGCACAAAGGAATGGGAACAAAGAAGTAGAAATGAACTGATAGATTATTAAGGAAATATAATTGACCAACTTTGGTAATTATTTAAGTGAGGAGGATAAAGGAAGGAGGGAAGAGTTAAGAATAAATCTCGTTTTCTCACATAGATGACTCAATTGATGATGAAGGAAAAGTTTTCGAGGAAAGATAAGATTTTAGTTTTGCATAGATTTCTTCTCTCTCTCTCTCTCTTTTGGGTAGGTTTTTGCTATAAGGCACATGTACTTACCAGAAAGACAGAGACAGAGACAGAAAGTGAGAAATCACCCCCCAGGGGGATGGTCACGCTGCAATCCCTTCTCCTCCATTCTCCTTTTGGGATCTTGGGCACACATGCACATGTGCCTGGAGTGAGTTTCAGCATTCAGGTCCAGGACTCGAACTGTGTTCAACTACACAGAAGTCCAGCAACATAGCCATTATGCCATCTGCTGGTCCCGATTTCTTCTTTCTCTTTTAATGAGCTTTTAAATTTTTAAATAAAATAGACTAAAATTTACAGATTAGTGAATTTAGTTATATATGATGTGATATATGTTAGATTTTCGTTTATAAAAAAGTTGCTTAGCTAGAACAGAGAGTTCCCATATAACCACCAGTTTTCCTGAGTATTTGTATTTTCCTTTAGGTTGACATATTTGGCACAATTAATAAAAACATTGTGGATACATTATTATTAAATTCATCTTTTATTCAGATTTTCTTAGTGTTTATCTTAATATTCTTTCTCTATTCCAGCATTCAGTCCAGGATACCACATTGTATTTAATCATCATGTTACCTTAGGCAATTTTGTTTTGTTTTGTTAGAGGGTTCATGTGCTTGCCAGAGAGAGAAAGAGAGACAGAGAGAGTGAGAAACATCCCAGGAAGGATGGCCACCCACAATCCCTTCTCCTCCATTCTCCTTTTAGAATTCTGGGCACCCGCACACACTCACCGAGCATATTTCTCAAGTCATGGTCTGGGACTCAAAGTGCATTGTCGGCCATGTGGGATCTAGCTGCCTTAACCATTACCACCCATTGGGCAACCTTTATTTTGATTCTCAGAATTTTCTCACTTTTGATGACCTGGAAAATTTTGAGAAGTACTGATTAAGCATTTTGTAGAATATTCCTCAACTGAGGCTTGCCTGATGTTTTTTCCTTATGAATTGCTTGGTGTTAAGGATTTGGGGAAAGACCACAGAGCTGTCTACTGTTTCATACCATTCTAATGACAGAATATCAAGAGTACATGCTATTGGGGTGCCGGCAGGTGGCATGGAGGTTAAGGGCTCTGGACTCCCACATGGCCAAGCATGGTTTAAGTCCCAGATCTGGCGGCTTGCTTTCTCACTCACTCTCTCTCTCTTTCACTCTCTCACTCTGTCCCTCTCTGGTCAAATTAAAATAAATAAGTAAGTAAGTAAGTAAAGTTTTCAAAAAAGAGTATATGCTATCAGGATCAGCAGATGGTGTGATGGTTATGTTGCTGAACTCTCATGTAGTTGACTGTGGTTTGGAGTCCTGGACCTGGTGGCTTAAAACACACTGGGGGCATGTGAGCGTGTGTCCAAAATCTCTGAGAATAATGGAGGAGAAGGGACTACAGTGTGGCCATCCCCCTGGGGGGGGTGATTTTTCACTTTCTTTATCTCTCTGTCTCTCTCGTGAGCACATCTGGCCTATAGTAAAAATCTCCCCCCAAAAAAATAAAATAAAAAGAATACATGATACATGCTACCAAGATGACTTTATCATTGCTGCTGTTGACCTTGACTACCTGGCCAAGGAAGTATTCATAAGGTTTCTTCACTGTAGGGTTACTTCACTAGCTAACAACTTTCTCTAATATTCATCGGAGGGAAGTAAGTCTCTGTGAACTTCTTCATTTAAGAAATGGGGAGTTATATTCCACCTCCTTGAGGGCAGAATATCTACATAAAGTTATGTGGAATTCTTGTGCAAAAGAAATTTCTTTCTTCTCCATTTATTGGATTATTTAATCATTTATTTATATAGATATGGACTTTTAGATATTTGTTTTATATTTTGAGTTTTAATACACTACCTTTTTTTTTTTTTTCCCTTTTTAGTACTTCCTTACTTTCTGGCACTATAAGATGTTTCAGGCAAATTTTATTTCCTGCCCCAGTTCTAGAATTATCCATTTCTTTAAAGACCCCTAGTTCCTTTTATAAGACAGAACATATGTATAGACTAATCTGTTGATATGCACATATCCATAAATATTTCTATACATATTTATTACTATATTGAGCTAAATGAGTTCGTCATGTAATAGCACATGGATCAACCTATCTTCCTCCTCTTGCTGTCCTCGTTCCCACTCCAACAGTGACAGACAGACTTGGTTTTCCACCTCTGCCTCTATTTACTTTACTTTTTAACCATATATATTGTGGTTTCACAATTATTAACTGTACCCCTGTGGGAAACAAGTTTATTAACTGGAGGATAGTGCTTTTGTGCAGTTACTTCTGCATTCAGTTTTTCTCTACTCACTTCTAAAATTACTTAGGTCAGTGCCTGTCCTCTTCCCCTATCCACTGCAGTAAGGTTGCTTTATGTATTGGTGACATAGTTAGGTTCTTTTGTCAAAATCTGAGCTGTGGCTAGGATTTCCAACCTCCTAAATGAGTTTCTAAACTTGAGTTAATTCATGTTTATTTTTACTTTTTTGTTTTTTTAAGTTTATTTCTTCTACATGCAGTAGAAAGAGAGAGAAAGAGAGACAGCACCTTTAACAGGGACTTGACCCCACAATCACCCTCAAGTTTGACCAGTCCTGCTGATGGGCAAGTGCACGTTATCTTATTTACAGCTATTAATAGTATCCTAGAGACAGCTACTACAATGCCTCATATGGCTCTGTGTTTACATGCATTTTCTTCTTCCATGCATTTTAAGAAAAATAATATACTTCCTCTGATTTTTTCTTATCCTTACAGGTTCATGCCTGAACACAGACTGTAATCAAAGTAAAGGCAGAAAACAGATAACTGCCTCATCAACTACAGATTTAAATGCTTTACACTTATCTTTTCTGTGATACTTGTGTTAATGTCCCTTCTTGCTTAGAACAAAAAAGCATGAGCTGAAGAATAAGACAGATTTGGACCAAAATCCCCAACTCAGTAACTTACCACTCTTTTTGACATTTTATTTATTTATTTTTACAATAGAGAATGTGTGCACATGCATGAGAGAAACAGAAAAAAACACCCTCAACAGAATCTTGTCACACCACAATCTCCTTTCCCTCATCCTCCAACTCACAGGATCTTGGGCATGAGCACAAGTCCCCGGCAAGTTCTAGATCCACTGGGATGGGAATTTGAACCTGTCAACCACGTGGCTTCCAGCACTGCAATTCATTTCGTCTATACTACAGGCTGGCCCTGCCACTTACTACTTTGACTTTGGCAACCTACTCTTGCCTTCAGTTTTCTCATCTGTAAATGTTTATGATATTCTTTCCCAGTGTCTATGAATATGAAATAACATGTAAAAATGCCCTGCTCACAGAGTAGACACCAAGCAGAAGTTGTTTCTCTTTTATCCTCTCCTCCTATCTCTCCCTCCAGAATGGATCTGCTTCCCATGGTATGGCTTATCATATTTTGTCTGTTCTACTTTTTAAGCAAACAGAGAGTGACCAATGAAGAGGTTTCTACCATTTCCCCTGAGATTGTGTTTCACAAATGAAGAGATCTCATTGCCATGGAATGTTTCTTGATCTTTGGCAGAAAGTTAGTAGCCTCACCAGTACCATATATAGAAAATTGTGATGAGCATGGTTTGTGACTTGATACTTTTCATCAACCACACACAAAGACAAGTTGATTTTATTTGAAATCATTGCCTTGAACCATGATAGTTCAAAATCTTTTAAATATTTCTTTATTTTTCTTCCCATCATGAGAACTAGCCTGAGTTTCTTTAGGTGAATTTTAAATTCACATATAAATTTTTAATCTAAGCAACCTCTTAAAATGTCTCTTTCTGCTGATTATTATTGTACCATCTTGAGAGTATCCCATACGTTGTTTGCCCTTGTTCATAATCTTCGGTTACGTCAACCTTACAAGCACGATGCTGAATAGACGCTAACAGAAGTCATTTTACTGTTTTATGGTTCAAAAATTGCAGGGTGACATTTGGGTATGACGTGTATTTCAACCATCCATTCTTGGCTAGTAGTCACTGAACATATACTGCTAGCTCCTTTATTTTCATTAATCTCAGACTTTAAACAACTCTGACTTTATAGCAGTGCTCCCTCATTTTAAATAAGAAAACCTCAGCTTTTTGCTACATCTATTTCACTATTCATTTCAAAAGTTTCTTTTTTCCTTCCAACATGTCCTAAGATAAAATCCTCATATACTTAAAACTAATCAGCCAACATGAACATTCAGAGTTTGATCAATGGAAATAAGCACCCCAGATAATTCAAACCCCATTTCCCACTTTTCCTTTAATAACATTTACTGAAAAGTCACAGTGGAGTTTTAGGAAATTGTCTCAATCTTCTTCCATGTGCCTAAGTAAACATAGCTAATGGGTCTGTTTTACATAATGAAATGTTATGGAAAATTCAAAACATGAGCCTGGCAGGGACTTTCAGAGGTCGTCTGGAGCATCTCACTTCCTCCAGGCAGGCTTCTTGTAAATCTTTCTTTAGAAGGAAATGTCATATTTAGATAGAGATTCACAGATGACACAGGCTGAATAATGTATAGAGATGATCACAATTTACAATAATAGCCAAGAAATAGGGATGTTCCGTCAGCATGAGAAAGACAAAGTCAATGAGAATAACTAAATTCTATATTTCACTTCAGATTTCAGTTGTACGTGTAGAAACTGTGGAACAGTAGTGGGGAGTAGGAACAAGGCAGAGTGAAGAAAGAAAGTGGCTAGATCAACTCTTCAACTATGGTCATGTTTCAGAATATTAACTGGTCTGCTAGTTCCTACCTGACCTGAGGCAGCTGCTTATAGACCTCCGGGTGTAAAAGACATGATCATCTACTGCTTTAGAGACAGTCCACCAGGAGAACAAAGGTGCCAGATACTCATGTGTTCAAATGATACTATCTAATGAAATGTGAGCAGGAGTGCTGCTGCCCTCCCCACATAAATGAACTTATCAACTACCAGGGAAGTAGCCAAGTTCAGAGAGAAAAAAATAATAACTAGGTCTAGGAGCATGTACAAATACATGAGTGGGAGATTCCCCCTGAAATCCAGAGCATTAGTGAGATATTGGTGCCTTGTTCGTCCTTCTGGAAACAGAGTGTAGCTGAGATTGTTGATTATGCTATTTTTTATTGCTATCTTAATTGTTAGCCAAGCACTCCCTCCAACTCCATCCCCAGTAGATCATCTTACATTTGAGAAGTTGAGATATTATCTGTTCTATCCTTGATTACTCTTTCTCTATGATATGTTCCAATTATCTCACTCCTATTCTTGGGTAACCAGATCACTGTTGTTTTTAACTCTGATCTTGCCCTAAATGACTAGGAAAACTTCTAACTGCAACTGTTTACATGCTGCTACCGACACAATAGTATGTGTAGAACTGGATGTTCATGGCGTAAACTTCCCTTCGCTTAATGTCCTTGTCTTCTAACTTTATAACTCCACTAGGTGAAGTTGTTTCATTTGTCAGACTTATCTGAATGGTTGGGTGAGACAAAAGAGAATGGCCTCATTTCCTCAGATTTGCTGTGACTCACTGTGCCCCTGAGTCCTAGCCATCTGCGCAGTAGACTTTGAGCTGCCTTCATATTTATTAATACTTCACCTACTGGGACCAGCAGTTAGCATAATGACTATGTCACTGAATTCCCATGTAGTCGATCGCGGTTCAAGTCCTGGACCTGGTGGCTTAAACTCATGCCGGGTGTGTGTGTGCATGCGTGCCCAAGATCCCGAGTGGAGAATGGAAGAGAAAGGATTGCAGCATGACCATCCCCCCAGGGGGGTGATTTCTTAATTTCTGTCCCTCTGTCTTTCTCTGTCTTTCTGGCAAGTGCACGCGCCCTATAGCAAAAACTTCTAAAAAAAATACTTCATCTACTAATGCTGCCACCTGTCCTTGCCTCTCTAGGAGCCTGAGCTTTGTCACAGCATTCATCATGCCCATCACCATGGGAGCCATAGTGGCTTTAGGACCCAAGCCTTACATGCTGGACTCACAGAGACTCTACCTTTTTATATTATTTCCCAATTCAGATGAAGCACATCAGTGTTGGGAGTGAGATCTGGCTTCCCAGAGTGGCCTGCTACATAGGTGGGAAATGCAAAAGGGTAAATCCCTCATGGAATACACTGAAGTTAGATCAACATGGAACAAGATAACAAGACATTTAAAAGGATTATATTAAACCTTTTTATTTTCAACAAATCTGTGATCCTCTTTCTACTCCATCATATTCAGGAGATAAATTTTTACCTCTATTTTATTGAGTACTTTCATCAAGTTTTTTTTTTTTTTTTTTTTTTTTTTTTTTGCCATAGGGCATGTGTGCTCACTAGAGAGAGAAAGAGTCAGAGAAAGAGAAAGTGAGAAATCATCTCCCCTCCCCAGGGGGTGTGGTCACCCCACAACCCCCTCTTCTCCAATCTCCTCTTGAGCTTTTGGGCATGCACACACTTAAGCAAATGTACCCGGAGTGATTTTTAAGCCACCAGTTCTGGGACTTGAACTGTGGCTGACTATATGGGAGTCCAAGACTTTAACCACTATACCATCTGCTGTCCCCATCAAGTTGTTTGTAATTTTTCATACACATGAGTTCTCACTATTGGCTAGCAATTGCTATTCAGTATGCAATAAATAGGAACCATACCATACAGGAATTCCCTCAGTCTTCTATCAAATTCATAAACCTAGTTATATTTGCTGTCATCCTGCCACATGTCCCCTGACATTTCATTGACCATAATTGAGACCCAGGGCTTCAGGGAAGTACAAGGTAGGCTGGGAAATTTGACACCTGGAATGGCAAATGAGTGTCATGATTGGTTTTAACCAAGCAATTTTTGTTGTCTGAAATTTAGTACATTGCTTTCCTGTATAAAATCAGGGATCTATTATATAGTTGTAGGGAATCCTGTGGGTAATAACAAAGAGGGCATCTGTGGCTGAGGATTGCATCTGGATTGCTTTTTGGCAACATGGTCTAATCATGGAGTCATCATTCTACCAAGCCTGTCACAGTACCTTCCATATATTTCTCCAATTTTAGAGAGATATTATGTTGGATGTCCCAAAACTTGCATAATTGAAAATCCTGACGTAGCAGTCAAAACTCCCTCAGATTTCTACTTTCAATTGAGAAAGATAAACATGCCAATGCACCCACCATCAACCTTTCTTCTTCAAGAAAAATAATAATTTCTTAGGAATTTCTGAGCCTATTGCAGTCAGACTGTAAAACAATTTCTAGATGATGATGTAATGAGGAAATTTTTAATGCTTCCTCAATTAACCGAATCCTTGTCATGCTAGACGTCTAGTTTTCCCACTGTAACAACCAGTTCAGAACCTGGCATTATGAGATTATAATTTAGATTTTGGCAAGACCTCCACAATGATTTTCTATGTATTCCAGGAACCATAATGGTTTGGGTCTACTTGACCACAATTATTTATACCATTTTTATACCAATTTGATATTCATGGTGAAAATTTATTCCCAGACCTAACCTGAGATACACCTATGTATTAAAGAGCTGGTGTGAAATCTTAGATAATAATTCTTCAGGGTTACCCTGAGTATAAAATTAGGCCACCTCACTGTCCAGTCTTCAGCTGGTGTCACAGTAAAAGGAAGCACACATTCTAGAATTCTTGAAGAATCCTGTTACTCTTCAAGGCAGCCCCTCCTCCCCCCAACTGGAAACAGGAAACACAGTACCAAAGAGAAACCATTTATTTTAAATAGTATCCCAATCCTACCATTTATTTTCACTCTTACATAGGCAATTTAAAAAAAAAATCAAACCTTTCTTCTTGACTAACAAGATGTCCAGGGACCAGCAGTTAGCATAATGGCTATGTCACTGGACTCCCACGTAGTCAACCACAGTTCATGTCCTGGACCCAGTTACTTTAAACTCATGCCAGGCACGTGTGCATGTGTGCCCAAGATCCTGAGAGGAGAATGGAGGAGAAGAAGGGATTGTGACGTGACAATCCCCCCTGGGGGGGTGATTTCTCGCTTTCTGTCTCTGTCTTTCTCTGTCTGTCTGGCGAGCACACACACCCTATACCAAAAAAAAAAAAAAATGTCCACATATTCATTTCTTCATTTTCCATAGCAACATAGACACAGCATTGTACTTGAGCTCCTATGTCCTGAGGTATCACCCTCCTGGCTGTACTTACCTCCTTCCCATGTGACTTCTCTCATTCTGACTGTCCTTATGTTAATAGGCATCTCTTCTGAATTTTCCCCCCAAAATTCTCTGCCTAGTCACAGAAACACTCAAAACACTGATGCCTGGTGCATAATTGCATTCAGAGAAAACAGTGAGTCTCCTCAAAAATTTCACAATGCAGAACCACTGATGTAGGCTGGGAGATGGGCCACACATTGAGATAGAGTTTGGGAGAAAGATTGCATTAGGGATCAACTCCTGTGAATAGAGTTGGGAAGAGGAGCTAAACTCCAAGGCAGGCTGAACATAGCCTCTGCTAGCCAGATGAGGAACTCTGGGATTATTATTGCTATTGATGTGTGCCCTGAAATGGCGAGTCTTCTCTACTCAAACTCATTCGATAAAATAGAGGTAGTCCCAGAAAAGACATGACTTGGGCAAAGCAAGTCTCTTCAGCTGAGGCTGACCCCAAAGAAGCTGGATCTGGAGATAATCTGATGCCCATACTCCCTCCAGGAGAACAGTAAGAACTTTTTTGAAGGAGAATCTGGGCAACATCTATGTCTGTCATAGCTACCTCTTTGTACCACTCAGATCTCTTTCATAGAAACTCAGGCAGCAGTGAATCCCAGTGAACAATTCTTCTGGGGCAGAAGGAAATTAATGAGACCAAATACACTGCCTGCTGCTACATTTGATCTCAGGGCTGCAATTAATAATCATTGTCTCATTCCTCCATTACGTACTAATTCTAGATTTTCCTCATCCTCAGTTTTTCTTTTTTTTTTGGAGAGATTTTCACTGTAGGGCGCATGCGCTCGCCAGACAGACAGAGAGAGACATAGAGACAGAAAGTGAGAAATCACCCCCCAGGGGGGATGGTCACGCCGCAATCCCTTCTCCTCCATTCTCCTCTCGGGATCTTGGGCATGCACGCACATGCGCCTGGCGTGAGTTTTAAGCCACCGGGTCCGGGACACGAACGGCGGTCGACTATGTGGGAATCCAGCGACATAGCCATTATGCTAACTGCTGGTTCCCTCATCCTCAGTTTTTCTTTACCAGCTTTGATAGCATATTGGTGGCATGATCTATAGTCATTATACCCTTCTCTGGCTGGGTTCTCTGTCCACTTACATTTAAAATTGGGCAAAGGAGTATTAAGAGGAACTGTGTGGGTCATCTAGAATTCACTTGGCATTCCTTCCTACCCCCATATTATAATAGCAGCTCTTTCGCCACCTATGATCAGAATCAAAGGTCCTGTCAGGTTAGTAATAATCTTCTTGCCTACCAGTCTCTGGACACAAAGAGCCGGAAGTGTTTAGGCAGCAGCTTTAGCTGATAATTCCATGGGATACTTGTGTATCTTTTGGCAAAAGTGTGCCTGCCACTCTGTCAGGAGGTTTAAATACGCAAAGCTCAGACTTGAAAGAATAGGGTGTCCAGAATTTCTCAGTGGGTCTTCAGAAGTGTTGGTAAGCTTGTCTGTTTATATGCCTTGTTCTCGAGCATAGCTTTTGAGAACGTAGCTGGCCTTCATGATCCTACATCACTCAGTTTCCAGATGCAGTTGCTCCAGAGAAAGGCATGGCTTTAGATGAGGAGGCTCCTTTCCATTGTGGCCAATGGACAAGGCACTGGCAGCTGTCGGCTGGTCTGTAAGCTCTCGCTGGAATGGGATTCTGGTGGTGCATATCTGCTCCTACTGAAGATGTGTCACAGAGAAAGATTTCTATGGAAGTAAGAAGGGAATGTTTGCTGAAAATGTAGAAAAGAGGATTTTTCCTCCCGTGAACTTAAAGTTCAAAAGGGTAAAATTCAGGAGGTTTAAGAGAAAGAATGAAATGGAAATTTGAGCCAGAGAAAAGTAAGTACAGAACACAGGATCTGGGAACACAGGAGAGGATAGATAAACCAAGGTTTTAGGTTGAAAGATGATTAAAAAAAAAAAAAAAAAAAAGAATAGGAAGGAGTATTGTCCACTCCCACATTTCTAAGCCATTTGGCCTCATTGATTTTATTTGCAGCCTTAAAGGGAGGTGTGGCAGTTTGTGGAGTTCTTCTGCCTTCTCTTTCCTCCTGTTCTGGAAAAGTACATGGTCGCTATGAGCAGCTACAAATGAGCCAGTGATTCTTGATCCTGCACGGGTATTTAAACTCAGGGCTGGGTGCTAATGTTTCTGTATCCATATTTTAATCCTCTTAGCTGACTTGGAAAGACTTAAGTCTGAGACTTAACAGAGCCTGTCAGAGCTGATGGGATAATGTAGAAAAGGCTTTGCCATTCTCACACACAAGAGGCTCTAGTTCTCGAGAGCCTTCATTTTAACACGGGGCTTAACATTTCTTAGGTCAGCAACTAATTCATCAGAATTAAGAGAATGAACAGGTGCACTTTTCTTCGTAATGAAAAGTTAATAATAAAACTATTAGTAGGTTCTGGAAACGGACACTGATGACACTTGGATATTTGCCATACAGTTTATAGCCTAAAAATGCTTTTCTCTGCTTCTTTCAATTCTTATGATATAAAATATCATATATACCTATGTGTATATTTTTAAAGGAAAAAATGTATTTTGCCCTCTTAAATTTTCATTTCATATACGATTTACGTATTTCTATATCAATGAGGAGACAACTAAATGATCACTTTAATGCCCACTTACATTTCACTGTATGTTTTTGTCATAATTTGCAAATTCTGCATTTGAGCACATCATGTTTTTGTATTTTTTAAAAAAGATTTTTATACATCTAGTCCCTTTACATCTGTAGATTTACAATTATTTCTTTATATTCAACTCCCAGAAGCTGAATACTTGAGTTGAAGTGTCTAACTTGTGTATGTTAAGAGTTACCAAATTGCTCTGTAGGAAAACAATAGGAATTCATAGAAAACATAAAAATATGTGAGAATGTTCTATATCCATATCAATATTATATTTAATAATTTATTCATCTCTGTCAACCTCATAGTTAAAAATCGTATCTCCTGTGTGTATGTATGTGTGTGTGTGTTTGTATTCACTATTGGTGAAATGTACTGTTCTTCTGTTTGTTGGAGATTTTAATCTTTTGTGAAGTCGCTTTCTTATGTTTAGCCTGTTTCTTTATTTTTTTTTCCTTTTTTCAAAAATGGCATTTTATATATTAAGGACATTTACTCTTTGTCTTAGTTCATGTACATATTCTCTTTTTTTACTACTTTTCCATGTAAAAGTATGTATTGTAAGTTAATTTTTTAAATTTGAAACTTTCAGATCCCAAGCAAACATTTTTTTGTTTCTAGCTATGCTTAAATGGTTAAAAAAGACCTGTAGTAGTCTAACTTAATATACTCAGCTTTTATAGTTTGTTTTTCTTAGTTAAAATTTTTCATACATCTGAAATTAGTACCAGATTTTAACTTGTTCAAACATACTTTTTTTTTTAAACCAGTTAATGCGGTACCTGAACTATTCCTTGAAGAATTTATCTTTTTTCTTATTAGTATATTGCTAAGATTCTGATCTTTGGATCCTCCTCTATAAATCTGTTTTAATTCTACCCCCAGAATCATACTGCTTTTATTATTGTAACTATGTGATATATTTTAATACCTTAGAGAAAGAATGGCTATTAATGCATTCTTTCTTTCATATTAAGTTTCTCATTAACTTTGCAAAGCTTTTGCGATTTTTAAAAATTGCAGCCCAGACTAGCTTAAGCAAACAGTTTATGCTTATAAAATTCAAGAGTTTGGCAGCTCCCTTTTGAGCAAAGCATCAGGCAGTGAGATCTTATGAAAAAGGGAAAGTGGAGAGAAATGCTGAAAAGGCCCTGCCTCTGGATGGGTCAGCATTACTCTCCCCCCTTCTAATTCTCAGGGTGGGAAATATGGCTGCTGATAGCTCAAGAGGTTTTATATCAGGGCCTCAGCCAAGAGATTAAACTAATTTCAGCTTTTTGCTTGGGCTTATTAAACAAAGGACACATTATCTCAGTTTAGGCAGCCCCCATCTTACATGGTTCATGCAGGTATCTATGAAAAATATTACACCTTTGATAGGGAATTTTGCAACGAGTTGGTATGCATTAGTAGGTTTATAAATTGTGAAGATATTGTTTTGAAGTTGCACTTAGAATTGTGTTTGGTGAAATACTTTGATCAAGGAAATGTGAAATGTTTAAATAATTAGGACAATGGTTTCATCTTCTCTGGTTTTAATGGTGTATTGAATTAGCTATTGGAAAAATGAGTCTGTGCGAATGTTTTCAATGTTTGAAGTACATGCTTAGTATTCATTATATAAGAGTGTTTTTGAATTTTGGAGGTTTGGTTATTAGCTTTTTATAACAATGGATAATCAGGACCTGGCCATATCCACTAGGCATGCAGATTCTATCTGTAGTGAAGGAAACATTTCCTACATATAAAATTGGAAGATAGAGGAAATAAAAAGGTGGTCCTTTTATTATTTTTTTTGTTATTATACAATATAACAAAACAAGAAAGTTCAGTTTTGTTCAAATTAATCTAGAGTGGACTTTAATCATGCCATCCATCCCATGATTCCATTACCTTCAGCAAGCCCTTTCATGTAGCTACCATAGTGTTTGTTCAGTCTATTTTTATCTTTTTTCTTACTATGTCTTATCTCTTTCTTATCTGTCAACTTCTTTTCTTTTTCTTATAATTCACCTTTTTAAAAATTTTTATTTTTTAACTAATTACTTTATTTTTACAAATTTTGCATCATTGGTGTGTGTGCTTGCTGGAGAGAGGCAGAAATGGAGACACTCAGAGGAAAAGAGAGAAATCAACCCCCAGGGAGGATGACCACACCACAATCCCTTCTCCATTCTCCTCCCAGGATCTTGGGCATGCATGCACATGCACCCAGTGTGATTTTTAAGCCACTGGGTCCAGGTCTTGAACTGCGGCTGGCCACCTGGGAGTCCAGCAACATAACCACTACACCATCTGCTGGCCCCCTGTCAGCTTCTTTAGGTCAGACATTTTTTTAGTTCTCTTTGAATTCTTAGAAGGAGAATACTGTGTTTAAACATATGTTCATACTTCATTTTTTTATAAATAACTTTAAAAAGATAGCTAGAAATGGAATAGAATCTAGGTTACTCACTTTCACATGCTCAAGTATTTTATATAATTACCTTTGATATGAAATTTTTCTTTGATCTTTTTCTTTACTGTAGTTCTACCAATTATTCACATGCAAAGTCTACTAACTTTAGATAGTATAACTCCTATCTTCTTTTTCTATTGAACTCTGCCATTTTTGCTTTCTTGTTGAGATAAGTTCCTTAAATTGGAAAACAAAATATCACATGTTAATTGATAACTGTAATATAAAGGATATTATTTCATAGTAGAATAAGTTCACTAAGAAATAATATATATTATTAACTACTTGACTACAAATAAAATGAATATAATAAGATTAGACAGCTAAAGGATTTGGGGGGGTTATAGGCTCTAAAAAGAAATGCCTCGAGATGAACATTTTAAGAATTTGGAATTTAGATATAGCTTTACTTATTTTTTTTATTTTACTTTTTTTTTAGAGTGAGAGAGATAGATTTTTGCTATTGGGTGCATACGCTTGCCAGAGAGACAGAGAAAGACAAAGACAGGGAGTGAGAAATCACCCACCAGGGGGATGGCCATGCCACAATCTCTTTTCTCCATTCTCTTGTAATTTAGATATAGTTTTTAGAGTGAAAATAAATAATTGAAAACATACTTTTATTTATAAAAGTTTTGTTGGAAGTACAATCTATTGACAATGAACTGTCTGTGGTCCAGTTTAGTAAGGTTTGACAGACATGTATACCAGTGGAACCATCCAACGTCTGCAGTTACCTGCAAGTCATCTCCAATATTAGGCCCTTTTGTAGTCCTTTTCATCTCCTCCACCTAGGCATCTACTTTCTTGTTTTCTATTATTTTTTAATATTTTCATTTTCTAGAGTTTCATATAAATAGAATCAAATAATAAACACTTTTTTTTGGTGGGGGGAGTCTGGCTTCTTTCAATATAATTATTTCAAGATTCATCAGTGTTTTCATTTACCATTAGTTCATTTCTTTACTGGTAAGTTTTATTTTATTGTGTGGATATACCACAGTTTACTTATTTACTTACTTACCTTCTTTTTCACACTAGGGGTGTTTCCAGTTTTTGATCACAGGTAAAGCTGCTATAAATTTCACATATAGATTTTTATATGAAAGTTACCTTTCTATTTTTTGGCTACATATGCTGGAATTTGGGTAACTGGGTCATCGAGAGTATGTTTAACTCTTCAAGAAACTGCTAAATTCTTTTCTAAATGGTTTAATTATTGCAGGTTGGCTTATTCATTCTCCCCCACCCTTAAAATAGGAAACGTAATAGACGTGTAGCAGAACCTCACTGTGATTTGAACTTGCATTGCCCTCATGACTAATATAGTTGTGAGTCATCTCATGTGCTTTTTTGCCACCTGTATTAGTTTCCTATGACTGCTGTAATAAATTGTCACAGACTTGGTGGCTTAAAACAGTGCCACGTTTTCCTTTCACAGTTCTAGAAGATGGATGTCTGAGACCAGTATTATTGAGCTAAAACCAACAAAGCTCTGGTTCTTCCAGAAGCTGTCAGGGAGAATCTGGTTTCAAATCCTTAATGTAATCACATCTGTAAAGTCCTTTTCATGCCAAACAGCCTAGCTCTGACAGATTCCAGAAACGAGGGTACTCTCTTAACTGTTGAGCTATGGGCCCTGTTTTGGCTATTCTAGGTCCTTTATATTTCATGAAAATTTTATAATGTTTATCAAGTCTCATCAAAAGAAAAACCTTGTGAAATTTTTTATGTGATTGTGTGGAACTATAGAGCAGTTTGAGAACTGACATCTTAATCATATCAAGCCTTCTGACCCATGAACAAAATTTGTCTCTCTAAATACTTAGGTATTCTTTAGATTCAATCAATGATTTTCTTTTCTTTTTTTTTTTTTTCTTTTTTTTTTTTTTTTTTTTTTTGTATTTTTGGTCTTTAGAATATAAGCATTTATCCCTGTATTTTTTTTTAATTCATAGCAAATGTTATTAAAGAAAATAAAGTCATGGCATCAATATAAAAATCTCAACCTTCCTCTATATTTCCTTGAAAATGTATCTATTTGGTTAAAAAATATATTTTGTCTTTTGAGGTATATTTCTGTCAGTATATCCCTGTCCAAATGGAATAACCATTTTCTTATGCTTGATTTCTATGGAATTTTCTTATGACAGTCTTAACACACTAAGTACATATTTCTCGTTTACCTTTACAGGGTTATATTTGATGAATTAAAGGCCATGGTGGTTAAAGGGTTTAACAACATTTCCAGATTTGCAATTAGTCATCAACAGAGGCAAAGTGTAGAAATCCGATACCTGTTCCTTTGAGTTATAGGGCCCTAATTGTATTCCAGTAAATTTGCTTTGAATGTTTCTCCTTTTTAAAGGACCATAAAATAGGACTTTGAACAATTTTCTATACACATAGACTCATAATTTTAGGAAATGTAGCAATATTTCTAAATATTATATCAATACTTGGTTGAAAGTATAATTGGCAAAAGGCACGGAGGCTAAACGTAAATATTTACATAGTTTAAGTCTAAACACTTTAAGATCAGTGTTCCCTATTTGCCTCACAGTATTCTAACAATTAAGTGCATTTCTTATCTGTTTTGCAGTTTAAACAGTATCAAGAAAAAATGTTCTTCTCCCTGATTCTTAGAGGTTATCACACAAAAATCCAATGGTAATTATCATGTTACTGATCAAAGGGCAAAGCCCAGGGTTATGGCCCTGTGGGCTAGTAGTCAGTATTGAAGGGACTGATATAACTTGGGTAATCATCCCCCTAGTTGTTTTACTACAATTTTTCCCCAAATTAAGATAAACGGAAACGGACACCACCTAACAGCTAGTTCATTTAAACTGGTTCATTAAATACCATATATTTCAACTGATTTCGACAAATGTTTGATCACATTTACCTTCTTCAAAAGAATAGTTTTAGCAGTTGAGGCTGAATATTTAACTATCCTGAAGTTTCAAATATTATGCCATGATGCATTTGAAAATGGTTAAATTCTCTTTCTCTCTCTCAAAGAATAGTTTTAGCAGTTGAGGCTGAATATTTAACTATCCTGAAGTTTCAAATATTATGCCATGATGCATTTGTAAATTCTCTTTCTCTCTCTCTCTCTCTCTCTCTCTCTCTATCACACACACATAGCTTTCTAGTTTATAAATTTCGAGGTAATACCATTTTACTTTGTAGCATCTTGTGATGGTCCCTAAGGTAATGTTGATTTTACCTTTAATGCAGTAAACTGCTGTCACTATGAATTGACTAAACATTTTTTGTCAAAGGTTATTACTATTTTTACACCATCCTGGCATGCCAGTAAATGTTTCTCACTTCATTATCATACCCAGACATTTATGATATCGCTTAATGCAGGATGAAAATATTTGTCTACTTCTGGTTTGGATGTTTGTGAGCATAAATGATTGTGGAGAATCAAATGTAGTTGTTAAAAAGGGTTTCACTGATGAAAAACAAAATCCCTCAGAGCTATGTGTATGGGTTCATGGATTTTTCATAGGTGCCTTTATTTGATTACCATCAGCCATTTGTAGCGTGTTCCAATTGCTCCCCATTAACTGACTTAAAAAAATAGTGCTTATGCCAAGACTTCTCAGACTTTCTGAACAAGACTGACTTTTACTTAAGTATAAATTCAAATTTATAAAATATTTTAAAAATACTAAGTTATGTTTTTAGCATTCAGCTTATTTTGGAGATGAGGGTTGACAAACTTGGATGGGTGTTGTGTTGCTTTTTGCTAAGTTAGAAGTATTTTAAATCTATGGCAGAAAAACTGCCTCTAAAGCACCTAAATGACCCATTATTTTAAAAAAAACCTCACTTTTAATAATTAGATGCTGAATTAGTTTATGTGTATACTGCTGATTCTCACTGAAGAACTAAATCCCCACATTTTCACTCTCCCAAAACAATGGTGTGCTTGTCCTGAGCAGTTTCCCTGGAGTTTCTTTCTAGGCTGCGTTCAGGGCAGATGACGTGAATCAGTGCCTGTTCGGGTGGATAGTATTTGATGATTTAACCCTCAGAACTCTAGTGCTGTGTCTTTTGGCTTCACTCCAAGTCAGCATGAGATACACATAGGGCATACTTTGTCTTCATTGAAATCGTGAAAACACTGCAATTTCGGGTTATGTGCTACCTGCTCTAAAATAATAAACTGCCCTATCTATTGCCTTCACTCATGAGTCCATAAAGTGTTCCCCGTGGTTCCTTTACAACTAAACTGGAATGTGTCCTGTCAGATATTCATTTAAGTGGATATTCTTATAAATGTGTCAATTGGTGTGTTGTTGTCTCATTCATGTAAGAAGAGGATTTTTCGCAGGAAACTAGCAACGTTGCCGTGGGAAATTTAGATCTAATTTCACATAGATAATTCTTCCTGCCCCTACGTTTTTTCACATGTGAACAATTGAACATACAATTACTTATTTGTACTTGAAGCCACGACATAGACCTTCAAGTCAACCATTTCTAGCATAAAAGCAATCTCTTTTGTTAACATTTGAAAAGGGAAGCCAAACTATGTGAAGAGTAAATTTTAAGATTAACAATGTTTTGGAAGCACTTTTAAAAGAACTCTTACAACTACATTTACAACTGTCAGGCTTTAATCAAAGGACTTGCATAGCCAGAGGAGATTGGAGAGATAAGAACACATAAAGCCTCAGTGGTAAATTATTTGGACATAAATAAAGTTGCAATGTTTAAATTGGATTTAATTTGGTTTTTCAGTCTAAAGGATATCAAATAATCTGTTTAACAAAATATTTTATTTCACTAGAGTTTTCGTAGACAGAAAACCAGGGAGTGAGAAAGATTCCTTTGAAAGTGAGGGGCTGGCAGGTGGCATGGTAGGTAAGGGTCCTGGACTCCAACATGGCCATCCACAGATCAAGTTCCAGACCTAAACATATATAAACAATTTAAGCAAAAGAAAAGTGTTTCTCATGTTCTAATTTGAATCTCATGTTTACACAGCAAAATTTATAATGACTATAATATCTGAAATATTTTGGATGTTATTTATTAAAATTACCCTGTTCACCTTGGCATACATAAGTACTTT
The DNA here is from genome assembly GCF_000334495.1 of Tupaia belangeri chinensis. Lineage (NCBI taxonomy): Eukaryota > Metazoa > Chordata > Mammalia > Scandentia > Tupaiidae > Tupaia > Tupaia belangeri. Next base: position 1,959,133 of record NW_006159939.1, on the reverse strand, counting down.
TTCTATCTATCTAGATATTATATACCTTTTGATTGATAATTTTGAAAATTAAGTCAGAAAAGCTAGTTATTAAATGTGTTTTGATGACTATTAAGCCTATAAATATTAATATCTGATGATATATATATATATATATATATGTTTAAATACATGTAATATGTGTGCTTCAGTCTTATAGGGTTTCCTTTAAAAATATAAATAAATCTATGGAACTAACTTAGAATTATGTAAATAAATTATTCAATTTATTGAATATACATATTTTTATTCTTAAGATTAATTTTTGCCATAGGGCATGTGTGCTTATTGGAGAGACAGAGACAGAGACAGAAAGAGTGACACATCACCTCCCAGTGGGGATGACCACTCCACAATCCCTTCTCTTCCATTCTCCTCTTGGGATTTTAGCAAAAAGGTGGCAGGCATGATTTTCAAGCCACCAGGACTGGGACTCAAACCATGGTCATCCATGTGGGAGTTCAAGCACATTAACCACTATGTGACTGGCTAGTCCACGTTTCAAAGGAGGCACAGTGAGTTTATATTGTTTCCTCATGATCTCCTACTTAAAAAAAAAAAAAAAAAGAAAAGGAAAAAAAAAAAAGAAAAAGCTAAATAAAAGAGAGGATAAGGTTTTTGTTCAAATTAATGGTTTTATTTTTAAAATTTTGGAGATTTTGACTCTCTAGGGTTTGGCACCTGAGCAGGGAGTTTTACTCCCTTGTGAAATTACCCACAAGAGGTAACCAAATGTTTCAGTTTTTCATCTCTCTGGTTTCTGTGATTCTGAAGCTTAGCACCAGTGGTCATAATAAATGCTTCAGGTTAGGAGAAATAGAGTAAGTCCTTATGAGCAGTTTTTTTATCAATTGTGAAGGCAGTGTTACAGATACTAAGAGAGAAACATTTTCTAGAAGAGAAAAAAATATGCAGTAGTGTCAGATGTGATAGAAAGAAGAGTACAAAAAGCAACCAAGAGAATGGCCAGCTTAATAATAGGGACAAGTCCAGAGTTGAATGTTAACTTCAAGAGTTTAAATGGAAAGATCAGACCACTCTGGCGCTGCAAATTCAATACAAGAGAGATTTATTACATGAGTCTGAACTAGTAAAATAGAATTTTTTGACTTTAGACTAAAACATAATCAACTTTCTTTGAAGCTTTGATTTCCATATTTAAGGATTTTTGTCTTCTCTTGAACTGTTGATAGGTTCATCTACCTACTATTTGAACTGAATCCTAACCTTTTTTCTGGCTTCAAGTTTTAAGCAAATTTATCTGAACACGTTTTGATTTTGATCTATTAAAACTAAAACTTTTTCTTAAAATAAAAAGTATATTAAAAAATACCTACTAATACCTACTTAATGACTGCAGTTAGCTATATAGCCCCAGCGAGGTGCTACTTTATAGGATGTTCACTGTACTCACTGAGGTTTACGCCTAAAGTCAGACATGCATTCATAGATATGTATATATGAGCTATGCTTGCTATTGAAAAATTTTAAGTTAATTAAGATCTTTAGTGAATCAATAAAATGTGAAAAAAAAAGGCATGGAAAACAACTGTACATACCAGAGACAGTGTGTGTGTGTGGGGTGTAATTGGTAGAGGGTGAGGGGTAGAGAATCAAAGGGGGATAAAAAAAAAGCCAAATATATAAGAAACAAAAAATAGACAATTATTTGTTGATAATAACATGTATGGTGATATCCTTGATTAAAGAAATATACAATGTATTCTGGATGGAAAAATCTCATTTTGTTTACTGTATTAATGTACAGTGAATGACTGTAAATAAGTATTTTTTTAAAAAAAAAAAAGAAGTACAGGAGAAGGAAAAAGAAAGTTGCAGAATTTGCTGACTTGGGGGTCATTAGAAAGAATATTTTTAAATCTATAATAATGTTTTTCCAATAATAAGTACTTTAAAAAATGTTTTTGATTAGTTTCTTGGTACAATTTTATTAGAATAGAGTAGTAAAAATTATACTGATAGCAATGCTTTCAAAATACCTGGTGGGAAGAACTTAGAAGATTTGTTAAACTACGTTTTTAGATTTTTTTTTTTCGCTATAGGGCGCGTGCACTCGCTAGACAGACAGAGAGAGACAGAGAGACAGAAAGCGAGAAATCACCCCCCAAGGGGGATGGCCACGCCACAATCCCTTCTCCTCCATTCTCCTCTTGGGATCTTAGGCACGCACGCACACGCGCCTGGCGTGTTTTAAGCCACCGGGTCTGGGACGCGAACCGCGGTCGACTACGTGGGAGTCCAGCGACATAGCCATTACGTTAACTGCTGGTTCCCTAAACTACATTTTTGAGAAGTTTTGAAAAATGGAAAGAAGAGAGAAGAAAAACTAAGAGAAAGGTTTATTTAATGAGTACCTAATAGAGACAGGGACAAAATATAACTGATAAAAAAAAAAAAAAGTCCAATAAGTATTTAGCTATTTTGAGACAGAAAGCTTTGATATTTGTTTCCCACAAGGATCAAAGTGGGCAGAAGAAATAGATCTATAGCAAAAATAATTCATTTATTGAAATTCATTTTGTTCAGAGAATAGGCATGTGAGCCTCTTAAATTTCATTTTCCAGTAATTTAGTAATATATTTTTAAGCCAACTAGAGGAATTGCAATTCCTGTGAGAATTAAAATCTTGCAAGTGAAAACTCAAGACAAAATAATCTGTGCATATATTGAAGGGGGAGTTCCAAAAATTTATGGAAAGTGAATATTATAAAAACATCATGCATATAGATTTCAATGTGTTTTTTTTTTCTACCAAAACAAATTTAGACTTTAATGCCATATATCCACAAACTATTTTGAAGACCCTTACGAAAACTGCGCTATATTGCAACAGATGTTTTTGTTGGCAAAAGCAATTTTGATATAGACAAGAGACTTATCTTCTTTATTCTTCCAGAACTTTTTCTCTTTAGGGATTTGTGTATCAGATGTCTAAAACAAAAGTGAAAGTAGATTTAATCTTTCTGTCTTTCTGTCCCACTTCTTTTCCGTCCAATCACTAAATATTTACATTCTGAGCAGTGGACTAAGTGCCAGAGAACAAGAGATAAATAAGGAACAGTTTCTGATATTAAAGGTTTTACTGTCTATTAGGAAAGACAGAATAATTTCAAGAAATAAAATGTTACACATTGTGTTTTTGTTTATTTTTTATTTGGGCCAGAAAGCACATGCGGCTCCCATGAAAGAGAGTGAGACAGAGATAGAGAGTGAGAAACAGAATGAGAGAAAATATACTCCAGTGGGACCTGATCATATCACAGTTCTTTTTCTTCCAATTTTCCATCTCACCAAGATCCTGGACACACATGCATTTTAGCACCTGGTGTGTTTTTCGAACTCGGGGGCAAGACTCAAATCCTGGTTAGCTACATGGCATCCACTTCTGTGTAGTTCTCTGGGGCCAGTCCTACTTTTTTTTTTTTTTTTTTTAATCATATGTATGTCTGGGGTAAAAGAAGCAGTCAGCTATATGCAGAAGGTCTGACAAAGCTCCCTAGATAAATGATGAGTTAGATGATTATGAACTTGTTTCTACCAAGGAGACAAAATGAAAAGAGTGGTTTCAGGTAGAGGAAAGAGCACCAGAAAAAGAAAAGAAATTGGATAAATAGGGTGTGGCGGGCCAGCAGGTGGTGTGGTAGTTAGGATGCTGGATTCCCACATGGCTGTCCGCAGTCTGAAACCCAAACCCAGTGGCTTGAAACTCACACTGGGCAGGTGTTTGTGTGTACCCAAGATCTCATGAGAAGAATAGAGAAGGTTTTGCAGCATAGCCATGCTCCCGAGAGGTGATTTCTCACTTTCTCTCTCTCTCCCAAGTGACCACACATGTCCTATGGCAAAAACCTGAAAAACAAAGTAAAAATAATAGGGTGCATCCAGGATAATATCAAGAATGTTGGTATTGCTGGAGCATAAAATATGAGTGTGGGGATAGAGGAGAAAGTCACCAGAGAGACAAATGAAGGCGGTGCTGAACAGCTTTGTCATTTATAATTCCGGGGTGTATGCTAGAATAGAAAGCTTCACAAGGATTCTGGCTTAGTTTAGAAATATTATTTTGCAGTCATGTGGAACGTGGATTGCAGAGAGGTTCAGGCAGAGGAAAGGAGAGAAAGGAGACTTGCAATTGTCCACATAATGAGAACGATTTGGACCAAAGCAGTCGCCACGGCGTTACAGATAGCGGTATGCACACAACTAGATTATTTAGAAGTTATATCAACAAGAAAAAGGGCTACCAAGAATTGCTCCTCTTATGTTCACCAAGACTAAAAGGCATGTAGCAAAAATTCCCTACTTCTGCCTCATAATTGGTTGTGAATTAATGAGCATTTACTTATGTAAATGATTAAAATATTTTCTTTGTAGTTTATCTGTATGGCAGAGTGACTTCAGTGATTTTCTTTTCTCTTTTCTCTCTCATCCTTTCTCTCTCTCTGTCACCTTTTGTTGTTATTCCTAACACAGTTCATGCTGGGAAAGGGCACTGGGGCCAGTTTGGAGGGGAAAAAGGAATTTATTTCTTTATATTTGCATTTATTCATTCAGGAAACATTTTTATAGCATCTATACTGTGTCTCTTTGTATCTAGTGAGACAACACTCTTATCCATAGCTTCACCCTGAAGATTTCACAGCATAAAGAGGAGAACATACAGGAACTGCTGCAATATCAAATAATAATTTCATAAATGAGGCGTATGTACACTGGAGAGGAAACGCAGAAGAAAGTAAATGCCTCTGGTCAGGCTTAGAAATGAATAATTTGCCAAAGGGAGGAGAAGCCAGGCAGAATGAATTGTATATTTAAAATTTCAGACAAATAAAAGAGAGGCTGACAAGTTGAAAAAAAAAAGAGCAGATGATTCACAATGATCCTGGAGAAAGATTAGAGATGAGACAGTGTAAGTTAGGCGGGGGCCAAGTTATGAACTTCATGAAACAATCTCTGATAGTTATGCTGTGATCAAAACTGTACAGAGGAAGTGAAAGGAACAGTAGTTAAGCAGGAGTGCAGCTCTGCAGATGACTGCGGTAGACACAGTATCTTATCACGATGCAGTGGGAGGAGCATATTTTTGAAAGAAGACAAACGTGGGTTCTGATCTCAGATTTTCGTCATAGATTTTAAGAGTCGAGCCAGCTTCATAAGTTCTTTGAACCACTATCATCTCGTACTGTCACACCCACTAATAGCAGGGCTATAAAGAACCAATATTAGCTGTAAAGTATGTGACACGGTGGGTGTAGCTAGACTGTGACTACTAGTAGACACTACTAGAGCCGGAATTCAAAACCAGGCTTGATTTCAAATTACCCATGCATAGGCCAATGATGAGACTGCCATAGCTCCTTGGGCACAGGGCCTGGTTCCACGCTGGAGATACAACTCCTTCTGAGTCCTCCAGAGTTAACCCTGAGAATTGTGAGAGAGATAATCTAACTTTCTTTTTCTAAAGGTTTATAGCTTTGCCTGTGTAATTGTAAAGATCCTTGCCATGTTTTGCTACCACGAAGCTTGACTTGATCATAAAGGAAAGCCGAATAGAGCAGAGTTGGGAAGATGAGATAAGTCCTAGCACAGCTACACCTGAAATCAGCTCAAACTATAACTTTTTTTCCCCAGAACTATTTTTTAATTTAATTTGTTATTATTATTATTTTTAATTTGATGAGAGAGAGACAGAGAAAAGGAAAGTAAGAAAGCAAGCTGCCATATGGGAAACCAGCGCCTTTACCAACCATGCCACCTGCTGGCTCCCAAACTGTAACATTTTTAGATAAATGAGCTGAATAGGGATAATAATTATAATAATAACAATAACTTTTCTTTTGGTTTAACTCAGCTTGTACTAGGTAGAGCTAAAAGAATTGTAATCAATAAAGGAAAGAACTAAATGTAAGGAAGTGGATACGGTTCATATAGACTGCTTGTTCTAGAAGCAATTTAGAACTGTTTAATTTAGAACTCTTAAAAACAAAACAAAAACAAACAAACAAAAAAAAAAAACAAGGAGCAGAAGATGCAGCAGCTAGAGTGGAGGCAAAGGCATGGAAGTATTTATTCCTAAGATGGGAGAGACTCGTGCATGTTTCTAGGCTAAGGGAAAGACGCCAGTGGAAAGGAAAAGGTTGACAGCACTGAGAAGAGGGGATAATTAATGGAGGAAAGTCCAGGCAGACGCAGGATGTGATAAATATTTCTGTTGCCATGAAATCGCTAGTAAGATCTAGTGTCTGCTCAGATGGTAAATTTGACTTACAGTGTACAATATTTTTTAGCTTTTATATCTAAAAACTTTTTTTTCCTTCTTTTTTTTTTTGTTTTCTTTTTTTGGAGAGGTTTTTAGCTATAGGGCATGTGTGCTCACCAGAAGGACAGAGAGAGACAGAGAGACAGAAAGCGAGAAACCACCCCCCAGGGGGGATGGCCATGCTGCAATCCCTTCTCCTCCATTCTCCTCTCGGGATCTTGGACACACATGCACATGCGCCCGGCGTGAGTTTAAGCTACCAGGTCCAGAGCTCAAACCGCGATTGACCACGTGGGAGTCCGGCGACATAGCCATTACACTAACTGCTAGTCCCTAAAAACTTTTTTTTCCCTACTTTAGCTGGTCCAGTTATATTCTTATGTCTGTTCTAATCTTTTCTTCTCCTTAATTACCAGAGAGCTCATGTACACACCAGAGAGAGAGGAAAGGGAGAAAGCACCCCCAAGAGAGTATCCCCAATGGGCTGTGGCCACACTGCATTCTCTACTTCATTTCACCATTCTCTTAGGATCTGGGGCACACACATGTGCACCTGATGTGCTTTTCAAGCTACTGGATCTGGAACTTAAACCATGGTGGTTTATGTGGCATCTGGCTTCCTTAAGCTCTAGTCTATAGGGCCACCCTCCTATACTCTTTTCTACTTTCCTAATTCACATGAAGTCTTCTGACATTCCACTCTTCCCACCAAAACACACTAACAAATAAACAGAACTGAACTGGTAGAGATGCACATGGCCAAAAAGTACCCTGGGATTACGGAAAACTTATTAAAATAGTCATTTTGCAGGCTCTGGGGTTCTCCTCCACTGTTTTGCCTGAAATTCTGCACAATCTGATGCACAAAAACAATGGGAAAGAGATTACGTCAAATGTCTGAAAGAGATGGCAGGAATCCAATGGGAAAGACATGCCCTCCACATTTGGCAGGAGGAATGCAGAGAGGCAGTGGCTTTGCAGAGTGATGAGTCACACTCAACAGAGGCTCTGGAAGGAATTAGTTCAAGAGAAAGCTGGAGAGCTCCCTGAAATGGATGAGTGCCTCCGGCCATTAATAATATGTGTGTGATCACAGCGAGACAAAGGAAACCCTGAGCGCTTCAGGTCTTCTTTCTGGAACCTGCGGAGAAAAGTAGCCCTAGTTTCATCTTCACTCTAGCAAGAAAACATTTCTTGAGGACCACTTTTTACAAAACTTCATCTCGGCCAAAATATATCATGTGGGTTTTAAATATGTAAACAGATCAAGAAAGCCATGACTCTGAAAGCAAGATAGATCTGCTCAAAAGGTCAGCTGGACAACAAAATTAATGAGCTTGAGAAAGACAGGGCAAGAGATGGGGGATGGACGGGAGAGAAGAAACCTGTTTGTTTAACTCTGAATCATTCAACAGAAACAACTGAGTGTCTGACTGGCCACAAACAGCTAGCCTGTGGACAAACGCTAAAATAACCAGGCCAAGAACAAAACCTCTTTAAACATCAAACTCACCTATTGAACAGCATTGTAAATATGAAATATCATGTGTTATGCATCAAAAGCTCCTAAGTCTTGTGCTACTACACTGCTCAATATTTAATGCCTTGAGCAGGGATGGGCCTTCTTTTGTAATAATATTAAAGATAAGTAAACATAAATATTAATATGCATAATTAACAGCTATTCTTCTGACTCTATTGGTGTATCATTTCGTAGTGTTCATATAAGTTTGAAGTACTGAAGTAAAATTTCAGTTTTACTATAATGAATTACATTTTTATCTGAAATGGAGTAATATGAATCCTTGCTATACTCTCCTATGTTTACACTTAACTGAAAAATAAAAAGTTAAGTCTCTAAAAAAAATGCTGCCTTATGAGTAAGAGCAACAAGGAGAGAGAGAGAGACAAAGAGAGACAGAGAGAGTGAGAGAGAAGGGGCCAGCTCTGTGGCCTGGAGGTTAATGGAACTAGGTCATATTGGGTTGACCAGGCTGTTGAATCCTGGCCTTGGCAACTTGAAAAACATACTGCACAAGTGTGCATGTGAGCGCCTGAATCCTAACAGGAGAAATGGAGGAGAAAGGATTGTAGCATTACCATGTCCCATTTAGGGAGAGAATGCGCTCTCTCCCACTCACTCTCTCACTCTCAAATGTGTGTCCCTGGCGAATAGGAGAAAGAGAGAGAGAGAAAGAGAGAGAGAGAGAGAGAGAGCGAGCACTCACACCAGAGTCCTGACTCTGTGATCTGCCCCCTAGCTCTGCCAGCCCCAATCATGGGCTCACACATGTTTGGCGTACTCAGGGAGGTCTCAGGACTCAAACATGGAACCTTTCTATGTGGATCAGTTCACAGAGCATTATGTTTTACTCCTGTATCACCCTACAGTCCTCCTCCCATGCTCTTCTAACACCATGAGTTATTTTTCAAGTGAAATACTGTGACTTCAATACAATTCTCTAGTGGATAATGCAATCAAATTTGTCAGTCGGTAAACTATCATGTGATAGAGCATTTTGTTTTGAAATAATTGGTCAAATTATGCATCTATTAAAGGCTAGATCAGCGTTGAGCCATCTGAAATGGATACAGAACGGCTAGTATAAAGGCAGTTGTACAGTAACGTCAGAATACAACTTCAGCGTGAGCCAAAACATCTGCTAATATCTAGCTGTTATAATATAAAGCTTACCTTTTCTCATTCAAAAGACAAAAGTACTTGTGAGACGAGGAGGGAGATATCTTTCCTAGTTTTGGGAACTTAAGAGTAAAGACACAAAGCCTTTAAAACGCAATTATGATTAAAATGACTTGAACATTTTATTATTCCACTTTCATTTGCTTGGAAGAATAACCTTGACACGAGATTAATGTGGAATAAAATTGGAGTTTCCGCAAACTGTAAACATCTCCACCATGTGACTAGAATGATGTCAGCGGAGCAGTGATCTGAGGCCAACAATGAACTATGAAAGGGTGTCCTCTACTGCAGTCGAAGAGACGGGACTGGTTTTCTGGCTTTTCAAAGTTGCCAGAGAAGAATGTTCTGAGTGACTCCTATCACTTGAAAGGAGCTGGGATCTGTGGTTACACAAGAGCTGATTGTCGCTATTCTCACTTTGCATGAAAAAAAAAAAAAAGTATTGACCCTTTGCCTGGTTTATTTTATGGTCTATATTACCTCTTTATTCTTATTTTCCTTCAGTATCCTGCCCTGAAGAGCTTGTCCTGAATGTGATTTTTCCGTCTCTGACTTCAGAGTTGACCATGTAGAAATCTAATAATGTCTGTGCAGTGCCCTCAGGGAGATGACAACAGTAGCCTTTGCTTGGAGAGTACACTCTAGTAGTTCAGTATTTCCAAGGAGGCCTTCTTAAAAGAGTCCAATATGATACAAGGGGACTTTAAGAAGTTCATTGAAAAATGGAATTCAAGTACAAGTTTATTTTAGTGCAAAAATATTTTTGAACTCCATGAGCACTTTTTGTAATAAACATTTTCCATGAGATTTTTGAAAGACTTCTTGTGTTTTCTCCATTTGACAGATTAAGAAAGTGAAATGGAAAATTCAGTTTATATTAAAAAGAAAAATGGAACAGCAGGTGACTTGCTGGACTCCCACTTGCCTGGCCACAGTTTGAGTTCTGGACCTGGTTGCTTGAAAATTATTCTGGGCATGTATGTGTGCATGCCCAAAATCCTAGGAGGAGAGTGGAGGAGAAGGGGTTATAGTATGGCCACTCCCCCCTCTACCCTGGGAGGCAATTTCTCACTTTCCCTCTATCTCTCTCTGGGAAGCACACACCTTATTGTAAAACCAAAACCAAAACCAAAAACCAAAACAACAACAACAAAAACCCCACACAAAATAAAGAAAAAAAACAGCAATTCTAATGGTCAACTGACAAAATATTTCAGAAAATAAAAAGCTGATAATAACATTTGTTCTGTGCCAGATTTTATGCTAGGCGCTAGTTTTTAAAGTATATTGATTCTAATTCTTTCATTAACTTTGTAAATTTGTACATGAAAAGGAGTTGTTTCCATTTTTCTACTAGGTTCCAGGGATAAGATTTGACCCCAAATCCTTTCTTTTCAGAGTGTACTCTTTATCATATTACATGATGCTGTCTCTCCATTGAAAAAATAAGTTCATTACATGGTTACATAATAGAACATTTCTTAAAGCATTTTATCAATTATTATCTTATCCTTCTAAGAATCTTTTGAATTTAATAGGAGCTGTTAACTTTTTCTTGCAGAAGAAGAAATGAAGTAAAGACCCTCTGATCTGCTTACAGAGGTTAATTGCATTATCGGAAATGGAATTCTGGTAATTTGTGTTAAAACACTGTGCCATTTAGATTAGATCACAGTGTCTATTTTTGAGTGTTTATTTGGGGACAGACACAAAGAAATTAAGGTCAATGACACAGATACTTAATTTCCACAGATAACCACATAATTTCACACGTCATTACTAAAGCTATATGTAGGTAAGAGGTGTTATTATATGAGTGATGGGGGATATCTTCAAAAAGTTCATGGAAAGTATATTATAAAAAAAATGCATGGACTTCAAAAATTTTCTGCACCAAAGTAGCCTCACCTTTTAATTCAAATTTTCCATAAACTTTTTGAAGTCCCCTCATATACTGTGGAAAAAAAATGCAATTGTAAATTCTCTGATTGCAAGAACCTAATATCCTCAACACCTAGCATAGTGCCTGGCAAATAGTTGTATTCAGTAAATTTTTTTTTTTGAGAGGTTTTTCACTATAGGGCGTGTGCACTCGCCGGAAAGACAGAGAGAGACAGAGAGACAGAAAGCGAGAAATCAACCCCTAGGGGGAGATGGCCACGTTACAATTCCTTCTCCTCCATTCTCCTCTTGGGATCTTGGGCATGCATGCACATGCACCCGGCGTGAGTTTAAGCTGCTGGGTCCAGGACTTGAACTGTGGTTGACTATGTGGGAGTCCAGCGACATAGCCATTATGCTAACTGCTGGTCCCAGTAAATATTTGTTGAATTAATGAAGAACTGGTAAGTTGTGAACACTTACAGTTTGAGAGAGAGTGTCTTAATGAGGACAAATACATAAAAAATGAATAGACAATTTTAGTTTATAGTTAGAATTATTGTATGAGGCTTTTATATAAGTTACATAAAAATTACATAACTTTTCAACTTATTTGTGAATCCTACTGATAAAACAGACAGAATACCCTCTCCAAAGGATTTCACTGAGAAAATATGGTCTGAGAAGTCATTTTAATATTAATATGTGCATAATACAAAATTCATCTATGCCTTACAAATTCCATTGGGCTAATAAATGGTGTATACACTATTTCAATGGATACACTGAAAAAGGCCTTATAATATTAAACATTTGTTAATTCTTTCAGTCAATAAACACATTTTATTGAGTGACTACAGTGTGTTAATTATGGTTCTAAATATTGGAGACATGGCAGTAAGCAAAAGTGAGAGAAATGTATGTTTTCCTCATAAAATGTGCATTGTAGTGTAAGAAGACAAAGCAAACAAAATGTTATATATACCACCTTGAGCGGGGTAACAACGGTGAAGAAAAAGTGGGATACGGCATGCTAACATGTGTGTGTGTGTATGTGTACATGTGTGCAGCTTTATGCTCAGTGATGTAGAAGACCTCATACATAAGATGACACCCGACTGAAAATATGAAGGAGGCAAGAGATGAAGACACTTGGGGAATGGAGGGGTGGAAAAAGCATTTTGAAAATGAACTAGTAAGTACAAGGTCCTTACAGCTGGATTATGCTTGAGTTGTTGAAGAGGAAGGTTTGTGCTAGGACAGGGAGCATCAGACACAGTAAAGCAGGGAGGGAGGGTGGTTATAATCTAGGGTCTTAGAGATGCTGGTAAGACTCACGATTTTCTCAGGATGGGAAACCAGGAGTGGGCTCTAAGTGGAAGAATGACATGATTTAATTTGTGCTTCTAAAGAATTCCTTTCATTATTTCCAGCCTTGTGAATTGATCAGGTGCCAAAGTAGAAACTATTACAGTAACTCAGACGAGAGATGATGGTGGTTTGTGTGATGTTACCAGCAAAGTGGTAAAAAGTGGCCATATTTTGGTATTATAAGGGGATTTCAATAACTTCGTGGAAAAGAAAAAATGTACAGGTTTACTTTAATGCAAAAAGAATTTGAAAACCATGCAGGTTTTTTTTTTTTTTTTTTTTTTTTTAGAATTCATTTTTCCTTAAAACTTTTGAAAGCCATGGGTATATTCAAAGGCACAATTGCTAAGATTTGTGAATTAACTCACTGTGGGGTAGAAGAGAAGAGATTAGTGAATAGTAACACAGAGGTTTTTGGCCTGAGAAACAGAAAGGCCTGAGTTGCCATTTGTGAGATAAGGCCACTAGGAGGAAGAGGTTTGGGAAATTTGGAATTCAGTTTGGAAATATAAAATATGCAGCCAGACGGGTAAGACCAGCACTCACAGGAAATACCCTGGCTTGATATGTAAACTGAAGAATCGTCAGTTTATAGTTGGCACTTAAGGACCTGCACTGAATGATTTCCAAGGGAAACCCCGTATTGATAGATAAGAGGAAGAGTCCAGACACTAAGCCACTGAGGAACTGGGGACAAAGATGAGAAAGAGCGCCCAGTGAAGTGTGAGGAGAAATGGGGAAACTTGGTATCTCAAAGTCAACTGATAAAAGTTGACATATACTACATATGTACATATATAGTGTAAACACAGATATACACACACGCATACACTCACGTATGTACATATATAGTATTTTCTTGGAAGTGACCTTTTAGTCCCGAGCTTCTAATGAAAAGTTTCAGGATAGAGAATGAGAGTTGACAAAGGTCAGGTTAGGAAATGTACACAGCAGTTTGGGTTTGGGGTCCTGGAGATGGGTAACAACCTAGGAATCAAGGACTTTTATGTGACTGATATTAAAATAAACACACACACACACACACACACACACACACACAGTAATAGACTTAACAGACTCAAACTTGATAGGTTGAAAGCAAGTTATAGAGATAGATTGTGAGTCCCAGAGGTGAGGGGAGACAGGAGCACTGCCAAGGGTATACGAGGTGCCGGGTTTTGGTTATGAGGTACCTGTACATGCCAAATAGTCCTTGCTTTTTCTAGATGGGAGAAATTATTGGGTTTCTGCCTAACTCCAGTCTTTTTGCACTGCACTCTATGTTTAATAGTCACTAAGTAAATATTTTTTGGAAAAAAGAATAAAGGAATAAATACATTATCTCAGAAAATAAAATAGAGGAGGAAACTTCATCACAAAGGGAGTGTTGTAATTTGTGATAGACTCATGCTAGGAGCAGCTAGAAAAGCCAGATACAGTGATGACGAGTTTGTGACTTTAAGTGATACCAGTTTGTAACATCAGAGGATGCTGAGGAGGTGAGCAGTGGAGGGACTAAGTAGGACAATTTTGATTTGAAGTGCACCAATCACATGACTGTTCTCAGGATTAGCTGGACTCTGGAGCTGCATGGGACTGAAGACAACAAACTGATGTCCAGTATTGAACAGTTCCTGAAATATCTGGTGATTCTCTCTATTTTTGGTGTATAGTCACTAGAATGAATAACCATAGTTCTCTTTGGGAAAGGTCTAAGGAAATCATCACAGTATAGTTGCCATGGTTATAGGGTTCTTCTTTCTGGGGAATCCCAATGGTCCCGTCAGTGCCTTTCAAATATGAAAATTGTCTCAGATCAGATAAGTGAGTACAGACTTACGGCATTGTATTTGGGCAGTTGCTTTCATCTCCCTACTCTTCTATTCTTGTTTTGTTGTTGTCATCGTTGATTTGGAGGAGAATCTTTGTCGATTGTCCATTTCTTTTTTACATGGGGTAACATGCTCTGTTATTCATTTACACAGACCCCATGGGTCAGGCTTGTGTGGCTCCTCCTCAGCTCCTCTTCCAATTTCGTTAGTCATTTTGATAACTCTTGCCTCCTAGCTTATTATTATTATTATTATGCCCTGATACCTGGTCTCCATTACTGCCTGGTCAACCCTGAGCATTGTCCCCATCAATGTTAACAAGCTGGCTCTGTCATTCCCTGTCCAACTGACATCCCTAGCCTGCAGAGACAAACCATGGAACTTCTTCGTGAAGCTGGCACCCTCATAGCAGTGCATGCCTTGAGGGCCTTAGTGAGTGTGTGGAGGAAGGGATGCGGAGGTGTAGGTCCAGGATACAAAGTAACACTTACGCAGGATGACTAGTCTAGCGTACATGTCACGACATGTCATGTACAACCTGACAGCTACAGGTAGTAAAATGGTACTACATTTAGGATTCATGGTAAATGAGTAGATTTTACCTGCTTTTGCCACAAAAAAAAAAAGGGTTCTTGGGAATACATTAATTTGCCTCACTGTGGTAACCTTTTCACTGTCTATATGTATCCCATAACATCATGTTGAAAACCTTAAATATAAACAATAAAATGTATTTTTTAAAAAAGAAGGGAAAACCAATTCTTAAAAAAAAATGTAAAAGTAAACAAAATATGTTCCACTGCAGATTTGGTGGAGTTTAACATTTTGGCTACAAGGGTTTAACAACAAAACTTGTTTAAATTGTTGTGAGCATAATAATATTTATATATAATAATATTTCTCTTCAGGCCATATAAATTTATTACTTTTTTTTTTTTGCCAGAGGGCATGTGTGCTCACTAGTGAAAGACAGAGAGAAAGACTGAGAGAAAAAGTGAGAAAGCATTGGTGTTGGCTTGGGGATTGTAGTCAATATGAATAAATATTAAATTTTAAAATCATAAATAGGGAGCATCTTACAATTCCACAAATTCATTATACTTGTAAATTTTTGAGTTATACAAGCCTTTTGTGACAGAGAAAACTGCTAATTAATTAATTGTATTCTTAAAAGGTACTTGACATCATTTTGTAGTCTAAGCTCTTACAGAAGCTATGCCCTGTTGAGATACAGTTGACAATGTCTGTTGACAATGTCTCATAAAACTTTCAAAAATAACCAACTTCGATCAAGAGTGCAATGAGGAAATGATCACCACAATTAACCTAATTAACCTATCCATTATATCACATAGTTACAAATAAAAGTTCCTCGTCTTCCTCTTTCTCTTCTATTTTCTCTGTTTTCCCCCCTTTTCCTTCTGGTGAGCATACTCATGTTCTATCTAATTAGCAAGTCAACTATAGAGTACTCTTTTTTTTTTTTTTACTTTTTTTAAGGTTTTTGCATGCATTTGATATCATATTGGAAAAATTGTTGCAAGACCAATATAAAAATATTTTCTATGTTTTCTTCTCAGATTTGTGGTTTCAGGTTTCCAGCCTATTTTGTGTTGACTTCTGTATGTGATGTGAGATAAGAATCAAATTTAATTCTTTTGCATGCAGATATCTAGTTTTCCTGACATCACTTATGGAGGAAACTAACATTTTCCTGTTGTGTGTTTTTGGCACCCAGATTAAGGATCAGTGACTTCATACCTGGGGGTTAGGTTCTGGGCTCTCTATTCCATTCTATTGATCAGTGTATCTGTCTTTATGGCAGTACTATGTTGCCTTGGTTACTGTAGCTATGTAATGCATATTAAAGTTAGAAAGCGTGATGTCCCCAGCTGTTTTTGTTCTTGTTCATGTTATTCATGGTCTCTTGTGGTTTTATATGAATTTTAGGATTTTTTTTTTCCTATAGCTATAAAGAATGCTACCGGGATTTTGACAGGGATTGCACTGAATCTGTAGATCAATTAAAGTGGACATTTTGAAGATATTAATTTTTCTAATTCGTGAACAAAAGATGTCTTGCTCTTTATCTGTGTCTTAATTTCTTTTATCAATACTTTGGTTTCTTTTCAGGCCATATAGATTGGAACCAGGCATTGCGCTAACTTGTTGGCCTTTTTTTTTTTTTTTTTTTTTTTGCCAGAGGGCATGTGTGCTCACTAGTGAAAGACAGAGAGAAAGACTGAGAGAAAAAGTGAGAAAGCGCTCACCATGGGGCATGGTCACGCCACAATCCCTTCTCCTCTACTTCTCCCTCCTTTTAAGGTTTTGGGCATGCATGAACATCTATCCTGCATGTTTTCTGAGCCACCATGTCTGGGACTTGTACTGTGCTGTTAGCCAAGTGGGATCTAGCTGCCTTAACCACACACAACTGGCTGGTTTAAAAATCTTTAACCTTTTATTTTGCTTCATCAGTGTTTTATAATTTTCAGTGTTCTTGTCTTTCATCTGTTCATCTAAGTTTATCCTAAGAGTTCTACTCTTTTTATTGCTATTATAAAAGAGATTGTTTTATTAATTTCTTTTTTAGATAGTTTGTTGTTAATGTGTAGAAATAAGACTGAGTTTTGTATGTTAATTTTGTACAATGAAACTTTACTAACTTTTTTATGAGTTCTAATAGTCTTATTGAGTCATTATTGTTTTCTATATGTATAGGCATACCATCTGAAAAAAAGGATAATTTCACTTCTTTCCTAATTTGAATGCCTTTTATTTCTTTTCCTTGTTCAAGTGCTCTGCCTAGGATTTCTGGTACTATGTTGAATAGAAATGGTAAGAGTGGGCATGCTTGCCTTGTACCTTATGTTAGAAGAAAAGCTTCAGTTTTCCTCCTTTTATTCTGAATGTGCCTTTTATCGATGGCCTATATTGTGTTGAGATAAGTTGTTTTCACACCTATATTGTTGAAAACTTTTCTAATAAATGGAAACATGTTTATAGGTACTCACTTTATATAGGACTTATATTTTAAACATTTAAAGTTCTAAAAAAATTATTTCGTGAGTGTTTGAGAGGCCTCACTAAAATGTTTAAGTGGGCTCATTTTCCAAATGGCTATTTTTTGAGTGGCCAAAGAAATACACCTCTTGTTTTAAGCAGATTACATTCTTTGTTGACTCTTTAAGCCTGCCAAGCAGCAATAAAATTAACTTTACTGACTCGTGATTCTCCACCATTTTAATTTCTCATTTTATGGCTCTATTTTCTTTTTCTTTTCTTTTTCTTCTTCTTCTTTTTTTTTTTTTTCCTTCTTACTAAGTTCATTTCTGCTCTTGGTTTGTACGGGGCAGCAAAGAATGAAAATCTGATTTCACGGTCTGACCATTTAATGATCTCTGGTGCATAAAAACAAAAAATTTATTCTCTGCTGAGTGAAAGATGTCAGACAAGCTGAGTTATTGGCCTTTCTTGTTAGTCTGTTTGTCCCTTTATGAATTCAAATCAATAAATAAAATATTTCATGTTCATGGAAAGAAAAAAAGTATTTTGGGATCTATAGGAGTGACTTGTGCATATAGTTATGTATTAAATTTTGACCTGTGTCTAAAGTTGTGAGTTGAGGTTGCAAAGTGTTTGTGTGTTTGAGGAAAACCTTGGTCTTGCATTCTGTGTGAGATATTCTTTTTTTTTCCAGAGGATATTAATATATTAGATGCAAAGTCTCTAAAAATTAATCAGGTCTGTTCTAATATAAAAAGTAACAAACATAGATAAAATTCTAGTATTCCCAGAAAATAAAGACTAAAACTTTTGACAGCTCAAAATGTATTAGTATCTAACGTACAAAAAGGAAAAATTCCATCTCAACGAATTTTGCTAGCTCAGAAGCAGTTTTTATTTTTTTTTCTTTTGCCTTTTCTATAAACCAAGTTGATGTAAAAAAGTGGCTCTTAGATTAATCAGTCCGGATTGATAAATTTGGATTGAAAAATCTCCAGAAGTAAATGGATAATTTCCTTGAGTTTGTCAGTATGGAATAGAACTTTGAAAAGTAAAATGTATTTTTTTTTTAATATTTGAGGGTTTGCTTTTTCTCTTGTAGAAACTAGTTAATCTGAGCTTCTTACAAACCTTTTCATATATACATCAGACATTTATATGTTTTCTTTGGAGAAATGTCTATTCCGGTCTTTTGCACATTTTTTAATTGGGTCGTTTATTTTACCAACTATTAAGTTGTATGTATGTATATATAAATTGCAGATATAAACTCATCAGATATATAGTTTATGAATATATTTTTCTAATTAATAAATTACTAATTCATTTTTTTCATTGTTTCTTTCATTGTACAAAACTTTTCATTTAAAGTAGTTTCTATTATTTATTTTTTTGTGGCCTGAACTGTTGGTGTAATATTCAAAAAAAATATTACCAAGGTAATATTCAGCAGTTCAGCAGTTTTTTGTCTATGTCCTCATCTAGGAGGTTTATAGTTTCTATGCATATATGTAGGCTTTTTATCCATTTTTGAGTTGATTTTTGAGTATGATATAAAATAAAGGTCTAATTTTATTCTTCTGTTGATGGAAATTCATTTTCCCCTCACTGTTTATTGGTGAAATTATCCTTTAGCTATTTATTTTATCCTCTTAATGCCATTGTCAAAATTAGTTGACCATATATTATTCTATTTATTTCTGAGTTTTCCATTCTGTTCCACTGGTCTATATATATGCTTTTATACAAGTACCATATGATTTTGATTACTGTAACATTGTAATATACTTTATATCAGAAAGTTTGATACTTTCTTTCTGGTAAAATAAAGAAGGCCTCCCCATAACTGAAGAAAATGCAACTGGATGACTGTAGTAAGAACAAAATAAACCCAATTTAATAAAAATAACTATACTATCAGTCAATAAGCATGCACTAATTGTATTAATTGGATATGTTGATGGAGTTTGCATATTAAATCATTGCATATATAAATTGGCCAGCTATCAAAAATCATTTTCTTTAATGAGGCATGGTAACTATAGAGCAAAGCACTTTGCCAAGTACTGTTCATGTAAATTTATTAATCACTATCTGCCACTGTAAGTATTTGATATAAACAGTCTTTTTCAAAACACAAAATGATTGTCCTATACAAAGTGTGCATTTTTATATCCTCACTTTTAATGTTTTTGCTTAATAATTATTTTCATATATTGTAATTTAATTCTATATTTGGATGCAGTTATATAAAAGAGATTTGTTCAGGGGTTGATCCATGGAGAATCCCCTTTAGCAGGATGACAGCGTAATGAGAGAAGGTTAGAGAAAGCAGCCAGTGCAGCTAAAGATCAGCATGGCAAGGAAATTCAGGATATAGAAGCCATCTGGCCTGAGGTCATTTAGCAAATCCTTACTAGGAAATCTAGCATTTGTTAACTTCAGTTACAATGCAAGATAGAAATGTTTCAAATTCTCTTAATATAGTGAATGATTCAAAATTCTAAAGGAGGATGGCTTACAATGCTATTTTCAAACATGCTGGGCATTTTCCATTTTCAGATATCTCTAACTAAAACTATGGATGAGCTATAGTGTACCCAAACTTACAGCATTTTCAGTCAGCATACATGTGATGAGTACACTGTGTCTAGAGAAGGTCATTTAGACAAGTACAATTATAACTAATTGTACTGATTACGTAGTGGATATTTTTGTGATTTATGTTAATAACCCTATATTCTATCTGTTCATTTCTATTTGGCTTATGATCTTTATCCTTGGTTTTTCTCCTAAGGCCCCCTCTTTTTCTTGTACTTCTCTCAGGCTGGCCCAGTTCTGGAAATGACTTTCTCATTAACATTTCCTGTCGAAAGTAGGTAATTGGGCCCAGCTGCAGTAGTGTGCACTGGTAGAGGCTGCTATCTGATGCTCAGACAACCCCCAAAACTAGGCACCTGTAGTTCCAGCACTCCAGAGGCTGAGGCAGGAGAATTGCAATGTAGTGAGACTGTGTAACCAAAGAAGTGATAAAATTTTAACTTTCATTTTATAGGTGTTAGCTTAATCTTTCAATAATAACTGAATGACATGATATATTGGATTTGCAATTTGAAATCCAAAGTCTTCCTGTTTTGCTAGGAAATAAAAGACTTTCTTTTTTTCTTTCTTCCTTCCTTTCTTTCTTTATTTTTGGAGAGATTTTTGTTATAGGGTGTGTGCACTCACCAGAAAGAGAGACAGAAAGTGAGAAATTACCCCCCAGGGGGGATGGTCACACCACAATCCCTTCTCCTCCATTCTCCTCTTGGGATCTTGCGCATGCACGCACATGTGCCCAGCACGACTTTAAGCCACTGGGTCTGGAACTCGAACCACGGTCAACTACGTGGGAGTCCAGTGACATAGCCATTACACCAACTGCTGGTCCCTAAAAAAGATATTCTTTTATTCAACGAATATTCGCTGAGAGCTTCCATATACTAGACACCATTCTAATCACTGGGGATAAAGCAGCGAACAAAAATGAAAACACAAAACCTCCTCCCTTATGGGGCTTATATCTACTTACTGTATGTACCTATATCTGTCTTTATACTTAAATATTTTTATTAAACATTAAAAATTTAAAAGTAATAATGCACAAGAACCAATGTACACACACCTATATAACAGAAAAGAGGGGATAATGGTTCTTACAGTGGAGTAAAAAGAGTGTCACTTTTAAATCGAATAACTAGTATACAGCTTGAAAGTTGACATTTGGGGCAAACACATAAAGGACTTGTTCAATGTCACAGAATGCTGTTGTGTGAGAATACTGGAAGGGATTTGAACAGTAGCTGGTTTTAACAGACATATTGATAGATTCCTAGAAGTGACACATAGTTTTTGATATATTGATGTGCAGTCCATGAAAGAGAAGCCTTATCAAGAGCGGGAGGGTTGGAACCCGTAGATGGCATGATGGTACATGGCTGGACTCCCATGCAATCGACTGTGGTTCTAGTCTCGGACCTGGTTGCTTAAACTCATGCCAGGCCTGTGTGCACGTGTGCCTAAAATCCTGGGAAGAGACTGGAGGAGAAGGGATTGCAGCATGGCCATCCCCATGCCACACCTTCTCACTTTCTGTCTCTCTCTCTGTCTCTGTATCTCCAGCAAGCTCATGCATCTTACAGCAAAAATCTCTCAAAAAAAAAAAAAAAAAAGGATGGGAAGGTTAAAAATCAGCTGTTTGACATAACCATCCATGCACTTCCTTTAAAGTGAACAGACACAATCAATTGTGGTCAGTCAATGAGAATCCCAGATAAAATGACAAGTTTTTAAAGTAGATGTTTACACATTTTACTTTGATTCAGATTTTAGTTTAATCAGAAACCAATGTCAGAAATTTTAGAAAAAAAAAAGAAAGAAAAATAAATTTTAGAAAAGAAATCAGGCTAAACATTTTGGTATAGATTAAGGGAAGATGTAACTGTCTGGAAGGAAGAAAGCAAGATGGGCCCGAGCGTGAGAGACAGGAGCGTAATTTTACAGGTAAAATTATGTCTATTATGGAATTAAGTGTTACACTCATTAATGGAATAAGTACAATTAAGTTGATTAATACAGAACCTGAGCAAATCCTTTCAAATTTGCACATACACAGACATATATAATTTTTAATTGGTAGCACATTTGCATGGTTCAAGCAACATACAAATACAAAAACATACCTGGAAGGAATTTTCTATCCCACTCTTGTAACTTACATTATATGCTCTTTTTGCATCTTAAAGTTCTTTCTGTATTAATCCTTAATAATACACTTATAAAGCGCTTTCTAATTTTTTTAATATTGGAATATCTTCCATTGTATGACTAGACTATGATCTCTTTAAACTATCAAAGAAAATTTAAGGTGATTTCTTCCTTTTAGTATTAAGAAAACACCCCATTGTATAAGCATGTACATATGTAACTTCACATATGTGGTAGTATACGTCAACGGTAAAATCCTGAGAGTAGGATGATGGTGCCAAAGGGTATAAGCATGTTAGAGAGATGCTGCCAAATACTCTCTGTAGGCTATTTGCTCACTAAAATTCCATGTGTTACTATTTCCCTGTAGCCTTGCTTACACGTGTATTTTTGGTTTTATCTCATCAGACAGATGAAAATGATATGATTTAATTTTGGTTAAGAGTTCTAAGACGTCATTTAAGGAGGATTTGTTGTTGTTGTCATTGTTAGAGAGCACATGCACTCATAAGAGAGAGGGAGAGAAAGAAAGCATCCCCCACCCCACCCCCCCAGTATGGTGTGATCAATCTGCAATCCCTTCTCCTCCTTTTCTCCATTTGTCAAGATTTTGGGCACACATGTACACATACCCTTCATGTTTTTTAAGTCACTAGTTCCAGAACTAGAACCGTGTGATTGGTAATTGGCATCTGAGACCCTTAACCACTAGGCCATGGGGCTGGCCCTGGTTCAGGTCTAATGAAAGTGTGCCTGTGGCTTCAGCTGGACCACAATAAATGATTAGGACATTGAGGAGGAGACAGGGGATTCCTGGAGTGGAATAACATGCAAAGCAGATGGTCAGATGGATGAAAAACCCATCTCTTATTCAGAGAGTTCAG
>NW_006159939.1:1906953-1936395 GCF_000334495.1 Tupaia belangeri chinensis | reverse complement strand
CAGGACACTCAGGGAAGACTTGATTTGCCAGTGATCTGGCCCTTAAGATATTACACAAGGTTTACCTGAGGTGTATGGGCCCATTTGACTTGAATCTCCTATGGAACAATCCTAACTTTTTCCTCATTGATGCCTGTTCCATTGATGCCACCTACACTTATTGTGACTCATTTTGCTTGTGTCTTTGATACCTTCCATTTTGATTCTATCTTCTCTCTTCTTTTTGAAGCTTACTAAACATTATTAGGAGGAAGAGATCATTTGGTGCCAGCCACTACCAGTGGCTGCCATAACCATCAATTACTATCACATTTATAACAGAGTTCATATAGCTCAATGTCAGTATTGTTCTTGTTTCTCTCTTGGCCAATTTTCAGCTCCAGGTCTTGGCTTGAGTTTTCCACTTCCCTAAAATATCTTCCTGTTCCTGTATCCTATCCAAAACCTACCCAACATTCGAGTTAAATAATTTATTTGTGATTGTCAGTACACATTGATTATCAGCAGGTTGATTACTGCTCTTTCCTCCTCCTACTCTTAGACATTTTATATAATTTCATAGTATCCTATACTTTCTCATTGTGTAAAATGTTTTCCTTCTGCAACTAGATAATATATTTTTTTATCATCAAAAATCATTCTTATTTTTTCCTTCTTGTTTAATACCTGCTAGTTAGCCAATTGACTGATCCTTTTAACCAACTTGTAATCAGTATTTATTGAGTATTATCTGTGTTCATTGGTTTCCTAGTCAATTATTACATTTCGAAATAGAAATGCCTGAGACCGATTCATTTGTAAAGAATGGAAGTATATTTGGTTCACAGTTCTGGTGACTAGAAAGTTCAAAGGGATGAGGATGAGGCTGACTTCCAGTGCTATATCATTTTTACACAGCCAGCAGAAGCAGAGGTGAAGGTGGGTGTGTGCAAAGACAGAGGAAACAGAATGCCCCACTTCCAGGACCAGCAGTTAGCGTAATGGCTATGTCATTGGACTCCCACGTAGTCAACCGCAGTTCGAGTCCCCGACCCAGTGGCTTAAATTCATGCCGGGTGCGTGTGTGTGCGTGCCCAAGATCCCAAGAAGAGAATGGAGGAGAAGGGATTGCAGCATGGCCATCCCCCCTGGGGGGTGATTTATCGCTGTCTCTCTGTCTCTCTCTGTCTTTCTGGTGAGCACACATGCCCTTCCCCACTTCCTCTGTTTGTTCCTCCCATTCCCCAACGTATTAGATAGTACTTTCTTATTGAATTCCCCCCTTTTTGTTGTTGTTGCTATAGGGCATGTAGCTCACTGGAGAGAGACAGAGACAGAAAGTGAGAAATAAGCCCCCAGGGGGAATGGCAACACCACAGTCCCTCCTCCAGTCTCCTCTCAGGATGTGCCTGGCATGATTTTCAAGCTGCTATATGTGGGACTTGAATCGTGATCATCCTTGTGGGAATTCAGTACCTTAACCACTACACTACCTGGGTCCCAGATCCCACCTCTTTAAGGTTTCACCATCTCTCAAAGCCACTGGAGACCAAGCTTCCAGAACATGAACCTTTTGGGGACAAACCATTATCTAAGCTATAGCACTTAGTTATAGGGCAAATACCTTACCAGAATGAATAAGGTCTTTTACAGTTCAGTCTTCAGTGTGATTTCCAGCTCTTTTGATCTTCAACTTTCTATCTTTTTGTTTATTTTTATTCTTGATAGAGCATGTTTGTGCTTGAGAGGGAGAAAGAGAAGTACCTCTACACAGGGCTTAGTCATGATACGATCTGCTTCCTCAAGCTCTCCAGTCTGTCGAGATTTTAGGCATACACATGCCAGCATGTTTTCTGGCCATCTGGGCCAAGGTCTCACCCTGTATTCAGCATGTGGCTTCTGGCACCATGGTCCAGATTACTAACAGCTGCACCACAGAGGCTGAGACTGTATCTGTCTTGAAAACCTAGCCTTGTTGAACTTCTCAGTTAGTTTCTGATATATCATCAGTTGTTACAACTGTTCTTTTGCATTTAATGTTCTTTTGTTTTATGCTACCTGCCCCCATCCCATTAAGTAAGCATAATTCCCTCTTAGTATTTCACTTATACCTCTATAGCAGATGGGTGTGCTTTTGTGTTCCAAAAAATTGTGAGGTCCTATACATTCATACTCAGAGCACATCAATCAGAGAGTGGGAGGAGGATAGTGTACCAATCCAGAAAGTTTTACCAAAATTGTTGAAGACATAGAATAAGGGGTAAAAACATCATGAACCATTAAGGTTTATGAGCAATAATAAAGTACTGTTGGTAAGGAATTAAATATAGCCATTTATCAGGAAATGTTGGCCCTAAAATGATAGAGAAAAATACAATGATTAGGTAAAGACATCAACACCAGCAAAAGGAAAATATTTCTATGATGGGGAAGATTCATTTGTTGATTTTAACATCGTCACAAACTTTCATTAGTAGTTACTTGGAATGCCTATTTTTTCCACACCTTTTTGACAAGTATGGAAAAAATGATTACATTGGAATAACTTATATAAGAAAAATATTACTTAAAACAAACATTGGCATTCCCTGCTATGCCACGCTTGTCTCTTAATATAGAACAACACGACCAGTTCGAATGACTATCATTCCACACTGAGTTATGTTTATGAAATGTTACCTGATAAAAATATTTTTTGTTTGTTTTAGTTTTTCTCACTATATTTAGCTCATCCTTGAACACACATCTTGAATCTCACCACCTCCATGAAATGTTCATAAATACCTGTGGTTGTAACCCTTATGGAATCTGCCACCTTTTCATACTATTTATTTCTCTTTCTCTCTCTCTCTTTTTTAATTTCCAAAGGGCACATATATGCATGAGAGAGAGAGAGAGAGAGAGCTTCCTCCAATGGGACATAGTTACACTATAATTCTTTTTCTTCCATTTCTTCATCTCATCAGGATTTGGGGCATCCATGCACATACACCAGACATGTTTTGCAAGTCATTGGGGCCTTGGTTCAAACTACAGTTGACCATGTGGGATCTGGTTCCCCATGCACTGCACTTATCAACTGTGCTCCAGGGCCAGCCCATATATCTATTTCGTAGAGCACAAATAATGCAGTCACTTGTATCATTGCTTTTAATTTATTTTTAAAGCAGTTTTATGTTTAAAGAAAAATGGAGCAGAAAGGAGTAATATTTCTCTTTTGTTTCCCACCATTTTAATCTATTAATTTAATTTTTTTAGAGAGATTTTTGCTATGGGCTCATGCTTTAGCTTGAAAGACAGAGAGATAGAAAGTAAAAATCACCCACCAGGAAGTATGGCCACACTGGAATAGCTTTTCCTCCATTCTCTTCTTGGGATTTTGGGCACACGCATACATGCACCTGGTATGAGTTTTAAGTCACCAGGTCTGGGACTCGAACTGTAGTCAACTATGTGGGAGTCCGGAGACGTAACTATTACCCTGTTTGAATCTATTATTATCATCTTGTGTTGAAGTTATACATTTATTATAAACAATGAACAAATATGAATACATTACTGTTAACTCAAACAGATCATTTACATTAGGATTTGCTCTTTGTGTACAGTTGGGTTGTGCTAAATGCAATATGTTATGCGTACACCATCACAGTACCATACAGAATAGTTTCACTGTCCTGAAAACTCCCTTGTACTTCGTCTATTCATTTCTCCCTTCCCCTAACTCCAGATATTTTTACTGTTGGCATAGTTTTGCCTTTTCTAGAACAGCATAGAGTTGGAATCACATGACATAGCCTTTTCAGACAAGTTTATTTTACTTAGATATGTAAATTTAGGTGTCCTTTATGTCTTTTTGTGACTTGGTAACTCATTTTTTGTATTGCTAAATAATATTTGATTGTTCCACAGTTTGTTTATCGATTCACCTTGGAGTATGATTTCTGCATCCCATCTTTCTATTTTGTTTACTTTCATTATTATTATTTAAGTTTGAAAGACAGACAGGTACCACAACAGAGTCTTCATGCTATCATCCACTCCCCATCTCAACTGACCTGGATCATGGACCTACACACACACACACACACACACACACACACACAACCACACACACACACACACACACAACCACACACACACACACAGGATGCTCAAGGAGGTATTAAGACCTGAATCCAGGAGGGTCCATGCGTTCTACCACTGTGCCACCACCTTGCCCTTATGTTTGGTTTTATAAGAGACTGCCCACATGACTGTACCATTTTGCATTCCCACTAGCAGTGACTGAGAATTCCTATTGCTCCACGTCCTAGCTATCATTTCATGCTGTCAGTTTTTTGTATTTTAGCTATTCTAATAGATGTATAGTGGTTAATCATTGTTTTAGTTCGTAATTCCCTAGTGACATGTGATATTAAGCATCTTTTTATATGTTTATTTGCAATATATATATATATATATATATATGCATGCTTTGGTGAGGTGTCTGATCAGATCTTTGACCACTTTTTAATTGGTGGTTTGTTTTCTCATTATTGAGTTTTAAGAGTTCTTTGCATATGTGAATATTTGTTCTGTGTTATAAAAGTATTTTCTCCAGGTCTATGGTTGGTCTTTTCAATCTGTTAATCTTGTATCACATTTAATTAAATGTTATAGTTGAGTGTAAGATCATCCTATAGGGTGAGATTTTTATCTTGGGATTTTCTTTTTGGTTAAATTTAATTAACTTGGAAAAATCAGTAATAATCACATCAAACTTCAGCTCTTGTTGCTGTCAGAATTTTCTTAGTGAGGTATAGAACGTAGAAAGCCCAGTTTTCAATGTTTGTCAAGGGCTTAGTAATTTGAGAGTGTATTTAATAGGTAAGACAATTATTTTTCCAAGTGTTTAATCAATCAAATGAGACCTCATCATTCTAATTTTGCATGTAACCAATAAGCAATCTTATGTAAAGCTTTCTTATCATATAGTGTACAAGATTAATCTAATTCCTTCAGAGACAACAAGGCATTACTATTAACCAAAAAATATAGTTCACATTAGGATTTGTTCAGCATATCTTTTTTGTGGTTTCAATAACTTGACAAAAAACTGAAAATATCTTCAGTGTAACTCTTTTAAACAACCAAACTACTGAATCAACTTTTGTGGTACACAGAAAGTGATGATAATGGGGACAAAATTCCAGAGTTTAAAGGTGGAAAAAAAATGATAAAATCCCAAAAGAGAAGGCTGGAATATATTTTGCAAAATATCAGCCCTCTGGTAAAGAGTCCAGTCCAGGAACTTGAAGTCACCATCTCAAACAACTTGGATCGGCCTTACATTAAAAGCTATAAATTTAGTTGTCAGTTTATTATCCTCCTTTCCAACTGTGGAACACAAGCCAAATAGGCCAAATGGCAAATTATATTTTTATCTACTGTCATGATGTACAACTTTTTTTTTGTTTTGGAGAGGTTTTTGCTATAGTGCACATGCACTCACAGAAAGACAGAGACAGAGAGACTAAAGAGAGAAATCACCCCCCAGAGGGGATGTCCATGCCACAATCCCTTCTCCACTATCCTCCTCGGATCTTGGGCATGCATGCACATGTGTCCGGCATGCATTTAAGCCACCAGATCCAGGACTCAAACCGCAGGTCGACTACATGGGAGTCCAGTGACATAACCATTACACCAACTGCTGGTCCCAGCACAACATTTATTACACAATAATTATATAATAATAATTAATAATTACTATCTTCATAAGATCTATTATTTTACTTTTAAATAATTTTCATTTTTTATTTATTCCACAACCAGAGATGGAATAGATAAGGAAGTTATGATTTCTTTTTCTTCTTTTTTTTTTAAGAGAGATTTTTGTTATAGTATGCATGTGCTCACTGGAGAGACAGAGACAGAATGTGAGAAATCACCCTCTATGGGGATAGCCATGCCACAATCCCTTTTCCATTCTCCTCTCAGGATTTTGGGCACTCACACACATGCACCCCACATGAGTTTTAAGCTGCCAGGTGCGGGATTCAAACTGCTCTCAACTGCGTGGGAGTCCAGCACATAACTATCGCACCATTCCCTGGTCCCAGAAGTCATTATTTCTAACCACTGATCTCAACTATTAGCTACCTGTAGTTTCCAGGAATCTCACATTTAATTCGATCATTTTTACCTTGTTTCCAAAATCGGTTATTTTTAAGTAATCTTTGACTCGATTTTTTTTTTTTTAATTTTTGCTATAAGGTATGTACGCTCACCAGAGAGAAACAGAGAGAAATAGTGGGAGTTGGCCATACTACAATCCCTTCTCCTTCATCCTCTTTCTTGGATTTGGGCAAGCACTCACATGTGTCCAGTGTGATTTTTCAAGCCCCCAGGTCCAGGACTTGAACTGCATTTGGCCATGTGGGAGTACAGTACTGTAACCACTATGCTACCTGCTGGCCCCAGTCTCTGATTTAATTAATAACCAAAAAGTGTATGCTATTTTCCACGCTAGAATCTTTTAATTTATACTTACTTTCTAAACATTTTCCAGCCTCTCTTTCCCACCCTCCAGTCTATCCTGTATATTATCTACTGGTGTATCAATCTGATACCAATTTATAGTCTCAAAGTTTTGGCTAATGCCCAATTTACTTTCATGAAGAAATGTGAACTACTTTTAATGACATAGAAAGCCTTTCATAAGCAGGTTTGATAAATCTTTCCAACATCATCTTCCTCTATGCCCCCAAACACAATGACTACATTGAACTCACACAATTCCTGAATACAAATTGTGTCTTTGATTTTTTTAATTGTTTTTTGTTTCTGTATTTTTTAAATTTGCCATAGGGCATGTGTGCTCACCTGTGAGAGACACAGAGGTTGCAGGGTAGTAAGAAATCACCTCCACAGGTTGGTCACTCCATAATCCCTTTTCGTCCACTCTCCCTCTCTGAATTTTGGACATGCGCATGCACGTGCCCAGTGTGCTTTTCAAGCCATTAGGTCCATGACTTGAACTACATAGTCAGCCATTTAGGATTGAGCCACCTTAACCACCACAGCTGACCTGTTTCTTTGATTTTATACCCACTATTCTTCTGCCCTTTTCTATCCAACTTGAATACTTTTATTTTTGCTCAGATTTTTAGAAATTTTTGTGGCATCATTTATTTTTTTCCTTTTCTGTGTTCTCACATCATCTTGTCCCACTGCACCATAATTAATTTTATGTCTTTCCACCTAAACCATGAGTCACTTGAGAATGGAAATGAAGCCATTCAATTTTGTGTCTCTGCCATTTTGCATAGTAGCTAGCACAGCATTTGCAATTAACAAATGTTGGACAAATGAAAGCCTGAATAAGCAAAAGAATGATTAATATGTGAGCATTTTATTTCCAATGTCAAAAAAAATCTGCATTAATAAAGAAGACCTGGGATGACTTATTATTTTTGTTAATACTCTGTTATTAGTTATTTTAAGTTTATGGTGTTGGTTTTTTTTTTTTTTAATTTTTCCTTCTATGAGAGAGTTCCTCCCAATAGGGCCCTCACATCATGATCCACTCCAAGTACAAGGCTACCCAGATTAGGTACAAATGTGTGCTGATGTGCACAGGTAGGTCCTGGGACTCAAACCCAGGACTTTCCCATGTGGATCCAGTTGTGTTACCACTATGCCATTGCCTGCATCTATTATAAAATAAACAAATAAACAAACAAATAAATTGAGTATAAGCTACATTGTTGTTTTAAAAGTAGCAAAGATGTTTAATACCTAAACCTTATCTTCAGTAAAAAGTATGAATTCTGTCACACAGATTCAGACATGACTAACTCAGGTAGAAAACAGTGGGTACTATGGGAGAGGTGGTCATGGAAAGAGAGACAAAATTGCTTTCAGCTTCATTAAAACAAAACAAAAATCAAAAATCAGCATTTGCTTCTGTTGTTAAATTATGAGCACAACTTAGATGAGCAGAGATGTAAGACAAACAGTCTTGAAAGAGAACAGAAGGAGCAAAAGCTAGGGATATGGGTGGAAGTAACTTGGACAGGACTCAACTGTAAAGGATGTTAAATGTCAGGCTATGGAGCATGACATTTGTTCTATAAATGACAGGGAGCTTTTAAGGTTTCTGGAAAAGTGTAGCATAGCAAGACCATCTTCTAGGAAATTAACCTGATATTGGTAGACCACATAGATTGGAGAAGAATTAGACTAGTGGAGGAGAGATCAGCCACGTGGGATGCTTTATTTGCAGTATGTTGCTTGTTAGATATAAGATAGCTGTTGTTTTTGCCAGTGAGCCTCTATTCTTATAGCAACAGAACATTGATTTTTACATCTCCCCTTTTGCTCCAGGGCTGCAACATTTGACCTAAGTTTAGCTTGGACAATTGGGGCATTGCTTTCTTTTCCCCTGGCTGCAGTGATTGGTTCTAAGAGGAACAATGACCCAAGGCAGAGCAATCAGACAGTTGCACTCAATGCTGGACTTCGCTTCAATCAGCTGGGAAGCAGAGAGCTTTCTGATGCATGAGTATTGTTGTGATGTGAGCCTGAAGCTGCTGGGACCTTTCATTGCAGCCTAAAGATGAACAGATGAATCTTAGTGAAATTGTTTAAGTCCCCAATCAAGCTTTGTCTCTATACATTTGGGGACATGTTGGTTGAAATAAGTTAGGTTAAGTTTCCTACATTTGAGAAAATTTTTGTGCATCCAGTGTTTCCACTGACCATTCATATAATTGCATGGTACCAGAGTTTATGACTGATGCATTTTAGAGGTTTCTTCTCATCCTTCCATCTTAAGAATGAATTCAAAACAACCATAGTTCGAGGCTTAGCTATAAGCAGCAGGGATTTAGTTGAATCTATTTCATGAACAAAAGTGACTAGCAAATAATTAGTGACTAATGAAAATCAAGAGTTGTTCAGAGTTCATTCATGGTATGTAAAAAAAAAAACACTTGTGAAACTGTGAAACATAATACAAAAGTAATTGTTAATGATCAATAACTTTTTTCTTATCTTTTTTTTTTTTGGAGACGGTTTTGCTGTAGGGCATGTGCGCTTGCCAGACAGAGAGAGACAGAGAGACAGAAAGCGAGAAATCACCCCCCAGAGGGGATGGCCATGCCGCAATCCCTTCTCCTCCATTCTCCTCTCGGGATCTTGGGCACACACGCACACGCACCCAGCATGAGTTTTAAGCCACCGGGTCCAGGACACGAACTGTGGTCGACTACATGGGAGTCCAATGACATAGCTATTATGCTAACTGCTGGTCCCAATGATCAAAAACTTTTTAAAATCAGTCTATTATATATTGTCTAATCCATTGCCTCCTGGAATTTGAAGTCCTCCTGTACTCTTCTGTACATGTTTGGTTTTCTTCATAGTTGCTATTTTGAGTTTCCTTTTTTGTATGCTGCATGAGAGAGAGAGAGAGCAAGAGAGAGAGAGAAGACCCATTTCTTTAGAGAGTAAGAGTGAATTCAAGAGTGAATTCATCTTTTTTTAAAGCCCTTAAGAAAACTTCAACCTAACAATGGAGGCCTTTATTTCTGGGTGTTCACTGCTGATTTATTCCCTTCAGACCTTTTTTTTCTGTTTGATTGGCAGTTTTAACACAATCTCCACCTTTACCTAATATTGCCGGGTATTTCAGAAGTGATTTCACTAACAAATGAGACAACTTCTAAGCTGACTCCAAAAATTAAATTTGAATTTAAATTTATGCCTCACAAAAACACAGTGGCTAAGTGATACCAACAGTGAAAGTAGAGGTACCTAACAGAAAGGAAATAGCCTCAAAACAAGGATACTGGCAGTTTATAAAACCTTACATAAATATTCCTTCTGGATTAGTCAAAGCTGAGTGCTTTCATTCTTTGAAGTTTCAAATCAGCCAGATTTTCAAACTATATTTTTCGACTTGGGAAGTGTATTTTTATTGTGTGGTTGAAATATTTTCTTTAAGCACGACTTGTCACATCTATTATTTAAGCTTTTTAAAATTAGCCCTTCCTTTCTCTGATGGAATATTCCATTTCCTCATTTCTTGTCATCTCATTATTTAAATTAAAAATTTCTTCCCCTGTGTCCCCTGAAACACTTTATAATGCTTTTATACCACTTGGAATAATCTGCCTTTTATATACTTACCAATGTCCCTGTTGTATCTCCTTCGCTTAATTACTGATTACTTTAAGAGCAGCTCCTAGTTTCTTTCATCACTATACACTTCATTCATTCATTGCTTGAAATACTTGTTCTCATGCCTGTAGAGTAGAATGGAAATGAATTGTCACTTTCATTTATAATGGATTCCTCTAGCAATTATTTATTTTGTTTATAGACTGTTTTTTTAAAGCTTATTTCTTCTCCGAGAGAGAGAGAGACAAAGAGATAGGCATCCCCAACAAACCCCATACTATGATTCATCTTCACCCTCAGAAGCCTGGACCATGATCCTTGGTCACCTGAGGTCACAGACGCATACACTGGAGTGTAGAGGGAGGCCACGGGAGGCAAACCAAGATCCCTCCCTGCGGTTCTGCATTGCTGAGCATTACATTACCACTGTACCACTATGGCTGACTCTAGATTTTTATTTATTTATTTTAAACAGCAAGTTAATTGCAATCTTTATTTTCCTTTGATCTTTCTACTTTTTTTAGTAAAGGTTTTGTCATAGTGCATATATGGTCACTAGAGAGAGAGACAGTAAGGTGGAAGTGAGAAATCACCTTCCAGGAGGATGGTCATTCTGTAATCCTGTGCCCTCCATTCTTCTCCTGGGATTCTGGGTATGCATGCATATGTCCCTGGTGTGAGTTTCAAGCTACCAGGTCTGGGACTCGAACCATGATCAGTCGTGTAAAAGACCAGCACCCCAACCACCATGCTACCTGCCAGCCCTTTTCTACTATATTTTAACTTTTTTTTTTTAAAAAAAAGATATTCTGGGGCTGGCTCTATACAAGAGTTGAGTGCTGATGAGGAAGGATATGGATCTCACAAGGTCAGTTTCATTTCTTATCCTGGCCTTGGAGGCCTGAGCAACACACTGGGGGCATGTGGTTATGTGCCTAAAATCCTGATAAGAAAGAGATAAGGAGGAAAGGGGACTATGGGGACAAGCCTCATGTGGCAGGAAGTGGGGAGCTTTTTCTCTTTCTATCTCTCTGTTTCTGGCCCATATATGCACCCTTTGGCATTAAAAAAAGAAAAGAAGGAAGGGAGGAAGAAAAGAAGAAAGACTTTCATTTATTTATTTTGCTGTTTCAAACATGTTCCATATGACTAAAAAGATAATTGTTTGGGATTTGTTTTATTTGTTTGTTTGTTTGTTTTATTTTGTTTTGTTTTCCTACTAAACCTAAATTAAAAAATAAATAGTATAATATTCTAGGATTACATGAAAAGACAACTTTGTCTCACCTTCTTGTTCTATAGTCACCCCATATAAAGAAAGGAAGTTTACCTAAAGCAGTCAGTTACTCACTGCACTAAGAATAGACTTTTCATCTTCCTCTCCCATTTCCTAATTAATGGCAGTTTTAGTGACACATATTGTGTACAACAGACTCAGTCAAATATTTCTCTGAATGTACAGTTAAAAAAAATCCTTTCCATTTTTTCTCCAAATTGTCACCAATGTATTATTCTACTTTAAAGTAAAATCAGTCAGTCAATCAATCAATCAATAATTGGGATCAGGCTCAGTAAAATGACTAGCTAATGAGGTAAAAATGTTCATATTCAGCACTGTTGATTAAAAATATGTTTATACTATACATTCCATTTTTAGAAACTCTTTAAAACTATGTGTATATTGTTCATCACTTTCTGGAAATACACCATTGGGGGATTTTCTCTCCAAAGTATCCCCTTCTTCTACGAATACTTTGAGGTCAGTGCAGTGATGGGGATAAAAGATGTAATCTCTAGAGATTACCTCAGTTTAACATTCTGATTTGCTTTAATATAATAATGCTGAAAAGATGTACTTTTGAGCAAATGTATTTGTTATTGAGCAAGCAAATATTTCCAAGCATTAGCTGTCTGGATATTATAAAGGTGTTATTCAGCAATGATGAGTAGTTCTAGTTTTATGAAGTTACATCTTCTCCAGCTTTGTCTTCTACATAGCCATTTGTTTTTTGAGGCATAAAATTTAAACCTGTTAACAGAACATGTGAATTTATAGCTGCTGGAGAATACAAACAGGGGCCAGCAAGTCACTTGGTGGTTAAGGCCTCACATGGCTGGCCGCGGTTTGAGTCCTGGACCTGGAGGCTTGAAAGTCACACAGGGAGGAGGGCCAGCAGATGGCATGGTGGTTAAGGAGCAGGACTCCCACGTGGTTGACTGCAGTTCGAGTCCTGGACCTGGTGGCTTGCTCTCTCACTTTCTCTCTCTCTGGGGCGTGGTGGCACCTGCCCTGTGGAAAGTCACACAGGGTGCATGTGGGTACATGCCTCAAATCCCAGGAGGGTAATAGAGAAGAGGCGATTGTGGCATGGTCCTCCTTGGGGAGGGAGGGTTGATGGGGGGTTGATTTTTCACTTTCCCCTCTCACTGTCTTGCTTTATCTCTGTCCAGTGAGTGTGTGCACCCTAAGGCATAAATCTATAAAAACAAACAAACAAACAGTAAAGAAAAATTCAAGCACACTTTACTGAAGTTTATGCTGAAGATATAAAAAACGATTTTAATATTAGATTTGTGCTAATTTTTTTACACTGAGAGAAAAATATTGTAGTTTATTGAAATAGTTGTCAAGAGTTACCTCAGCATTCACTAACAAAACAATGTTGTATTTATTGTATTTTTCTTAACAACCTAACCTACATGAGTTTTGCTTTCCTGCAAACAATCCTGCTTCTGTTGCCCAAGGGTACTGTCCACCTTCTGATTATATGACTCCCTTGCCTAGCACTTTTCAGTAGTTCCCCATACTTCCCAGTCCAAAGTTGCAACTCCTTCCAACTCCTTAGTTTAACAGATTGCAGCCTTTAATGTCCTGACTTCTGACTGCCTCTCCAGGCGTGCCGCCTGCTAGTCTCCAGGAGTCCGTAATCATCTCCTTGTTCAGTGTTCAGAAGGAGCAGTCTGTGAGCCAGCTTTTACTTTCTCCAGTCACCCTCTGCAACCATACTTTTGTTGGGGTTCAGAAGCGACCTCCCCAAAGATTGGCATTTGAACAGGCTGAATTAGAGAAACAGCTTGGAGCCCAAGTCTTCCTCTGACCTTTCCCCTACTTCCTGTCTGTTGGTCATCTTTGATCTTCCTTCTCTACCAAAGTGTTAACCTGAGCTTTTATGAACTAAGTTCATGGAGCGGGAAGAAGATTGAGAAGTGGCCTCGTATCTAGACAGTGTCACGAGTTATCATTGTCTTCTAGGCCTGTCCAGCTCCTGGAGAGAGTTATCTACTCACCACTGAGCATTGGAACCAATCTTTCCCCAAAAGTCCTTTAGTCTGTACCCCCCACTTTCCTCTTCCTTAAGAGAAGGGTATTTAAGCCACAACCAATTCACTATTATTTGAGCTCATAATTTCCTCTGATTCCTGTGTACAAATCTGTCTGTTAAAATACATCTGTATGGGACCAGTCGATGGCATAGTAGTTGTGTTGTTGGACTCCCACATGGCCAGCTGCAGGTCTAAACCTGGACCTGGTGACTCGCAAATCATACCAAGGACATGTGTGTGCATGTCTAAGATCCTGGTAGAAGATGGAGGAGAAAGGATTATGGCATGGTCATCCCCCAGGGGGTGATTTCTCTCTTTCACTCTCACTGTGTCTGTCTGTGTGTCTCTCTCTCCAGTGAGTACATGTGCCCTAAGGCAAGGCTTTTTTTGTTTGTTTATTTTTAGATTTTTGCTTGCCAGAGAGAGACAGAGACAGAACGTGAGAAATCACCCCCCCCTCCCTGACTTTCCCAGGGAGGACGGTCATCCCAATCCTTTCTCCTCCATTCTCCTCTCAGAATTTTGGACATGCATTCACACATGCCCTGTGTGAGTTTTAAGCTGCCAGATCTGGGACTCAAACTGCAATTGACTATGTGGGAGTTCAGCAACATAACTATTATGCCATCTGCTGGTCATGGCAAAAATCTCTTTAAAAAATCTGTATGCCTTTCCCCTTATTAATAATCTGCCAATTGTCAGCATTTTTCAGCAGACCCTTTGAGTCAGAAAAGGACATTTCTACTTAAAATGTCACACTCCCAAACCCACTGGAGAGTAAATCTCAATTATGAAATAAAAATATACTTAATGTGCTTACTTCTCTAATACTTTTAGTTATTTAAAATCTCTCCATTTTAAGATTCAGAGCCCATGTATTTTCCCTCTCTCCCACTGGGCCTGTTGATTTTGTGGACTAGGAAGGACTATCTTTTACTTCTTTTCTCATTTCCCCACCTAGAGTGAAGGGTAAGAAGAAAATATCTACTTCCTGGCTCCAGCCCCTTCCTTGGTGTGCTAGGGTAGGTGGGAGAGAGATAAAAAAGACTAGCATCCCTTCCTTATCGGGCACTTCCATATTTGATGTTGCTGGTCCCCGCTTCCCTGCCTAACAGTGGCAGACCACAGGCCTCTCTGCTGTTGAAATTCAAATGCTTAAGCCCTTCAGCAGGTCCTTCTGGGGCCTCTAACTTGACAGTTCCCAGATGTGCCCAGCCAGCTGCACCTGGGCCTCCGCCACTCACTTCTGTCAGTACACACCAGCCTCTTGCTGCTCAGGCCCCTCACCGTCCTCTGTCCTGTTGGTCTGGCATTGGGCAGACGGTTCAAGCTACGTTCCACAGTTTTAGCTTGTTCACTCTCACATTCTCACCATGCCAAGTGGTTGGCTCAGAAGCTTTTCTGTGCTGCCTACCACCACTACCTCATACCCTGTGATTTTTCTCCAATTCTCTGGTTCTTGTGTTCTTGGAGGCGCAGGTGGGTAAAGTAGCAATTTCGCTATCTACACACACATCCAAGCAGACAGGGCGATACCAGTCTCTCTTGTCAAGCAACCCTAATCTCTGCAAATGAGCTTCTGGGATCCCCTTTTCAATGGACATTTTTGGTCAAATAAGTTCTGCCATTTATTATTCAGATAATAAATGTTTCTTTACCCTTCAGCAGTAATTAATAATGATAATTTTTCCCTAAAGAAATCATCTCAAGGGTTAAATGAAATAATGTGTAATAATTCTTATAATGCAAAATCTTGTAAAGTCTATAAATGACTATAGAAATATAAGTATCATACCATTCCTGATATTTCAACATCTCAAAAACCTCATAGGTTTTTTCTTTGTTTTGTACTATAAAATATGATTATCGAGCATAATGCTAAATGTAGATAATAAGTAAATTACCTACAGAGTACTTACAGTTTTTGATTAATGCCAGTGGGAAGAAATAGATAATACCTTTTTGGGGGGGCAGGGGGAAATTTCTGCTATAGGGCATGTGTACTCACCAGAAAGACAGAGAGACAGAAAGTGAGAAATCACCTCTTCAAGGGGGAATGACTATGCCACAACCTCTTCTCCATTCTCCTCTCAGTATTTTGGGCATGCACACACATGTGCCCAGAGTGAATCTCAAGTCACTGGGTCTGGGACTTGAACCATGTTCAAGTATGTTGGAGTCAAGTGACATAATCATTATGCCATCTGCTAGTCCCCAAATAGCTAATACTTTTTACTGAAATTATGTTATATCTTTTCTGATCTAAATGATGAGTGCTTTCTCTCATTTTCATCAGTCTTTTTTTTTTTTTACAACTTTTTTTCTTATTCATGATAAAACGTGTGTACATGGAGATGAGAGAGAAAAAGAGAGAGAGATGAGTACCCTCCAGAGTCTAGTCACATTACAATCCCCTTCTTCCAGTCCTCTAACCCATTGCATCTTGGGCACTGACTCATGTGCCTGGTGTGTTTCTGACTGGCAAGTCCAGGGACTCAAACCAGAGTCATCATGTGGAATCCGGCTTTCTTGAGCAGCACATTACCACTGCACTATGAAGCTAGTTCATGTTTTTTTTTTTATCAGTATTATTTACAAAGTCCACAATACTTGGAGTTTTGGCTTAATAACTCATGTAATTTGAAGATGAAATGATGAGTTTCTTTTTCCCCTCCTAGTGTTGAGAATAATAGACACTGTCTTTCTGAATAAGTTTTGAATGCTCACTACTGAAAATAGATGACTCCTAACATTGCTTGATTGATTGCAAAACATGCTAAATTATTTCTAAAAGTAAGTAACTTCTAATTCAATGAGAAACAGTGTTTGTAGAAAGAAAAGTCAGTATAGGTCTATTCTAAAGGTGTTCTCTATGGGTAAAAATGTAGAATCGAGTTCAAAGTCATTAAATTAGAGAAATATTTTTGGCTTTCCCATTTCTGATACTCCTTTCATCTAGAGAAGTCGAATGGCATATAAGTCCTTTGAAAGATGGCTTCTTATAGAGCTGAATCTTAAATTTGTTTTTCAACTATTAATAGATTGACAAGCAAAGTGTTGTAAGTGAAAATAAAAGGACCAGAATGAGTAGAATTGAGAAGATTTTCTATCAGAGATAGGAATGGCTTTTCTCATTGTATTCTCTGTACCTCACAATGGTTCTAACAAGATTTCTAAACTAGAAAGGAAATGTACTTTGGCCAGTTTTATGAGCAATGTGGTCATATCCATGTACATACATAAAAAAACATTTTAACAACCCTTAAATGATTGTTTTACATTGTCAATCTTTTTGAACGATTACCTTGACTATAATCATTAAGATTATTTGATTGAGAGTGAGGAACTAAGATGAGGAAATACAGAAGAGAGAATTAGACTTTTCATAAATTTATAATGCTAGAAGAAATATCTTAGATAAGTAGGATCTCATAATACAGTAGAAGACTGACAATTGAGTTAGAGTAAGCCCCAGTATTGGGGGGCTGGCAGGTGGTATGGTGGTTAAGGGCATTGGACTCCCACATGGTGGACTGTGGTTCGAGTCTCATACCTGGCAGCTTGCTCTCTCACTCTCCCCCAGCCCCAACTCTGTCCCTCTCTGGTCAAGTTAAAATAAATAAATAAATACAGTTAAATAAAATTATTATTTTTTAAAAAATAATAAGCCCCATATGAGATAGAGAGAGGGGGTAGCAAGAGAGAAACAGAGAGATAAAGAGAAAGGGAGAAAAAGATAGGTATTTTCATCAGGATCTCACCATGTGTTGCAATCTTCCTACACCAGCCTTCAATTAGCCAGGATCATAGATGTACACAGCCAAGCCCAGTGTGTTTGGGTTGGCCTAGAACCAAACCCAGGCCATCCATGTGGGCTCCAACCTTCCAAGTGGTGATGCTATCTGTGTGCCAGCCACCATAGCTGGGCCACATATTTTTAAAATACACCTATTATTCTGGAAGGGAATCACCTGTCTAATATCTGATCTATTAATTTACCTTCACCTTTTCTCAGTTAAAGTTAGAAATTTAAAACAGTGCATGTGTACTTGAGTGCATATTTAGCACATACCTAAAATTTAGTGAAACAGTGGAATTCAAAATAGTCCGTTGTCCAAAGATTATTTATAGAATATTGATTACATAAAATATCCCCAGATAAAACTGACTTTTTTAGATTATTAGAACATAATTAAACAAAATAAGATATTTTAAGCACTATATTTGGATGCTTTTACCATTATTATTGACAATTAAAAAAAATTGTCATAATTACTGTCTTGGTCACACAGTTGAAAGACTTCTTTTTTACTAGTGGAGACTGTGGGGTCATAAGGCAGGAGAGACTAGTGGAAGGGGCAAGGCTGGTTTCTGTTGCCTCAGTTCCAGTGAGTGTTCAATAAGAATATAACAGATTGCGGTAAACTGTTTTTACAATTGGGAAATGGCAACTGAGTGCAAGTTTTTATAAATATCTAATCCTCTCCTTTTGATATTTTGCATGTGGTTACAGTCTCTCATCTTTCCATTTTCTTTTCTTTTTTTTTTTTTACTTATTGAAGTTGGGGGTTAGAAAGAGAGCAAAAGAACCAAAAATGTTTGAGCTCTTCAAGCTACCTCCTCCCTTGATTAGCATTTGTCTCCTTTCTATTCTACCCTCTTCATTTCCAACACCATTTAGGAGGAATATATCCCTACCATGGGCTTTAATTCTCCCCCCTTTCTCTAAACATCCAATTCCACTTCTACCTCTTATTTTGCTTAATAGCCGCATTTTGATATTACGCACCATTTTTGACACCATCTTTCTCTTCTCCCGTACTTATCCTACTGTGTATTTGTCCTCCCAGGTAGCTTCTGTTCTCCACTGCCATTAGTCTTGGACTACGTCTCAGCGTTTCTGATTGCTCTCAAAGGATATCAAGGAGCAAAGCATCACAGAGAAATGAGATGTAGTACCTAAAATTTGCGTGGGCAGTGTGTGAGAAGGGAGAGGAGAGTCACACCACGCACTACGTAACACTTATTTAAACCTTGTTATACATACCTCTATCTTTCTCAGAATTAGACATCACATGTTTTCATCTGCCTTCTTGATGTTCTGTCAACCCCCATGAAAAGACAATGCCAGTGTTGATGTCACTGTTTAGCTCAACTTCAGCAGCCAAGTGGAAAGGAGACTGGACCCAACTGTAGCCTGAAACAGCCAAGTCCAGCCAACCAGCAGATCCCTAAGCCAAAAAGATCAACTCATGACCATGACCTATGAGCTAGAAGTAAATGTTTGCATTTATAAACACTGAGACCCCAGGTGGGTTTTTTGTTTGTTTGTTTTTTTCAAATGTCAGACTAATATTAGGGACTTCCAAAAGTTTCTGGAAAAATGAAATTAAAGTATGAGTTTATTTAGTGCAAAATTTTTAAGAGCCAGCCCCAAAGCATAGCACTTAAGCCCTGTGCATAGAGACCCAGATCCCATGTGGCTGATCACAGTTCAAGTCCTCACCCTAGAGGCTTGAAAACATGCTCAGTGCATACGTGTGTATGTGTCAACTGGATGGAAACAGAGGGAAAAGGATTG
Organism: Tupaia belangeri chinensis; assembly: GCF_000334495.1. NCBI lineage: Eukaryota > Metazoa > Chordata > Mammalia > Scandentia > Tupaiidae > Tupaia > Tupaia belangeri. The sequence goes on along the minus strand of NW_006159939.1, from coordinate 1,917,344 downwards.
CAGCCTCATTCGGAAGTGCTTCCTCTCTCTCTTCCTTATTGGCAAGTACACATATTCTTGGGTAATTAAAAAAATATTAAGCCCATGTATGTTCTTTCAGAATATGCATATTCTATGAACTTAATAATTGGTCCAGCTATGAAGAAACCTCAGGTTAACTAAAACAAGTAAAATTAGAAAGAAGACAAAGTAGAAAGTAAAAAGAAAGACAAAGCATTTTACATATTTTTCTATTCTCACCAACACCGTAATGTAGTACCGATTTTTAATCTCCAATTTATATACGAAGAAGTTCAAAAGGTATATACACGATCTTAGCAGTAGCTGCTTCTTGGAAATGCGTTAAGGACATGTACGTGGGAGGGTGCTGCTGGATTTCATTTCTCATTTTATTCATGAACTTTTCTTTTTACTATCAAAATACACTGATTTAAAACTACAAAGTATCGTTAGAAAGTTCATGGAAAGTGTGTATATGGAGAAACCATTCCTGGATTTGAAAAATTTTGCACCCAAATAAACTTGTACTTTAATCAATTCCATTTTCTCATGAAAATCACATATGTATTCTCTATTAAATTGATTAATGTTCTCTATTAATCAATTCATATTTCTCTATTAAAATCATGTATGTATTCCTTTTTCTCTTTAGAGATTTTTGCTATAAGGCACATGCATTTGCCAGAGAAAAAGAGAGAGAGAGAAAGCAAGAAATCCCCCCCCCCCCACTCCAGGTGGGAATGGCCATGCCGCAATCCCTTCTCTTCCACTCACCTCTGGTGATCTCATACACATATGCCCGGTGTGAGTTTTAAGCCTCAGGGTTCGGAACTGGAACCATACTCAACTATCTGGGAGTTCAGCAACGTAACCATTATGCCATCTGCTGTTCCCCACATATTCTTAAATTTAAAAAAATGGAAACTGAGGCTGTGTGGATTTAAGTAAGACATTGGGCTGGGACCTAATTCTATGTAGTAAATCCACATTCACTTGTACACATGAAGTTCACCTCCTGATTTAAGTCTTAACTGTACATTAAACAGTGTAAAGTCTTAGCTATACATTAAACAGTGTAAGCAACTATTTCAATCACTTTTCTGTTCCTGTGTTGGCTGACATATTTCCAACTATTGTCATCTAATTCCTTCTTCTTACGGAAAACCTTCCATTTTGCACCAATGGTTCCCCTGCTCCCATCTGTTGAGGTGAAGAGCAACAGCACTCATGCTCACATATGTCAGAGAGTTAGAACCCCAGGCAGATGTGCTCTGGGATGCTAACTGTTCCAGCATCTGGGCTGCAGATGACCCTGCAAGAAGGTGCTGTCTGCTCGCTATAAGCTTCCCAAGTTGCATAAACATGGATTAGGGAGCTTTGTTCCCATTATTAATTTGCTATTAAGAACCTTGACCCTGTTTCTGTTAGCAGTTCTGCCATGGCATTTATATTCCACATCTTGCTTGTTAACGCCTAAGAATAGAATTTGGGTATTAGTAAAACAGAGAGTGTTTTCTCATCCTCTTTCCCAAGAATATATAGGGTGTGAGGATGTTGAGCAGAATGTATTTTCCCATCATAGTCCACTTTCAAACAAATTGAGAGATTAAAACCATTCTTTCAGGCTTTCATCTCCTAACTTCAGAGAGAAATTTCTGACAACCTCACCATTAAAACAGCAAACCTAGGATTACCCTAATACATTAATTAATTCAGGAGAAGCATCTGCAGAAGGAATAAGTATCTGCTAGAATGTGCTATATCACCCAGTGTGAAATACTGGATACTTCATTCCAACAACAGAAGACTCTAACATATCACAGATCAGAGGACAATCTCACATAGCCTTAAAGTGACCAAGGGTACCGTGACACGGACAAAGGCATAATTTATTTGCTCTTGCTAAGAGACCACAGAACATGAGAAAACTAACTTAATGGGAACCAGCAGTTAGCATAATGGCTATGTCGCTGGACTCCCACATAGTCGACTGCGGTTCGTGTCCCGGACCCAGTGGCTTAAAACTCACGCCAGGCACGTGTGCGTGCGTGCCCAAGATCCCGAGAGGAGAATGGAGGAGAAGGGATTGCGGCGTGACCATCCCCCCTGGGGGGTGATTTCTCACTTTCTGTCTCTATGTCTCTCTCTGTCTGTCTGGCGAGCGCACGCGCCCTACAGTGAAAATCTCTCAAAAAAAAAAAAAAAAAAAAAACAACAACAACAACAAAAAACTAAATGAAGTCAGTGATACTCAAAGAAGCTCTCTAAGTGGGAACCAGGACTTTTGGAATTTAAAGGAGAAATATATCCCAGAAAAAGGCATCTTGGCTATCCAAAAAGGTTTTAGCAACCTTACAGGCTTCAGTGATTAATTATTTTAATATGGTGGTGATTGCAATCTTGGCTTGAAAGGTGCAATAGAAAAACACTTCCAAATATTTATACACATTGGGCCAAAGTTTTAGTAAAAAGAAATTCATAACTTCCCACTAGGGAGTATGACTGCATCGTCAAATCTATTTGCAACATCTTTTTGTGCATGTAGTCATTTAACAACCATCTTAACAAATTACCAATTCAAATGCTGTTTTGGAATTCAAGACCAAAATATATTGCTTCCCTGCTTTCACAACATATAATCAATCTTTGTGATAAAAAAAAAAATGTTCAAGAGGTAAATACACAGTCGTATCTCCTCTTTCAAGCACGTTTCTCATTTTCTAGTAGATCCACAGGCCAAGGAGTTTTCTGTGTAAGCAGTTCTGATGTGTTGCTAAATCCTGCTAACCTACAACTGGGTTGACACTGAACAAGAATTGGTGAAAATCCCATTTAATATGACTCGTGCTAATAACAAAATACGATATGTTGATTAAAAAGTCAAATGACTTAATGCACATTTACCTCATGTGCTAGCACATTATTCATGTCAGGTCACAGTAATGCTGATGAGATGTTAAATGGGAGTGTCACATCCATGAAAGCAGAGGTATGTAGTTTGATACCAATCACAGACTCTGCTTTTAACATACTTATTTTGAAGGGTAATATGGAGTTTGGGTCACATTTCTCTTAGCACTATCACAAGCCAAGAAGCACACATGCATAGAGTTTTAAAGATTAAAAACCCAGAATTTTCCAGCAATGGAAATTGAGAAAACTCCTCAGACTAGAGAGTGAAAAAAACAATTTTTCTTTCTTTACAATAGATGTGTATTAGTCATTATATCATAAAGTATAAATTTGTAAATATACACTACTTATGCCTAATATTTTATAGGTATACAATATAAGAATTTGTGGTATACTGTTATACTTTTGTTTACAGTGGCCAACTGAATAACACCAAAACACATAGGCATGTATGTAGAGCTACTGTAAATAATTTGTAATTTAAAGTATCATAATTTCAATGCCCTAGCCAAGAACCTAACCTATTGCCTATTCTTTTAGGTTGGTTTTTTCTTTTTTCTTTTTTTTGCTAACAACTCAAATGATCAAAATGCCTCCTGCTGAGGATTAAATCCATAAGATTTAATGATATATTCTCCAAAGCCAACATTTTTATAATTACATATTAATATGTATTTAAAGAGCCATTTGGAAGAAATAATATGTACAAGTGCATATTCAGAAAATTCTGTTGGGCGTGGACAATAATACTGCAGTAAAATGTGATGCCCTGCAAGGCTGACCCACATAGGAAGGTTCCTGGTTCAAGTCTGGAGATCTTGTGTACACTGGACACATGCATACCCATGATGGGGGGCTGAATTAGGGTGGTGTTCAAACCTTCTTGGTCTTTCTGTCTTCCTGTCTCTCACTTTCACTCTCACTCATGGCAAAATAAAATAAATAAACTAAAAAAAAAAACAAAAACGTTTTCAGTTTTCTGAGGGCATTTCATGTTGATTTGTGGTTAGACTTGTCATGTACATATCCTGTGAAATAAATCCAGGACCAATAAAGATGGACACAGTAATGAGACAGACAATGACACAAGTTAAGGAGAAAAATCCTAAGATTACATTTTGAACATGGAGCTGTCTACTTCTAAATGTGAAATTTTCCATGAGTGGAACTGTTATAGCAACCAGGCAATCACTTAGTAGAGATACTGCAAAAACACCTACGGTTTTCCTCTGGGTGGTTTTTGGAGTGGAAGATGATCATTTGTCAAAATGTAAGAAGGAGGAGGCCCCAAATGCAAGAGGTCTGCAAAAAGTTCATGAAAATTCATATTTTGAGGAACCCATGTATGAGTCTCAAAATTATTTTTGTACCAAAATAAACTTATACTTTAATTCTAATTTTCTATGAACTTTTTGAAATACCCTCAAAATTTAGGGAAAATATATCCCTCTGAAGTTGAAGTTGATGTTATAATTATGCCTTCTGCAGAAATGACTTATAGTATTAAATGATGTAGAAATATTTCATTGATTACAATGTTCTCTAAAGGGCTCGGCTGAGAGTGTAAATCTCCTTAAAGCATCCATGTAGACTAAAAGCCATAAAATAAGTTGTCATCTATCTGCAACACATTAAAATTAATGAGTTATGGAATGACTAAAACTTGATAGTCAATAAGGGGTATTCAATAAAAAAGGAGCAGAATTAGATTAGATATATCAGGGTCTATTTAACATTGCATAAGAAAGGGAATAAATCACATATTGCTACATTTTAAGCTTATGTAAGGGCAAGACCATATCTTATTTATGTCTAAGCTCAAATGCAGAACTACAGATGGTATGCACAGCTCCCCAAGACAGATTTTTAAAAGTTACCCCTTTGGGCAAGTGAACTAGAAGACGTTGCCCTACTCAGAAGTTGCAGTTCAATAGGGAGCAGTCTGGAGGACAACTGAAGCCTTTCTGCCCAGACTTCACCCTCCTGCTCCCCAGATCCCAATCATCAGCCATCGATATTTGAGTTTTAAGTGGCCCCTTTCAGAAACTAGGACAACTGAAGCCTTTCTGCCATGGTTTCACCCTCCTCCCCCTAGATCTAGCCAGGGTCACAATAATCCTGTTTCCACAGGATCTGCTGCACAAAGAGAGAAAAATGGTACTGCTTAGAGATTGCAGATAACCTCCTCCTGCATTCTTCTGAATGCTCAGATTTAACTCCAAAAACTAGGAAAAAATGTATAATACATCAGGTGATCAGAAACCACCACAAAGGCACTAGAAATATGAGAAGCCAAGAAAATATTTCTCCCCTAAGGGAAAAGAATAACTCCTTATCCTCCCCAGACAATACAAGGGAACTCATGGAAATGTCACATAAAGAATATAAAATATTCATAGTGACAAAACTAATAGAGAGGCAAAAGAAGAGAGACAATGAACTCTAGAAGATGCAGAAAAAAAGAGACAAGTTAAAGGAGGTGAGGAAGTTCTTGCACAATCTGAAAGAGGCAATACACACTACAAATGAGAATCAAAGGGAATTGTTAGAGATGAAGACTATAATACAGGAACTCAAAACCTCCCTTGAAAGTATTAAAAGAAGATTAGATCATGCAGAAGATTGAATCTCAGATGTAGAAGATAGAATCTTTGACCTATAAAAATTCACCAAAAAGACTGAACTTTAAATCTTAAGCAAATTTCTCTTAACATTTTTTTTAATTTTGATCTATTAAAACTAAAACAGTTTTTCTTGAAATTAAAAAATGCAGGTGATCAACAGGTAGCATGGTGGTTGAGGCACTGGAAAAAAACAAAAACGTTTTCAGTTTTCTGAGGGCATTTCATGTTGATTTGTGGTTAGACTTGTCATGTACATATCCTGTGAAATAAATCCAGGACCAATAAAGATGGACACAGTAATGAGACAGACAATGACACAAGTTAAGGAGAAAAATCCTAAGATTACATTTTGAACATGGAGCTGTCTACTTCTAAATGTGAAATTTTCCATGAGTGGAACTGTTATAGCAACCAGGCAATCACTTAGTAGAGATACTGCAAAAACACCTACGGTTTTCCTCTGGGTGGTTTTTGGAGTGGAAGATGATCATTTGTCAAAATGTAAGAAGGAGGAGGCCCCAAATGCAAGAGGTCTGCAAAAAGTTCATGAAAATTCATATTTTGAGGAACCCATGTATGAGTCTCAAAATTATTTTTGTACCAAAATAAACTTATACTTTAATTCTAATTTTCTATGAACTTTTTGAAATACCCTCAAAATTTAGGGAAAATATATCCCTCTGAAGTTGAAGTTGATGTTATAATTATGCCTTCTGCAGAAATGACTTATAGTATTAAATGATGTAGAAATATTTCATTGATTACAATGTTCTCTAAAGGGCTCGGCTGAGAGTGTAAATCTCCTTAAAGCATCCATGTAGACTAAAAGCCATAAAATAAGTTGTCATCTATCTGCAACACATTAAAATTAATGAGTTATGGAATGACTAAAACTTGATAGTCAATAAGGGGTATTCAATAAAAAAGGAGCAGAATTAGATTAGATATATCAGGGTCTATTTAACATTGCATAAGAAAGGGAATAAATCACATATTGCTACATTTTAAGCTTATGTAAGGGCAAGACCATATCTTATTTATGTCTAAGCTCAAATGCAGAACTACAGATGGTATGCACAGCTCCCCAAGACAGATTTTTAAAAGTTACCCCTTTGGGCAAGTGAACTAGAAGACGTTGCCCTACTCAGAAGTTGCAGTTCAATAGGGAGCAGTCTGGAGGACAACTGAAGCCTTTCTGCCCAGACTTCACCCTCCTGCTCCCCAGATCCCAATCATCAGCCATCGATATTTGAGTTTTAAGTGGCCCCTTTCAGAAACTAGGACAACTGAAGCCTTTCTGCCATGGTTTCACCCTCCTCCCCCTAGATCTAGCCAGGGTCACAATAATCCTGTTTCCACAGGATCTGCTGCACAAAGAGAGAAAAATGGTACTGCTTAGAGATTGCAGATAACCTCCTCCTGCATTCTTCTGAATGCTCAGATTTAACTCCAAAAACTAGGAAAAAATGTATAATACATCAGGTGATCAGAAACCACCACAAAGGCACTAGAAATATGAGAAGCCAAGAAAATATTTCTCCCCTAAGGGAAAAGAATAACTCCTTATCCTCCCCAGACAATACAAGGGAACTCATGGAAATGTCACATAAAGAATATAAAATATTCATAGTGACAAAACTAATAGAGAGGCAAAAGAAGAGAGACAATGAACTCTAGAAGATGCAGAAAAAAAGAGACAAGTTAAAGGAGGTGAGGAAGTTCTTGCACAATCTGAAAGAGGCAATACACACTACAAATGAGAATCAAAGGGAATTGTTAGAGATGAAGACTATAATACAGGAACTCAAAACCTCCCTTGAAAGTATTAAAAGAAGATTAGATCATGCAGAAGATTGAATCTCAGATGTAGAAGATAGAATCTTTGACCTATAAAAATTCACCAAAAAGACTGAACTTTAAATCTTAAGCAAATTTCTCTTAACATTTTTTTTAATTTTGATCTATTAAAACTAAAACAGTTTTTCTTGAAATTAAAAAATGCAGGTGATCAGCAGGTAGCATGGTGGTTGAGGCAGTGGACACTCCCACATGGCCAACCACAATTCAAGTCCTGGATCTGGGACTTGCTTTCTCACTTTCTCAATCTCTCTCTCTCTCTCTCTCTCTCTCTCTCTGTGTGTGTGTGTGTGTGTGTGTGTGATCAAATTCATATCATTTAATAAATAAGTAGTCAAATAATTATTTTAAAAAATGCTTAAAAATACCTATTAAAAAAGAAACTGAATGTTTCTTTTAATATAATGTACTACAGAAAAAGAAAATGAACTAGCAATGCTACAGAATAATCAATCATTAGAAAGAAATAGAAAGTTGAATTATTGTACAATAGCACAAAGTCATTACAGAAAGTCACAACAAATTAGTAATGCTTATTTGGAATACCATACAAGAGGAATTATTGATGGAGACAGAAGAACTGGTGACCTTGATGAGATATTGAAAGTGAATTGTTGAGTTAGTTACCCCATCAGCAGAAAATGAAGATGTTCTGTAAATATTAACAAAAGTTGTGATAGATAGAAAGCACACTCAGCTAATAAGCTGTAACACTGGAAAAACAAAACAAAACAAAAACCATAAAACAAACAAACAAAAAATGGGTGCAGCCTGGAATAGGAACCAGAGGTACAGAGCACAGGCAGGATTTCAGATTCTGCTTATCTCTTGTCCCAGTACCTTTGGTTGTTAAACAAATTATATAGCAATAAATAGTGGCCTGTGTAGCATCAATTAGTAGGTAATGAATAAATAAGTAAAAATGTAAGGCATTCTCAGTATTTTATAGTTTCTAAGAAGCAATACTAAGATACAAGTTCTAGTCTGTATAAATAACCCCCATAAGTCTATACAGGTCACATTCCTCTGATTCAGTGACCATCAAAAACCTTTCTAATTAGTTATATGATTTTCAACTGCTATAATCCTGGGAGTCCTATAAAGTAGGATAATTAAACTGGTTGCTGTAGAGTTTTGTTCTGTAAGACATAAAAATAAATGCCTGGGATCAGATGGTGACACAGTGTTAACACAACTGAATCCACATAGGAAGGGTCCTAGTTCAAGTCCCAGGGCCACTCGGTATATGTCAGAGCTGAGGCTGGGGGTGGATCACAGCATGATGCCTTGTTGGGAGTGCTTCTCCCTCGGGAGAGATGAAATTTTTAGAAAAACTCTTATTTATTTATTTCTTCACTACTGAGAGAGACACAGAAAGAGAGAGAGAGTGAGCCTTGACATTACAATTCATCCACGTTAGCCAGCCCCAGACCACAGTTACACACATGGCCAGTCACACCCACAGAAGTCTCCCAATGGAAGCCCAGAACTCTCCTATGTAGGCCAGCCCTACAGAGCTTCATGTCCTCCCACTGCACCATGGTCTAGCCCCAGAAAAAAATTAAGAAAAAAAAATGTCTTTTTATCTCTCTTTTTGTGCATTAAGGAAGGTACAGTTTAACTTAACTAATGTATCCTTGGTGATTTTGTATTGCTTTATGCCTTGTAATATTCCATAAATTTTATTAAATAAATGTGGTGGAAAATAATTAAATCAACCATATAAAAATTTGACTAATGTTGGGCCAGCCAGTGGCATGGTGTTTGAGACAGCTGGATTCCATATGGCTGACTGTGAAGTTTGAGACCTAGAACTGATGGCTTAAAAAACATGCTGAATGTGTGTGTGTGTGCGTGCACGCGCGCGCGCACGCTCCTGAAATTCTGAAATGAGGGAGAGATGAAGGAGGAGGGATTTCAATGTGATCCTCCCCTATGTGATTGCCTTCTCACTCTCTTTCTTTCTCTGGTGATCACCCAATACCCTCTTGCAAATTAAAAAAAAAAATAGTAATTTTAATCAGTCAATACTAGACAATACTTGCAAGTGGCTGAAGATAGTTATAGTATGTAAAACTAGACTATGATTCAAAAGTACCAAGTACCAAGTGATCTCTACCTTGTGAAACTTTACCTTATAACATCAGCTGATGAACCCTGCATAACTGCAGGTCAAGTTCATTTTCCCTGAGCATCTTGCCTATGAAAAAATGTAGGAGAAATTTGGAAAAGCCAGGCAAACTCATCTGAATGGACAATATGAATGATAGTTACCTTGTGCTAATGTTAAGGCTCATTATCATTACTCAAAATAATAACAGGTTTCTAATCTCTCAGTGCCCTATTGTGAGAGAACATAGTAAACATAAGAAGGTATAACATTGAAAATCAGACAGTCCTAAAAGGAAGTGTAAGATATAAAACAATGTCTTTTTTTGAAGTTGAACACAACTGATAAGGGATCAGGGATATTAAATATATATGCAGTAATCCTGGAATACCTCTGTGACCCCTGAGGACATCCCTGCTGTACTGGAATACTGTATCCTCATTCTTTTTATTTATTTATTTATTTTATTATCATCATAAACTTGTTTATATTACATTGAATTGCATATAACTTTACAGTGTATTACATTGCTTTTTCAAAAGGGAATGCCATGCATGTCAGTCAATACAGAGACATTAATCTCCCCACTTCATCATTCGATATCTTTTCATTGTTTATCTCAATCATTATTATTATTATCCCAATTATTTTTTAAACAGTCAACCACTATTTCTCATTTTGCTTGTAAAAAGACTTTACCCATCATGAAATACTTCTCAGACCAATCCAGTTGAGAATACTAGACACATCATCATCAACAGGTATTAAGCCATATCTGTTTCTCACTAACATCCTGCCTCTCTATTTGTTATCTTGCTATCTTTCTCTATTCTCTTCTCTTTATCCCCCCCATTCCACACTGTCTTATTCTCGTTAAGTATTTTCAC
>NW_006159939.1:1905611-1906400 GCF_000334495.1 Tupaia belangeri chinensis | reverse complement strand
TGTATTCTGGTTATCAGTCCCTTGTCTGAGGTATATTTAACAAAAATATTTTCCCATTCTGAGGGTTATCGGTTCACACTTATTACCATGTCCTTTGCTGTGCGGAAACTTCTTAGTCTGATATAGTCCCATTTGTCTATTTTAGGGATTATTGCCTGTGCTTCGGAAGTCTTTTCTAAGAAGTCTTTGCCTACTCTAATGTCTCCCAGAGTTTCCCAAGCATTTTTCACCAGTAGTTTTATTGTTTGAGGTCTTAGGTTCAGATCTTTGATCCATTTTGAATTGATTTTTGTTAATGGTGAAAGATGAGGGTTCAGTTTCATCTTTCTGCAGGTGGATACCCAGTTTTTCCAGCACCATTTACTAAAGAGGTTTTCCTTTTACCAATGGATTGACTGATAAACCTTTGTCAAAACTCAGTTGGCTGTACACTTTGGAAGTTATTTCTGGAGTCTCTATTCTATTCCATTGGTTCACATGTCTGTTTTTGTGCCAATACCATTCTGTTTTGATGATCACAGCTTTATAGTATATCTTGGGATCAGGGAGTGATATGCCTCCTACTCCATTCTTCTTGCGCAGGATTGCTTTTGCAATATGAGGTCTTTTATGATTCTAGACAAATTCTATGATTGTCTTTTCTAGAACTGTGAAAAATATTTCTGGTATTTTGATTGGAATTGCATTAAACATGTAGATTAATTTGGGTAGAATTGCCATTTTGATTATGTTAATTCTACCAATCCAGGAGCATGGGATGTCCTTCCACTTTTTTATGTCACTTTCAAT
>NW_006159939.1:1890033-1900323 GCF_000334495.1 Tupaia belangeri chinensis | reverse complement strand
CCTCATTTTTCATGGTTGTTTTCTCAGTCTTCTTGATACTTTTTTCTAGATCAGATGTTTTGTCTTCTACATTAGAGATTCGATCTTCTGCCTGATCTAACCTACTTTTAATACTTTCAATGGAGGTTTTGATTTCCTGTATCACATTCTTCAACCCTAGAAGTTCCATCTGGTTCTTGTTTAGGGTATCCATTTCTTCTTTCAAGTCATTAAAGGACTTCCTCATCTCCTGGAGCTCCTTGTCTCTTTTCTCTTCTCAGTTAGTTTGGTCACTACAAATATTCTGGATTCCTTATCAGTCATGTCCACAACGTCCATTGTTTTGACTGTGGGTGATGTAGGTTTGATGATTTCCCTTGTGGGAGAGGCCTTTTGTTGGTTGCTCATATTTCTTGAGCCTCTGTGATTGTTCCTAGTCATCAGGTAATCTATATGTTGCTTCCTAACTTATTTAAGGTATCTTAGAGTTTTAAACGTTGTACAGGATTAGAAAATAGATGATTTCTCTTATGGTTGGCCTACCTGTTGCTCACTATTACCATTAACTGTTGCCACTAGTCCTGGATGGCCCAAAGTCCTCCCTATAGGAGAGGAGTGGTGAGCCTCCAACTGACCTAATAAGCGACACCTCAAGAGCAAAGGAAAACAAAACAAAACAAAACAAAACACAATCATGCAGCACATAATGCATGCCGCGCGCTATTCAAAACACTAAAATTCAGATAGTCCAAAGGCAAGTGGGGAAGGGCCAGTGGATGAGTGACAGGTACTGAGAAGATGGGCCTGCAGCTGCAGGCCATCTGGTGTCCGGCTCGATCAGGTTTGCAGGTGGGGTAGGGTGGGGTGGGGTGGGGTGGGGTGCCAGTTCATCTTAAAGTCCCATGCAACCAACCTGAGGTCCAAAGACGAGTAGAGGTGGGGATGCACGAAGGTCCTGGGTGGTCGGGCCTGCAGCCACAGGCCCCCTGGTGTCCGGAACTCTGTATCCTCATTCTGAACATAATGATAATATATGAAAACCTTGCATTTTGTGTCATCAAAAAAAGGATAAAATTTGTCATTCCTGCAAATAGCTAAAATATAGAGGAACTAAATGTTTCTTATTGTTAGAGCAATGTTTTCTTACTGTAGTATAAACATACATTTCTATAGTAAGTTGCAGAAATCATTTCATTGTGACTTGGCATCCCTGACATACTTCAGTGAGAGAAATAGTAAGCAAGAACACTATCACCAGATCGGCGAGATTTGTCCAAATGCGAACACCCCAGATGGTTAACTTCGGAGAGGACTGGGATGTTACGAAGCTTCTGTGAATGTCTGTTCCAGGTCCAGCTAGATATGATTGGGCTCACTCTGAGAGCCTGATGCCTGTGCCATACCATTTGCTAAGCACACTGATTACTATTTCTCCAACAGAGTCTGATTCTTCTTACTTACCATCCTTCTACAGCAGGCCAATTTCTGCCCTGTCAGTACTCCATCCCGGTCTTGGCTCATACTGCTCATCAATACTCCACACCTGGCCCACATTGAACAGAGGTGCAGATTACATTCTATGTGTCAATTTGTACTAAACAGAGGGACTGGTTGTTCTCCCCCTCTCCAGTTGTGGGACCTTAGGAAGCTCATTAGTCTCACTTTGCCTGAGTTTCTTCACTTATTAAGCAGCTTTACTGAGACATGATTCACATGTTATACGTATTAGTAGGGGTTCTCCAGATGAAGAGAACTAACAGGATGTGTGCATACATGTACCTAGACAGTCATGGATCTTTGGCAAGGACACACTGAGAAATGTGGCATTAGGGATTTTTGTCATTAGATCAACATAGCAGAGTGTGATTACCCAAACCTGAATGGTACAGCCTACTACACACCTGTGTGATACAGCCCATTGCTCCTGGGCTACAAACTTGTCCAGCCTGTTACCATACTGAATGCTGTTGACAGTTGTAACACAATGGCAAGTTTCTGTGTATCTAAACATCTACGTGGAAAAGGAAGAGTGAAACTGTGGTATAATTGAGATAAAATGGTATATCTCATTAGGGCACTTATCAAGAATAGAGCTTGGAGAGCTAGAAGTTGCTCTGGGTAAGTCAGTGAGTGAGCAGTGAGTGCATATAAAGGTCTAGGCAATTCCTGTACACTACTGTAGACTTTATAAACATTGAGCCCTTAGGCTACACCAAGTTCATTTATTCATTAATAATCATTTATTTTAATTTGTATTCTTAAATTTGAACAGTGAGAGATAGAGAGAGGGAAAAAGGGAAAGTCAGCCACTCGGTCCAAGACTTGAACCACAGTCCTCCATGTGGAAGTCCTGCACCTTAACCACCATACCACCTCCTGGCCCCACAGCAAATTTATTTTTAAACTCTTTTTCTTCAATAATAAATTAGGCTTAGCTTACTGCAAAATTTTACTTTACAAAGTTTTCAATTCTTTAACCTTTTGACTCTATCATAATAAGACTTAGCTTAAAATGCAAGCACATTGTACAACTGCTCAAAATATTTTCTTCTCAACCTTCTCTGATCTTTTTTCTATTGTGTATTTATATTTTTACTTTGGAAACTTTTTTGTTATAAAAACTAGAACACAGGGGTCAGCAGATGGTGTGAAGTTTAAGGCTCTGGATCCCACATGACTGACTGTGGTTTAAGTCCTGGACCTAGCAGCTTGGAAAACATACCAGGTGTGTAGGCCTATATGCCCAGACCCAAGACGAGAACAGAGAAGAAGTTGCAACCTGACCATCCTCTATGAGGAGGAGAGTGATTTCTGAACATGCCCTATAGAAAAACTTAGTATTTTTTTTTTTTTTTTTTAAGTTTTACACACAAGTTTGCTGAGCCTACATAGGGTCAGGATCATTAAAATCACTGTTGTCGACCTCCACATCTTCTGCCACTGGTAAAACCATAATGAACAGAACGACATGAGATTAAATCAAGCACAAGAAAAAGTGATGTAATCAAGAGACTCAGTAAATATGAGATAGATGAGGCTGTTGTCAGGCTCACATAGCATGCTGTTTTGTTTTTCGGAGAAGTTTTTGCTATAGGGCGCATGTGCTTGCTAGAAAGACAGAGAGAGACAGAGAGATAGGAAGCGAGAAATCACCCCCCAGGGGAATGGCCATGCCACAATCCCTTCTCCATTCTTCTTTTGGGATCTTGGCATGCACACACATGTGCCCGGCATGAGGTTAAGTCACCGGCTCCGGGACTTGAACCATGGTCGACTACATGGGAGTCCAGTGATGTAGCCATTCTGCCATCTGTTGGCCCCAGCATAGCATAATGTTTTACAGTAAATTTTTTTGTATGTATAAGATGTATACTCTAAAATAATGATTCAAAGAGTAGTATAATGTGTCATCATTGACCAAAACGTCATTATCCTGAGCATGACTATATATACCTATATAGAGAGATTTATTTTAATAATTGATTAATGTGATTGTGGAGGTTGGCAAGTCTAAAATATTCAGTGTAGGCTGACAGGCAGAGACTCAGAGAAGAGTTAACAGTTTGAATACAAAGACAGTTCTGTTGGCAGAATTCCTACTTGTATGGGGAAATTAATCTTTTCTATTAAGGTCTTCAACTGATTAGATGTGGCTCATCCAGTGTGGAGAGTAGTCTGCTTTACCTAAAATCTACTTATTTAAATGGTAATTGCATCTAAAAATACCTTCCTATCTAAAATAATTTTCGACCAAATTTCTGAGTACTGTGTCCTATGCAAGTTGACACATAAAAGTAACCATCAGGGCCAGCTGGTGGTATGGTGGTTAAGGTGCTGGATCCCACAGAGCCGACTGACAAGTTCCAGACTTGTTGGCTTCAAAAACATACCAGGCATGTGTGTGTGCCCAAAATCCTGAAGGAGAGAAAAATGGAGGAGAAGGAATTATATCATCACCATTCTCCATGGGGGGGTACTTTCCTACCTTCTCTCTCTCTCTCTCTCTCTCTCTGGTGAGTGCATATGCTCTCATGCAAAATTTTAAAAAATAATAAATTGGGACAAGCAGATGGTATAATGGTTACATTGCTAGACTCCCATGTAGTCAATCACAGTTTGATTCCCAGACCCAGTGGCTTAAATTCATGCCGGTGCATGCATGCCCAAAATTCTAAGAGGAGAATGGATGAGAGGGGATTGCAATGTAGCCATCCCCCTGGGGGGATGATTTCTCACTTTCTATCTCTCTGTTTCTCTCTGTCTCTCCAGTGAAAACACACACCCTATAGCAAAAATATTTCTCCAAAAATAAATAAATAAAATCAACCATCATAGTTACCCATTTAAAGTGTAGAATACAATGATTTTTAGTATATTGACAGATATATGGATATATCATAATCAATTTTAGAATAGTTTCATTCACCTATATCCCTATTTCCCTCAATTCCAAACTACTAATCTACTGTATACTTTTCCCATTGTGAATATTTTATATAAATGGAATACTATAATATATGATGTTTTGTGAATTACCTCTCACTTAGTATGATGTTTTCAAGATTCATCCATGTCATAGCATTTGTCAATATTTTCTTCCTTTTTATGATTTAATAATATTCTGTCGATGGATATAACATACTTTGTTTATCCATTCATCTGTTGGTGGATGTTCATGTTGTTTTCAGTTTTTGGCTCTTATGAATAATCTTGCTACAAACATTTTTGCACAAGTTTTTTCATGTGACTCTATGTGTTTTTATTTCTTTCAGACATATGTCATGGAGTGGAATTACAGAGTCATATGTTAACTCTATGTTTAATATTTCAGGAACTGCCAGACTGTTTTCAAAATAGCTGTAGCATTTTACATTCCAGCCTACAGTGTATAAGGGTTCCAATTTCTCTGTTTCTTCGCTAACACTTCTTACTATCTGAATTTTTTATGTTAGCCATTTAAGGGGATACAAAGAGGATTATCTCTCATTATGGTCTTGATTTGCATTTCCTGGGGACAAATGTTAAAAATGTGATAAAAAGTATAAGCTTATTTGTCATCTGT
Source organism: Tupaia belangeri chinensis (assembly GCF_000334495.1). Lineage (NCBI taxonomy): Eukaryota > Metazoa > Chordata > Mammalia > Scandentia > Tupaiidae > Tupaia > Tupaia belangeri. Next base: position 1,895,282 of record NW_006159939.1, on the reverse strand, counting down.
GTATCTTCCTTGGAGAAATGTCTTCTAGATCTGTTTTTGTTGAGAGATTTTTTTGCTGTAGAGCACGTGTGCTTGCTAGAGAGACAGAGAAACTCAAAGTGAGGAATCAACCCCCAGGAGTGGCCATGCCGCAATCCATTCTCCTTTCGCAATCTTGGGTGAGTTTCAAGCTGCCAGGTGCAGGACTCAAACTGCAGTCAACCATGTGAGAATCCAATACCTTAACCACTATGCCACCTGCGGGTCCTGCCTATTAGATATTTTGCTCAATTTTTAATTGTGCTTTTATTGTATTATGAAACTTATTTGTACATTCTGGACACAAGTTGTCAAATAGATGACTTACAAATATTTTCTGTCATTCTGTGAATTATCTTTTCTTTTCTTTTCTTTTTTTTTTTTTTTTTTTTTTTTTTTTCTTTTCCACATTTTTTTTTTCCCAATTTTTTTTTTACTGTCCACAGTATTTATTTACCAAGAGAAACTATTCTTTAGCCCATGTATTCATGTTTCATAGTTCAGGAACATGGCACCAATCCAATGACATTCTTTACATTCCAAAATCACTTTGTACTGTGAAAGATACCACCTTCCTCATCTCTTCAAAATCTTTCATGGAATCATAATTTCTGTAGAAATCTGCATATGCCTTCTTTCTTGGTTCAGCCACAGCAAACTTATAGAAAGCTGCAACACTCAGGGATACAATGAGCGCTCCAACAATATGAAATCGCAGATGCTTGGCCAGAAGGCCTCACATCTGAGGTTTCACCAAAATACTGGAAGCCATGGCAGTTACTGCGCCTCAACAGCAATGTCCTTCCTGGCTGAAGAAGAAATGGACCTCTTTTCACTGTCTTGATAGAGTCCTTTGAAGCACAAAAGTTTTAAATTTTGATGAAGTCTAGATGATCTATTTTTCATCTTTTTTACTCATTTCACAGCTAAGAATTCTTTGCAAAATATGAGGTCATAAGTATTTATTACAATGCTTTTTAGAGAAGTTTTATCGTTTTTGGTCTTACATCTCAGTCTCTGATATACTGGGTTATTGCAAAAGTCATGACACATTTTTTGCATGGAAAAACATAGAAAAACACATCATGGTTTTCCTGATGACCTAATATTTTGAGTTAATTTTTATCAAAGATACAAGGAAATCAGCTAACTTCATCTTTTGGATGTGACTGCTATCTAGTTTTTCCCAGCACCATTTGTTGAAAAGACTATTCTTTTCCCATTGAATTGATTGGCAGGTGTTGACACCCTTTTCAAAAGGCTATTGGCTATTAATACATGACTATATTTCTAGATTCTCAATTTGATTTCATTGATCTACATGTCCTCCTTGTGCCAGTACCATACTGTCTTGATTACCATTGCTTTGCAGTAAGTTTTAAAATAGGGAAATGTGAGTCTTCCCATTTTATTCTTTTTTCTCAGGATTGTTTTAGTTTTTCTGTGTCTCTTAAAGTCTATATGAATATCAGAAATTTCTTTTCACATTTCTACACAGAAATCAGGTGTGATCCTGATAGGAATTGTATTGAATTTGTAAATCAGTTTGGAGAGTATTGCCCTGTTAACAATATTACACCTTCTTATCCATGAAGATGGATGTTTTCTCCACATATTTAGACCTTCTTCATTTTTTTTCAGCCATGTTTCATTGTTTTCAGAGTAGAAGAGTTGCATTCTTATATTTAGTCTTTTATTCTTCATGATGTTACTGTAAATGGCATTTGTGATTTTAAATTCCATTTTCAGATTGTTACAATAAAAGCCAATTTATTTGGGAAACAATTAGGAGCTAGCAATTTTAAGGCGTACTTCTAGGTTAAACCTCTGACCCAGGGCTCTCAAGTTGAAGGTGGGAGAGATGACACACTTTTCTCTGACTGACACCCTCACCATAGAAGCTGAGTTACTAGTGGGAGCAGGAATTAGCCTGAGTTCTTCCCAGAGTGTCTTTCCTATTGTTGACCCACCATTCATGAACAAGAGCAAGGGTATTAGAACTTCCGTAGTCTGAGTGACATGGCACCTAAGGTTAGGGTCCCCATTATGTGACTGTGAGCTGGGCACAAGAGTGCCCTCACCTCATGACAACCAGGAGCTCAGATTCAGCGACAGGTCATGGAGGTGGGATGAGAAATGCTGACATCCTGCTTCTCCCTAGAAGAAATTCTGTGCTCTGGCGACACCACACTAGAGTGAAGTCTGGTTTTCTGAGTTGCTGAGTTGGGAGGCAGAAGAACGGAAGTGGTCTTCTAACTCTCACTGTTCTTAAAGAATTTTATAGATTTTTGTGCATAGATGTTTACTCATTAACTGTATTACTTTAGAACTATTTCCAGAGGCTTTAAATTGTTTTTATAACTTTGAACAATTTATCTGAGGAATAGTACTGCAAAATTCTTTGTGGTGTCAGAGCATAATTTTCTTATTTTAAACATGAGTGTAATAGTTCCTATTTCATGGAGTTATTGTAGGAATTAAATTAGTTAATACATGTAATATGCTTCAAACAAATGCCTACATGGAGTAAGATATTAATAAATGTTTCCTACTAGTGATTATTGCTATCATTGTTTTATCAATTTTCACTATGATTACATTGACAGTATAGTGGTAGATTAGAAGTACATACCAGCTTTGAAGTCATGATGCTAGCAATATTTTTTTCTTTATTTTTGTATTGTTATTATTATTATTTTGGAGACGTTTTTGCTATAAGCACATGCACTTGCCGGAAAGACATAGAGAGAGAGACAGAAAGCAAGAAATCATACCCCAGGGAGAATGGCCACACTTCAATCCTTTCTCCTCCATTCTCCTCTCAGGATCTTGGGCATGCATGCACACCTGCCTGGCCTGAGTTTAAGCTGCCAGGTCCAGGACTCGAACCACGGTCAACTACATGAGAGTCCAGCGACATAGTCATTACACCAACTGCTGGTCCCATATTTTTGTATCATTTTTAAAAATAAAACGAGCTCCAAAGAACTTACCTTCCACCTCCTACCCCAAAAAAGATCTAGCACCACAACTTGTACACTTTTTTTTTTTGTTTCTTTTCACAATCTTCTTCCTTCTTCTCCTCCAAATCACGGAAACATTACTTTGATTCCAACTTATATTGTTTAAACCATTTAGAATTATTTTATAAGTTTATTTTGAAGATTTAGTCCAGAGGTTGCAAACTTGTGTCCCTTGTCCCCTAAGTATCTAAAGATGACAACAGCAAATATTTTAGAGCATTTACTATGAACTAGGCACTATTCTTTGTTCATTGGTTCACTTATTTCTTATGAAATATGTAATTTCTTATGAAATATGTGCTCCTAAAAACACAATTTTTAAAAGAAGTTTTAATTCACGCATTCTTCACTAAGAGAGACAGAGAAAAGGAGAGAGTCACTACCAAGAGGGTCCTCATACTGTAATCCATTGCCCAGCCAGCCCAGGTCACATGCATGTGCACATGGAGTCCTCAGGACTCAAACCCACGACTTTCCTACATGTTTCAGGATTGTAGAACCATGCATTACCATTAATCTGCCTTAGCTGGCCAAAAAAGCCAACATTTTACACTCCAGTGCTATCCCATTTATATAAAATTGCATAGCTATATTTATATTTACATATAGACATAGAGTTTTCCCAATGTGTAAATGGAAGTTACTTCTGGGTGGTGGGATTTTCATTTTCTCCTTTCTACATATATTTTAAAGAATTATTTATTTAATTCTTATTGTTATTTTCATTTGCTATAGGGCACGTGCTCTTTTTAGAGAGAGAATGAGAAAGCAAACCTGCAGGTCAAGGACTCAAATTGTGGTTGGCCATATGGGGAGTCCTGTGCCGTAACCATCACACCACCTGTTGGTGTTCCTTTCTGTATTTTGAACTGGTCTTTTTTAACCTTTGCTTTTTTTTTTTTTTTATGATGAGCAAGTATCATAACTAAAAAGAGTATAATATCTCATTACAACTCTGCAAGCAAGATCAAGACTGAGTTAAGCTGTTTGTGATAAGCAATGTCTAGTGACAAGGAAAATTAACTCAAACCCTTGTATTATACTATTTTGAACCTTGCTCCAACTTACACTCCATGTTTTGTTATGTAGGACTTAGAAATCACTCGGACCAGCCCTATAGCCTAGGGGTTAAGGGAGCTGGATCATACATGGCCGACCATGGCTTCAATCCTGTTCCTGGTGCCTTGAAAAATACCCTGGGCATATGAGTATGCATGCCCAAATCCCAACAGTATGGAAAGATGGAGGAGAAGGGATTCCAGCCTGATAAACCCCACTGGGGATGCTTTCTCCCTCCGTGTCTCTCTCTCTTTCTCTGTTTCTTTCCAGTGAGTGCATATACTCTTGGAAATTAAAATAACTAGTTAAATAATTATATATATATTTTTTTCAATCACACACAAAGAAATTAGAAATCAATAAAAAGTTTCTATTAATATTAGTGATGTTTTGTGCAAAGCATGTTGGAGAGAATTCTGTGCCATGTACCTGTCTCTCATCTTTTCAAGCCTACCCAAAGCCTTGCTCCTGAGTTCATAGTTCCTGTCCTAGTTCACTATGGGATTGATATTTAATATTTCCATTTTATTTCTGGAAGGAAGCATTCAGCTTAGGGGTTCCTTGTTTTCAGTGTGGTATCAAAAAATGCAATCTTCCTGAAGAAGATGAACTAAAGAAGGTGAACTCTCTAATACCTGTTTTTAATTCTTTTTGAGTAAGACTGAAAGGTTGAGTTTATTGAACAAGAAAATATGTATAGGGACCAGCAGTTAGCCTAATGGCTATGTCGCTGGACTCCCACTTAGTCAAATGCTGTTCGAGTCCCAGACCCGGTGTCTTAAACTCATGCTGGGCGTGTGTGCATGCGTGCCCAGGATACCGAGAGGAGAATGGAGGAGAAGGGATTGCGGTGTAGCCATCCCCCCCGGGGGGGGGTGATTTCTCGCTTTCTATCTCTCTGTCTCTCTCTGTCTGTCTGGCGAGTGCACGTGCCTTATAGCAAAATCCTCTCAAAAAAAAAAAAAAAGAAAAGAAAAGAAAGAAAATATATATAAATAAGTCATTTATGTCTTTTGAGTAGACTTCACTTAATATGCTGCTGGATTTTGTGTGTGTGTGTGTGTGTGTGTGTGTGTGTGTGTGTGTGTGTTTTTTTTCTCTTTTTCTTTTCTATTGCTAGTTGTGAAAAAGGCAACTGAAGTACAATTT
>NW_006159939.1:1867615-1890014 GCF_000334495.1 Tupaia belangeri chinensis | reverse complement strand
GTAGGGAAATGAGATGGAATGCCATTTGATTCCAGTAATTTCCGAATGTGAAATAAGATGAAATGAAAAATCTCTTTACTTTTGTAATGGCTGAGCTAAAGCTATATAAGAATGTGATGATAATGTTTAATACAAGTGTATCAATGAGTATTTTGAATTATTTGTAATTTTTTCTTATTAGTCATTATTTCTTTTAATAGACAATATTCTTTTTGCTAACGCAAACGTAACTTGAACATATTTATTTTACATCACAATAAATGTCTGTCATTCTAGCCCAAATTTAAAGGTTAAGTTGAAAGAGTGCCTGTATATTAGAATTCTGGATTTAAGGAAAACTTTTAGTTTAAACCTACACGGAAACATTGAATTAATAATTTATCAAATTTCTATTTTAAAAGTTTGAGTGTCAAGGAATCTGAAATATGAAGTAGCATATAAATCTTGAAATAACATGCAAGCAATAAGGCTTTGGCAAAGAACATCGTCCGCATTACCTGATGTTGTATATGGTGCTAAAGATTTTAACCAGCCAAAAAGAAAATACTTCAAAGAAAGAAAACCTTATTTTTGAAATTTTGTCCACATATTTCAAAACTGATAGTCCAATTTTTCTTTTTAAAAATTTTGCTAGAAGGTATGTATACTCACTGGAGCGAGGCAGAGAGAGAGAGACGTGGGCAAAAGAGAGACTATACCTCTATGGTGGATGGTCAGGCCACAATTTTTTTTTTTTCCTTTTGGGATTTTGGGAACCCATGCACATGCACCTAGCGTGTTTTTTAAGCCACTGGGTCTGGGTCTTGAACAGCTAGTTAGCCGTGAGGGATCCAGCAGTCTTAACCACTATGCCACTGGCTGGCCCCGGTATTACAGTCTTTTAATGAACTTGTTTTTACACCCAAACTTATCACTAATTCAGTTACCTGGATCCTTAGAGTCGTAAAGTGTGGAAATGGGATTTCAATTGAAGATGATTTGTAAGAGCAAAAGTGTTGTAAACAGCTTAGGTGTTCAATATGAAAGGGCTTGACTAAATAATAAAAGATAAAATTATGCAATAAAATGTTATCTAACTATTAAAGGCATTCTACCAATGTGGAAATAGTGGGAAAGCAAGCTATAAATATCTGGTAAAATTACATTCCTGTTTTGTTTTGTTTTGTTTTGAGAAGTTTTTGTTTTAGGGCACATGTGCTCACTGGAGAGACAGAGAGAGACAGAGAGACAGAAAGCAAGAAATCACCACAAGGGGGGATAGCCATGTTGTAATCCCTTCTCCTCCGTTTTCCTCTCAGAATGTTGGGCACTCTCACACACACACCAGACATGAGTTTCAAGGCACAAGGTACAGGACTAAAGCTGTAGTCAACTATGTGGGAGTCTAGCACCAAAACCACTATACTACCTGCTGGTCCCTACATTGCTCTTTTTAAAACTGCATATATATGTGTGGTAAGAAAGAAGGCATTCACTATTGTCTTTGTCTACCTTTTTTAAATTTAGAATTGTTTTTGTCACAAGTTTTCTAGGACAGCCATAACAAAGTACCACAGATTGAGTGGTTTATACAACAGAAATTTGTTTTCTCACAATTCTCTCTTTTTCTACAGACATTAGTCATATGGAATTAGGGGTCACCCAAATGAACTATTATCATTTTAACTTATTATCTCTTTTTTAAAAGAACTGATTTAGTTTTATTTATTATTATTATATAATTTTTTTCTTTGCTATAAGGCACATGAGATCACCAGAGAGAGAGAAAGAGAAAGTGAGAAATCAAGCCACCAGGTTTGACTCGACCAGACCAGATTGACCATGTGAGAGTCCAGCACTTTAACCACCATGCCACTTGCTGGCCACGACTCATTATCTCTTAAGGACTTTACCTCCAAATACAGTCACACTCTGGGATACTGGAGACTAAGGCATTAACATACGAATTTTGGAAGGACACGACTCAGTACTTAAGAACAATAATCATATTTTTCTTTTGAAAAGAGTAACAGAGAACTTCATTTTGACAAGCTTGTGGGGAAAAAAATGGCCCTTTCTCTCAATACTTTTAGTTTAAATTAATTAATTGGTCCTGTTTGTAAATCAATCTCTTTGGGGTTTTGGCTACTGGGAGTCTTTCCTTTCAAATCCTAATCAACTCTGCCTAACCTTTGAAACCAGATGACACATCAAGATACTGTCCAACTCCAGGCATTTCCTGAAGCAAAAATGGCTAGTCCATTTTTGTTCTTTTTTTTTTAACAACAGTTTCCTTGACCAACAAGCCCCTTATCTCAATATTCTTTACAGATAGAATGATAGTTTACCTAATGTTAAGGGAAGCAACAATTCAAATAAACTTACAGGAAACTATAGTCACATGTTCCAGACCACAGCAGGTAAAAGGACCCAAAGGATAAGAAAACACTCAGTCAGAAAAACATTTACACTCAAGTTTTTGTGAAGCCAGCCAAGATGGGAGCTCCCTCTTTCTTGGATTCCCTTCCCATTGCCTGTGAGAACACAGCTCACAGTGGGACCTGGAGACAAAGACATGGAGGGTCTTCTAATCATGGAACTCTGGAAACTTTCTGACCATAAATCTCTCTTCTGGAAGATAATGCCTACTTTTTATTAATATTTAGTTAAAAAGAGGTGGTATAGGGGAGAAGTCAGGGTTTAAAAGAAAAAAAATCTGAAAGAACACCAAGTGAATTCAGAAAAAACTAATTAAGTGGGAACCCCCAAAGAGAGGAGAGTTCAGATTTACTTTCTGTAATTGAATAGCCATGGACATTTATTTGCATATTCCCTAAAATATGTTTGAAATAAAAGTCTCATATAAATCACCAAGGAATGTGTTTATATAAATTCATAAAACTCACTTTTATTATACATCTTTCCAAAAGAATGCAGTTGTTTGAATAAAATAAATGGGGAAATATTTTTATAATACACTGCTAGAATCTTGTGTCTTTTCTTTTAACGATATATGCTAAGTCATGAAGTATTTTCAGGTCATTTGCTCACTGATGTGAACTTGTCTAACATATAAGTAGAGAGATTTGGGGGTTTAGGAAAAGTGAATGTACTAAACTAGTCCATGGTTTCTCATTAACTTCATCTGTGCTTACAAAATAAAATATTCTTATTCTCAGGGGCAAACAGTATATAAACACACATTAGCAACTAGTTTTATAATCTATCCAGATATGTTTGAAATTTATAATATCAACTGAATTAAACTTGAAATATCTAATACATATTTGGCAATATAAAAATGCTCAAGTATGAATTTAATACTTAAACACAAGTCTTTAATCTAGAAAGTCAAGTGTTTATGATTAACATTGAGATCTGCCTTAACAGGAAAATATCCACATATGGTAAAATCGTTGAATGTGACGTGAAAAGAGAGCAAATATGTCTAAAAATATTTCTAATATAAACTGTAACATTTCAAGTGCTACAGACTTTTTAGACATTTTAAAATAAATAAACCTTTGGGACGGGCAGGTGGTGTGGTGGTTGAAAGCGCTGGACTTCCACATGGCTGACCAAGGTTCGAGTCCAGGACCTGGCAACTTGCTTTCTCTCTCTGTCTCTCTGTCTGTTTCCTTCTCTGGTCAAATTTAAATAAATGAGTAAATAAATAAAGTTAAATACTTCTTTTAAAAATTTTAAAAAGAAATCTTTAAAAGTAAACCTACTATAGATGATTTTTCATGCAATGTAAGCATATTGTTCATTGCTCTATAAGACATCTCTCAGTATTATGTTCCTCTATCCCTGTTAATGCAATTGTTAATTCCATTGTTAGGATGGCTGGAAAAAGAAAATGAACAATGACTGTCTCCACTGTAGACTCCCCAGTGCATAAGGAAGTATTTGTCATCCAAAACAAAACTTGATCTTTGGGAGTATATTTTATTTGAAAAACTTGCAGTCTCCATCAAAGCCACACTCACAAACAAGATGGTGGGTGGCAACAGATTCTTTTCTAATTTAAAAAGGACCTAGATAACTTTGGTGCATTTAATGCCCCAGAAATGCTACTCAGTACACTTTTTGATTAAAAAAAAATACCTTAATGTAATTGTAGCCACAGGATGCACCCAGTTACCTGTATAGACTAGACTTCGTAGAATTTAGAAACCATCTTTCAGGAGAGGACTGGGAATTTTGCAATTGAATAAGAAAGTAGGCTTCATGGAAGGATCAAAATGCTTTTCTTTGTCTGGTGTGAAATTCTTTCTGTGGTTGCAGCTAGTTATTAAATCACAATAGAATCCCAATTTATGACATATTTCTGGACAGTTACAATAGAATAATTCCAGAATGTACTGCGGTGGTTGAAACTGAGAGCAGCTGAATTACTGAGAGCAGCTGAATTAGGCAACGGGGTGGCCTTACAATTAGTGAAATGCTTAATTTAAAAAAATTTTTTTTTTCTTTTTAATGGGCTCAGGGAAACATGGATTGACCAGAAGCTAAGTATTGCATAGGAAAGTAGTATTGGAGGAACTCAGGAAACCTGAGTAAGTGAGAGTCTGAATAAGAAAATAGCATCTGAATTCTTCTGGAAAGAAAATTATTACATTAAGCTCTATCTCGTATTCCTTGTAAGGGCAGGCAACAAAAGCCCTTTTAACCAATGATAGAAATAAGAATCTTTTTTGTTTCCTTTTAGTGTCTGTAATAACCATGTCTAGAATATTTTTGAGCCTTCAACAGAGGCATAGAATCTCACTAGAGAAGGACTACATGAGATAAATTGTGCATGAAGACAAGTTTCTGTTCTGATTTACTCTGGGAGCCGTATCTGTGAAGATTGGGGTATTTATGGCTTCCCAGTGTGTATGTGTACATTTAGGCAAACAAATCGGAATCTATTTTGTGTATTCATTTTTCTTTTTGTTGTTTGTTTTTTCTTCTTTTAAAGAATTATTTGATTCTATTTATTATTATTATTTAATTTTATTTATTATCATTATTATTGTTATTTTTAATTTGATCAGAGAAAGTCACAGAGAAAAAGAGAAAGTGAGAAAGCAAGTCATCAGGCCCAGGACTCGAACCATGGTTGGTCACGTGGGAGTCCAGCACCTTAAATACCATGCTACTTCCTGGCCCCTCACTTAAGAAAAAACAAAAAATAAGCAGAAAGTAAGCTCCACAAAACTCAGTGTTTTGCCTAGTTTGTTCTCTGCTATTTACCCACCTCTGAATGGCAGTGCCTGATAGAGAGTAGCTACTACATACATTTGCTGGAGTGAATACGTACAGTGAGCACATAATTCCTACATTCAGGTTAAATTACTGTTTCTAAAATTAGTCACTCACCATTATGCATCTATTCTACCAACTGCACAGATCATTTTAACTAGTCTATACTTGTAAATTAAATTTGATACAGGAGACAACATATATACTATGATGCCACATCACAGATATTGGCCACAATTTTGTGATATGTAGCAGTGGATACCCAATCTATGGACTGAAAATAGAAATAATGTCATGTTCTAATAGCCAAGGGAAATAAAAATTTCAAGAACTTTAGGGCTGTCAGTAAAATGAATACTACAGAAAGGTAAAAGAAAGTGAGGTGGGAACAGCAGATAGCATAATGGTAGCGTCACTGGACTCCCATGTAGTAGACTGCGGTTCAAATCCCAGATCCAGCAGATTAAACTCACAATGGGCATATGTTTGTGCATGCCCAAAATCCTGAGAGGAGAATAGAGAAGGGATTGTCCAAGAGGAGAATGGAGGAAAAGGGATTGCTCCCTGGTGATCCCCTCTGGGAGATGATTTCTTGCTTTCTGTCTCTTTGTCTCTCTAGTGAGCACATGTGTTCTGTCCTGTAGCAAAAATCTGTGTCTACAAAGAAAGTGAGGAAGAAATGAGGCCTTGGGGTTAGTTTCTGGAAAACTTATTTGGAGACTTGATGTTCCCACGTAGTGACCAAGAGCTTTTTTTTTTTTTTTTTTTTTTCTGGAATCATACTGCTTAGGTCCAAATCCTGTCTCTGCCAGTCTGTAACTCTGTCTCTTCTCTGTACTTCAGTTTCTTCATTTGAAAGAATGAAGAATAATAATAGTACTTGACTTATAGTTGTTGTGAGACTTAAATTAGCTAAAAACTTATGTTTGGAATAGTGCTTATTATAGAGCACACACTATCAACTGAGGACCCAGATCTAAACACAGAATCATTTAGGTTTCATATATATCTTTTACACATAGCCTGAAGATAGTCCTATATATTATGTTTAATAATTTGGTTCATGAAACAAAATATGTGTACTTGAACTATCAGAAAGCAAAGGAAGCTGTCACTGTCTCAGCCACTCATGTGGACAATCTTTGCTTGATTGGTACCGCCTTCATTCTTGACTGAAGTCTTATGCTATCAATAAGCAATCATTTCTTCTTATGACACATAAGAACACATGAATACTTTTTCAATAATACTTTTACACAACAGAGCAAAGAATAAACAAAAAACCACTGTGAGTAATGCATGGAGGCTTTCATCAATGTGGGCAGCCTATGGGGAACCTGGCTTTGAGGCCAGCACTTGTGCCGTTCTGTTATCCTTCGTGGATGTGCTGCTCTGAGGAAACTGCAAGTATGCATGAGGGCCCCTTCACAGTTGAAGGGGACTGGGACAGTCTTCTTCTCCTGGGAGTGCTGAATAAATGATGTTTTGTGCTTCATGTTGACTAAGACCCATCACACAGATCAGGTGTGGAATTTTCTACTTGCAGCATCACGTGAAGGCTCTTAAAATTTCAGATTTTGGAGCATTTTAGGTTTCAGATTTTTGGATTAGGGATGCTTAACCTGTATCACATGTTTTAAAATGTCATTTATTACTAGTATCAAAACCATGGAGAGAGAAGGGTTGCCCTGTGGCCTGTTGGTTAAGAGGAGCTAGATCCAAGTGGTCAACTGTGGTTTGAATCTCAGCCTGGTGGCTTGAGAAACATATTGCTAGAGGAGATTGCCAATCAACAAAGTGTGAAGAACTGAGGCCTCAATCCAATAGCCAGGGATAAACTGAATTCTTTCAATGGCTAAATGAGTGAGCTAGGAAGCAGGTACTTCCAATTAGGCCTTAGAATAATGCAGACGTGTGAGAGACTCAGAAACAGAGGACCTGGTTAAGCCATTTCTCCCTTGATTTATGACAGGCAGAAACAATATTTATTCTTCCTGTATGTAATGCACTCAAAAATTTTCTTATCTATTAATTTTTGTTTTGTTTTGTTTTTGCCATAGGGCATGTGTGCTTACCAGAGAGAGAGAAAGAGAGAGTGAGAAATCATCCCCTGGGGCTATGGCCATGCTACAATCCTTTCTCCATTTCCTCCTCGGGATTTTTGGGCACGTACACAAATATGCCTGGTGTGATTTTTGAGCTGCCAGGTCCTGGACTTGTACTGTGGTTAGCCATGTGGGAGACAGGTACCTTAACCACTCTACCACCTACTAACCCCAAGGTACATAATTTTTAAAAATAATGATGGAGACACTAATTTTATTTCATGGCCCACAGCTACATTGTTTTCTTGAGAGATTTTTGCTTTAGGGCATGTGTGATTACTGGAGAGACAGAGAGAGACAGAGAGACAGAAAGCGATGGGATGGCCATGCCTCCCAAAGAATGGCCATGCCTCAATCCCTTCTCTTTTCAGAATCTTGGGCATGCACACACACATGCCTGGCCTGAGTTTTAAGCCTCCAAATCTGGGACTCAAATCTGGTCAGCTACGACATAACCATCATGCCATCTGCTAGTCCCCCCACAAATACCTTTTTAAAAACAGGTTAGAAAATACTGGTTAAGAATACAGTCCCTAGAATAAAATTTCCTTGGTTTATAACTCAGATTAAAGCACTTAGTAGTCGGGTAGCGCTGGCAATCATACAACCTATCTGTATGTTAGTTTCCTCATCTATAAAATTAGAAAAATAATATAATAATAGGTTTTCTTTTTTTTTTTCTTTTAAGAGGTTTTTGCTATAGGGTGCGTGCACTCACCAGAAAGACAGAGAGAGAGACAGAGAGACAGAAAGCGAGAAATCACCCCTCAGGAGGGCCACACTGCAATCCCTTCTCCTCCATTCTCCTCTCGGGATCTTGGGCACGCACATACATGCGCCCAGCATGAGTTTAAGCTTCCGGGTCCGGGACTCAATCCGTGGTGGGCTACATGGGAGTCCAGCGACATAGCCATTATGCTAACTGCTGGTCCCAATAATGAGTTTCTTGAGAATTAGATCAGATAATATGTGCAAAGCGTTTAGCATAGAACTTTGCATATAGAAAAAGCTATTCTTGGATAATATTTTTTATTTTAATGAAACTTTCATGTATGTTCCTTTAATCATGGGATAAAATTGATAATTCTAAATATTCCTATGTCTTGTTGAGACCAATTATTGTAGCATATTTTACATTCTATTATGGTTCTTTATTTTTCTAATATCCTCTCTTCTCCTCACACTTCATTTCTACTAAATTATAAGCTCCTTGAGGGCAGGTATTACTTATAATTCTTTTTTTTTTGTCTCTTCAATACATACCAAAATTCTTGACACAGAATAGGCTTCAATAACTATTGAATGTGTAATAGAATTACAGATGAATGAGCTAATGCTCATCATTACAAGATAGCCCCTTTAGTTTTTAGCACCTAAAACTATTAAAAAGTCATACCTTATAGCAAGTCTAAAAATATACATTACATATACTCCTTTTCCTGTGCAAATGAAACTCATGATAAGTCGATTTCCCGGTCACATTTCTTCTATGTTTTCTCCTCAATTTTCTTGTAGAAAAATTGTCAGAAAGGAGAATAGAACTTTTTAAATTCTGAATCATTTGAGTTAAAAATCCCAAATTTTCCAATGAATGTTGACTGCCACCTGTCAGTCTTCCATGGATATATCATAATTTGCTAACATTCCAATTAAAATCTGAAGTCCAGTTTAGAGCAGATGCAGGTGGGTAAACAACATATGACTCTCACTGTCTTTGTCTTACCTAGTCTTCTGCCAGTGTTCCAAAATTATTTTGGCCTTTTTTCCTTGGTAAAAATCTAAAAGTCATTTCTTAGAAAAGTATCCATTTTATATATACTCAATCATTTTTGAAATATAGTTTCATATTTTTTCTCTCTGAAGATGAAGTTTATAAGCTTAAGAACCGTAGGTACAAATGAAATATTATATAATCAAAATTGTTGGTTTGATTGACAGCTATGCATTTTAGTATAGGTCATGCTTCTCATAAACAAAAAAATTTTGTTCATATTTAGAGAATAGAGATTTATGTATTGCTTAGTTGATTCTAAGAATATGCAACGTGAGATCTGCCTTCTTTTGAGGGGGAAGAGGCTGATCATTTTATTTAGTTATTCTTTTTTCTCTTTTTAAAATATATATCTATATCCTTACAGCTTGCAAAATGAATTTTCTCAGCATGAATACACTGTATATTAGTCCAGTTAAAGATATTATACACATTATTATCAACATATAATTTTTAGTTTCTGTGTCCCTTGTATAGTTTGCTTCTTTCTTTTGCCCCTTGATTCCCTTTCTCTCATCCTCCCTCATTTCCCACCCTCCTCCATTTCCCACCCTCCTGTCTCTGGTATCTGCAATTGTTCTCCAAGCTTTCATATTTTCTGATCTTTTGGTATCTGTCATAGAGTGTAAACATTCAGTATATATTAAGTGGGGACATACAGTGTCTCTCTTCCATAGTCTGGCTTGCTTTGCTTAGCAGTAAGTCTTCCATATTCATCCTCTTTCAATCAGATGCCAGGGTCTTGTTTGGCTGAGTAGTATTCCACAGTGTATATGTGCCACACTTTTTCAATCCATTTTCATCTGTTTGTGGACTTTTGGACCTTTGCTCTGTCTTAGCAATTATGAATAATGCTGCAATACACATGGATGTGCAAGTACTTTTCCAACTGAGAGTATTCCTCTTTTGAGTAGATAGATACTCAGCAGTAGAATTGCTGGATCACATGGTATTTCTATTTGGAGGTCTTCGAGGAACCTCCATATTGTTCTCTGCAGTGGCTGTACTAATTTACATCCCCATCAACAGTGTAGGAGAGTTCCTTTTTCACCACAGCCTCTTCAGCACTTACCATTTTTAATATTTTTAATCATAGTCATTCTGACTGGGTTAGGTGGCATCTCATTGTGGTGCATTTTGATTTGTATCTTCCTTATGATAAGGGATGTTGGGCATTTTTTCATATGCTTTTTGATTATTTGTATGTCTTCCTTGGAGAATTGTCTGTTCAGCTTGTTGGCCCATCTTTTATTTAATTGATTATTTTTTTGTGAGTAAACTGCTTGAGTTTCCTGTATTTTTGGGTTATCAATCCCCTATCTGACAGAGAGATTGCAAATATATTATATTATCCCATGCTGAGGATTGCTGATTCACTTTAATTACTGTTTCTTTTGCTGAGCAGAAGCTTTTAAACTTGTAATCACACTTGTCTATTTTTGGGATTATGGCCTATGCTAAAGCATAGGCCTCGAACTATAAAACTACTGGTGGACAGCACAGGGGAAACTCTTGGAGACAATGAAATAGGAATAGCGTGCTTTTTAAAATAAAATGCCTTTTATTTTATTCGCTTGTCTGATTACATTTTATAGGACTTCCAGTACTATATTGGAAAGGAGTGGAGAAAGCGGACTGCCTTGTCTTTCAGATTTTAGTGGAAAACTTTCAGCTTTTCCCTATTTAGTATGATGTTAGCTCTAAGTTTTTCATATATATAGCTTATTTTGTTCAGAAATGTCCCTTCTATGCCAACTTTGTGGAGAATCTTATGAAGGGATGCTGTATTTTATCAAACTCTTTTTCTGCCTGGATTTATATGATCAAATGATATTTTATATTTCTTTCTGTTATTATGGTATATTATATTTATAATTTTGTGTATGTTGAACCATCCTGGAATCCCAGAATAAAGTCTACCTGTTGTGGTGTGTAATATTTTCAATGTGGCATCAGATAGGATTTGCTAGTTTCTTGTTGAGAACTTTTTGCATCTATATTCATCAGAGATATTGGCCTGTAGTTTTTTGTTGTTGTTACGTCCTTGTCTGTTTTAGGGATGAGAGTGATGGAAGCTTCATAAAATAAATTTGTGAGAGTTCCTTCCTTTTGTACCATTATAAATAGTTTGAGTAAATTGGGGGTTAGCATGTAACGGTTTTGTAGAATTTAGATGTGAAGCCATCAAGACCTGGGCTTTTCTTTGTTGGAAGTTTGTTTATCACTGATTTAATTTCATTTCCCATTATTGCTTTATTCAGGCTTCCTATGTCTTTTTGATTCAGTCTTGATAGCCTATATGTGTCTAGAAATTTGTCCATCATATCCAGGTTTTCTTAATTGTTGGTGTATAGTCACTCATAGTATTGTCTAATGATCTTTTGTATTTCTAATAAATCTGTTGTAATGCTGCCTATTTCATTGTGAATTTGATATATTTGGTTCTTTTCTCTCTTCTAAATTAGCCTAGCTAATGGTGTGTCTGTTTTGTTTATAGTCTCAAAGAACCAGCTTTTGGTTTCACTAATTTTCTGTATAGTTTGTTCATTCTTTATTTTATTTATTTCTGCTCAAATCTTTATGATTTACTTTGTCTTGGCATTTTTTCCCCAGTTTTCTGAAGTATGTTGTTAGGTTGTCTATTTTCCACCTTTCCACCTGTTTGTTATGTGCAGTAATTGCTATAAACTTTCCTATTATGATTGTTTTCCCTGTGTCACATAGATGATGGAAACTCATGTGCTTATTAATGCTGGTGTCACTGAATATTTTGATTTCAGTCTTAATTTCTTCAGTGGTTGAAAAGTCAATTATTTAGTTTTCATATGTTTGTATATTTTTAAGAAATTTTTCTGAAATTAATTTCCAGTTTAATTCCATTATAGTTAGAGAAGATGCTGGATATAGTTTTTATGCCTTTGAATTCCTTTTTTTTTTTTTTTTATTTTGAGAGGTTTTTGCTATAGGGTGCATGTGCTCACTAGACAGACAGAGAGAGACAGAAAGTGAGAAATCACCCCCCAAGGGGGATGGCCATGCTGCACTCCCTTCCCCTCCATTCTCCTCTTGGATCTTGGGCACACATGTACATGCGCCCAGCATGTTTTAAGCCACCAGGTCCGGGCTTGAACCGTGTATGACTACATGGGAGTTCAGCAACATAGTCATTGCACTAACTGCTGGTCCCTACACCTTTGAATTCTTAAAGACTTGTTTTGTGCCCTATCATGTGGTCAATCTTTGGAAAGGTTTCTTGTAGGGGTAAGAATAATACATATTTGTGATTGTTGGGCACAAAGTTCTATAAATGTCAAGTCTATTTCATTTGTGGTGTCATTTACATCATGTATCTCTTGGCTTATTTTTTGTCTAGATGATCTATCCAAAGGGTATAGTGGGTATTGAGATTCCCAATGATTAGTGTGTTGCAGTCTATCTCTCCCTTTAGATCTAGCAGTCTTTCTTTCGTGTATTTGGGTGCTCCCAAGTTGAGTGCACAGATATTTAGAAATTTTATATCTTCTGGGCAAATTAGCCCTTTTAGTACTATATAATGTCCTTTTTTGTCTCCTCTTAATTTCTTTCTTAAAGCCTATTTTGTCTGATATAGTTTGGCAACTCCAGCTTTGTTTTGATTTCCATTTGCGTGGAATATCTTTTTCCAGCCCTTCACTTTTAGTCCATGTATGTCTTTATCCATGAGGTACATTTTTTGTAGGCAGCAAGAGGGTTTCTTTTTTTATATCGATTCAGCAAGTCTGTGTCTTCTGATTGGAGAATTTAATCCATTAACATTCAACATTATTATTGATATTTGTGTTTTTTTCTCTGCCATTTTGTTAACCATTTTCTTGGTTGTTTTTTGTTACCTTATTTCTGTCTTTCTCTCTTAGTTTTCCTGATATAGTACTCTCTTCAGTATGTCTTGAAGAGCTGGTCTAGTTTATGTCAATTCTTTCAGTTTTTGTTTGTCTGAGAATGATAATTTTGTTGGGTATAGTATTCTTGATTGAAATTGTTTTTCTTCTAATATTTTTATATGTCTTTTCATTCTTGTCTGTATTGTTTTGGTTGAGAGAGGTCTAATATTAGCTGAATAGGGTAAACTTTATACGTTTATAGGGTAAATTTTATAAGTGATGTTTTTCTCTTGTCATTTTTAAAATCTTTGTGATTTTTACCATTCTGGATGTGGTGTGCCATGAAGAGGACCTTCTTATGTTGATTCTATTTGGGGTCCTTTGCATTAATTGGATCTGGATGTCTGACTGTTGATTCTATTTGGGGTCCTTTGTATTAATTGGATCTGGATGTCTGACTGCTTCTCTAGACTTGTTAAGTGTTTACTGCAAGTACTTCATGGAGTAGATCTTCTATGCCCTTATCCAATTCTTTACCTTCTAGAATAATTATTATTTGGATATTTGGGCATTTAATAGTTTCTGTTATTTTCCATAAGTTGTCCTCATTTTTTAAAAATATTTTTTCATAACTTTTTGTGGTTTTATTTAAGTTAACTGTTTTGTTTTTCAGCTCAGAAATTTTGGCTTCTGTGTGGTCCAATCTGCTATTAATACTTACAAGGGAGGTTTTGACTTCCTGTATTGCTGTCTTCCATCTCTAGAAGTTCTGATTGGTTCTTTTCTATGGTGTCCATCTTCTCCTTCAAATCTTGGAAATACTTCCTCACCTGTGTTACCATAGCAGTCCAAACTCTATTTCTGACATTTCTGCAAAGTATTTTGTGCTGTCTATGGTTGGATTTAGTCTTATTAAATAGTCTTGTAGGTTTCATTGTTCAAAAAACTTCTGGAATTTTGATTTTCTTATAGTGAATTAACCAGATTTCTCAGCATATATCACTGAAAAATATGTAATAAGCATGCTTTTTATGCTTTATTAATATAACTGGTAAATGTGTTGAACAACACAGGGCAAAGTAATGTCTACACACTATGTGTTCATATCCATCTACATTAATCAACATTTGACTAGAATTCAATCAGTGATAAATTATTATATAATTAATAACTCCTTGCATGTCCAAAAAAGGCATTATGTTTTGCATAACCACAAACAATTCATAATGTAAGTAAAATTTTAAAGTGAATAAAAAGTATGTTTCAATGGCCTGTATTTGGGCGAATTCTTTTTTGTTTGTTTGTTTGTTTGTTTTTGAGAGGTTTTAGCTATAGGGCATGTGTGCTCGCCAGAAAGATAGAGAGAGACAGAGAGACAGAAAGCGAGAAATCATGTTACAATCCATTCTTCTCCATTCGCCTCTTTGGATCTTGGGCATACACACACATGCGCCCAGAGTGAGTTTAAGGCATGGGATCTGGGACTCCAACCACGATGGACTACATGGGAGTCCAGCGACATAGTCATTATGACTGCTGCTGGTCCCAGGGGGGATTGTTTTTATGCTCTTTACAACCATTCAGAGAATATTTTCTTTCTTATTTTTGAGAGTTTTTTGCTATTGGGCACGGGCACTCACCAGAAAGAGAGACAGAGAGGGAGAAAGGAAGAAATCACTGCCCAGGGAGGATAACCACGTTGCAGTCCCTTCTCTTCCATTCTCCTCTTGGGATCTTGGGCACACATGCACATGCGCCCAGCGTGAGTTTAAGCCACCATGTCCAGGACGCGAACTGTGGTCAACTACATGGGAGTCCAGCAACATAGCCATTACACCAACTGCTGGTCCCCCTGGAAGGATATTTTCTACATTCTAGAAACTGTTACTTCCTTTTTATATACATATAACTTTGCAGAGATCTGACATTATTTAAAAGTAATATATGGAAATTCTTTTCAATAATTTCCTGGAAGCATATAATTTTAGCTACATTTTTTTAATTCACTTTACTGGTTGATAGTAAAGATCACTCAGATAATGACATCCATTTCACCATGCTGGAGTTACTTTATAGCCATGTAACAATGCTCCTACCAGAAATAACTTAATAAACAAACTATTGAATATGTAGTTTTCTGTGTATATTCTGTAGGCATCAGAGAGCATCAGAAGAACCAATACTTGAGGAGTCAGGATCTCAGAAGAAGAAAACTATAAAACAGAAAGATAAGTAGATATAAGTTGCAAGCAGCAAGAATCTTCTTTCTCTTCAGGGCAAATTTGTCAGGGTTGGAATTGACGGTCACCACTAAACAAGAGGGAAGTTATCAGAACTTTTGGCAATTTGCAATGGCTAGAAAGTAGAAAAAAAATAAAGATTTAATACACCAAGGTAGTCAGAATTTGAATAGTAATTATCATGGCAAGAAAAGAAGTGCAGAGAAGTCAGCCTGAAAGTTTGAAGTGTTTTCCGAACAGAAGAGAATTTTCAGCAGTTTCTCAGTGAATGGAAAAGTAAATTGCTCAGGGCATGGTAAATTGAGACAGAAAAGGCTTTATAACCTAACATGGGTCAAGTAAATTTGAAAAAGGAGGAAGATACCATGCTCATACTTTTTCTGTCTTCCAGATGATAGTGTGAATTGCCTCTGGCAAAAGAGAAACATCATCATAAGACTCTGTAATTTTTATTAAAAAATCCAACATTTAATAAAAAATTGCCAAGCACACATAAAAAGAGGACAAAGATAAAAATAAGGAAAATAGTTCATAGTTTACCATTGTTGGAATTCTCAGAAATAGACATCAAAGTAATTTTGAATAACATATTCAAGAAATTAATTGAAAAGATAAGAATTTCAGTAAATAAGTTGAATTTTTTTGGGGGGTGGATTTTTCTATCGGTGAATACACTCGACTGAGAGACAAATAAAGTAAGAAATCACCCCCACCCCCCCAGGAAGGGAATGGCCACACCTCAGTCCCTTCTATTCCATTCTCCTTTTGGGATTTTGGACATGCATGCATACACACCTGGTATGAGTTTCAAGCTACAAACTTAGGGACTTGAACTGTGGTCAACCATGTGGGAGCCCAGCCTTAACCTCTATGCCACCTGTTGGCTCCTAAGTTAAATTAAAAAAAAAAAAAAAGATGGCCATTATCTGTATTTGTTAATTTTATTGCCATTTTTAAATTTATTTGGAGAGATTTTCGCTATAGGGCGTGTGTGCTCACCAGAAAGATGGAGAGAGATAGAGAGACAGAAAGCGAGAAATCACCGCCCGGGGGGGATGGCCACATCACAATCCCTTCTCCTCCATTCTCCTCTTGGGATCTTGGGCATGCACGCATACCGCCCGGCGTGAGTTTAAGCCACTGGGTCCAGGACTCAAACTGCAATCGACTACATGGGAGTCTAATGACATAGCCATTACGCCAATTGCTGGTTCCCCAAGTTGATGTTTTTTTTGGAGAGGTTTTTGCTATAGGGCGCTTGTGCTCACCAGACAGACAGACAGAGACAGAGAGACATAAAGCAACAAATCACCCCCCAGGGGGGATGGCCATGCCGCAATCCCTTCTCCTCCATTCTCCTCTTGGGATCTTGGGCATGCACGCACACACGCCTGGTGTGAGTTTCAAGCCACTGGGTCTGAGACGCGAACCGTGGTCGACTACGTGGGAGTCCAGCAACATAGCCATTACGCTGACTGCTGGTCCCTAAGTTGAATTTTTTTAAGAATCTAAGAAGAATTCTAGAATTTAAAAGTAAGAAGTATAAATTAAAATTCCAGAATTTAAAAGTAAGAAATATAAATTAAAAATTCCATGGATAAATCTAATATCAGATTTAATGCAGTAGAATAGATGATTAGTGTATACTGGGAGATGAGTTATTACAAAAAATGTAATTACCTATAACACAGAAAACAAAATGGATAAAAAATAGAGCAAAGAGTATATGATGAAAAGATCTAGTGTGTAAATTGGAAACGAGATATAGTCAAAATTATTTTGAAGACAAAGATTAAAGATGGAGTACTTATACAAATAAGGTATTAAAATAGTTTTCAAAACCATAATAATTAAGACAATGCTATCCATTTTGAGGAAAGACAAATACAAAAATAGAACAGAGGGAACCAGCAGTTAGCGTAATGGCTATGTTGCTGGACTCCCACGTAGTTGACCACGGTTCGCGTCCAGGACCCAGTGGCTTAGAACTCACACCGGGCTCATGTGTGTGCGTGCCCAAGATCCCAAGAGGAGAATGGAGGAGAAGGGATTGCGGCGTAACCATCCCCCCGGGGTGTGATTTCTTGCTTTCTGTCTCTATGTCTCTGTCTGTCTGGGGAGTGCATGCGCCCTATAGCGAAAACCTCTCAAAAAAAAAAAAAAAAAAAAAAAAAAAAAAAAGGGGGGTTTATTTCAAAAAAAAAAAAAAAAAAGAAATAGAACAGAGAGGGCATTCATCTAGAATAGACCTAGCATGCATTCTCCTATTTTATGATAAAGAAGGCAGTATGAGAAAGTAGGGAGAATTTTTGTTTAAATGTGTGGTATGAGATCTGATATATACAGCAAAAATAAAATGAGTTATAAATTCAAAAGTGGAAAGTAAAATTAAAAATTTTTAAGAGGGCACTGGAGAAAATATTCTTGAATTTGGAATAGTTGACATTTCTTAAATATGTCAGACATAAAATCATGAATATAAACAGTCAACAAATTAGATTATTATTTGTGTTTATCAAAAGGCACCGTTAAGAGGAGTGGTGTCAGGAAGATGGTTGACTAGACATTTTTAGAGTTTATCCTCCTCCCCACAAAAGAACGAAAGAAAGAATACACAACCACATTTTGACCAAAATACTAAAGGAGAACACTGAAAGGCAGCAAAGAAGTAGCACAAAGTATGTAGAATACAGAAACCCAAGATGAAAACCTACATAAAAAGAGAAAGAAAATATTTTGTCTCTGCCACCCCTTCTTCCAGCTGGGGTCAACTCAGAACCAGGAGGAGCTTCTAGTAGAGAAAAGATAAGCAAGTAGACCCAAGTGGCCCCATCACCACCACGTATATCTATAATATTTGCCATTAGAGACACTCTCAGTCTTCCTAGGCCCTGATCCTAATGGAGGGTCCTATCCAGAGTCCTCCCAACTATGCTATGCCCCTTCCCCCAGATTCTAAATTCTGACATCTTGGAAATGGAGCCACTGCTAGAGTATATCCTACTCTGGGGATCAGTAGTCTTTGCATCCCTTTATCCCTGCCTCTACACCATGTCCACCCAGTAGCATGCAATCCCTGAGCCATGCTATTGCCTGTATCCTAACTGCTGAGGCCCATCTGCGGATCAAAGTCTTTCTCTATTATCACTTTGTAGAATTTAGAAGTGACCACTCCTCAACATATGCAGAAATCAAGGCAGGGACACAAGGAAGAGGAAAAACCAAGAAAACATGACCCACTGAAGAAACACAATAAATCTCTAGCAAAAGAATCAGAAATTTACAAGTTGCCTGACAACGAATTCAGAATAACAATCTTAAGGAACCTCAGTAAAGTACAAGAAAATACAGGTGGACAATTCAATGAAATCAGAAAAATAATATATGATGTGAAAGAGAAATTTAAGAAAAGTATAGATATCATTAAAAAAATAAATCTTAGAACTGATGAATTCAATGAATTAATTTTTTAAAAACTACAGTAGAGAGCTTCAAAAGTGACTATATCAAGCAGAAGACTCTAAACTTGAATATGTATCTTTTAATATTACCCAGACAGAGGATAAAATTTTAAAAAAGAGGATGAAAAAGCATGAAGAAAGCCTAGAGAACTTATGGGACACCAGTAAGAAAACAAGTATTTTCATTCTGGGAGTTTCAGAAAAGGTAGAGGTAGAGGAAGGGACAGAAATACTATTTAACAAAATAATGACTGAAAACGTCTCTAGTTTTGGAAGAGGTGTGGATATCTGCATACATGAAGTTCAAAAGTCCCAACGGATTTAACTCCAAGAGGTTCTCATTGAGGCATATTATAATCAAATTGTCAAAAAGCAAAGATAAAGAGAGAATTTCATTTTTTATTATTATCTTTCTTTTTAGAGAAATTTTTGCTATAGGGCATGTGTGCTCACTGGAGAGACAGAAAGAGACAGAGGCAGAAAGTGAGAAATTACTCCCTAAAGGTGATGGCCTTCTCCATTCTCTTCTTGGGATTTTGAGCATGTATGAACATGCACCCAACATGAGTGGTAAGCCACCCAGTCCAAGACTTAAAATGTGCTTGATTATGTGAGAGTCCAGCAGTGTAACCATTACACCATCTGCTGCTCCCAAGAGAAAATTTTAAAAGCAGCATGGTGCACACAAAGGGCTCTCCATTAAACTATCAGCAGAAACCTGGTAGTCCAATTTCCCATTGACAAAGTGACAATGGGACAATATATTTTAAAAAGAGAGAAAGAAAAGAAAGAACAACAACAACAAAAAAACCCTATCAGCTAAGAGCATTATACCCAGCAAAGCTGTTTTTTAGAAATAAAGAAAAAAATAAACTCTTAGATAAGAAAAAACTGTCTTTATACCTTAAATCTGCCTTACCAAAAAAAAAATTTAAAAAAAGATAAAGGGAGCATTTCAGGTGAAAATGAAAGGATGATAATTACTATCATGGAACTATACGAAAGTATAAAACTCACTGGTAGAGATGAAATCAAAGTCAAATTTACAACACTCCAACAACATAGTGGTGGTATATAAATCATATGTATCTTTACTGTGAAAGTTAAAAGTCAAAAATAGTATTAAAAAAAAAAGAAAACAAACTACAGCTAAAATGTCATTAAGAAACAACACTCCAACAACATAGTGGTGGTATATAAATCATATGTATCTTTACTGTGAAAGTTAAAAGTCAAAAGTAGTATTAAAAAAAAAAAGAAAACATTGTATATTAAGAAATATACAATGTAGGGGCCAGTAGATGGCATGGTGGTTGATGTGCTGGACTCCCACATGGCTGACTATGGTTCACATCCCAGACCTGGCGGCTTGCTTTCTCACTTTCCTTCACTTTCTGTCTCTCTCTGGTCAAATTAAAAAATAATAAGTAAAAATTAATCTATCTTTCTTTTTCTTCCTTTCTTTCTGCTATTGGGCAAGTGTGTTTGCCAGAGAAACAGAGAGACAGAAAGCAAAAAACTGCCCCCTGGGGGGATGACCATGTCATGGTCTCTTCTCTTCCATTCTCCTCTCAGGATTTTGGCACGCACACACATGCTCCTGGTATGAGTTTTAAATCTCTGGATCTGGGACTTGAACTGCAGTCAACTATGTGGGAGTCCAGTGATGTAATCATTACATCCTCTGCTGGTTCCAATAAATATTTCTTTAAGAAAAAAGAAATATACAATAGTAATGATTAATATTAATATTAGTATTAACACTGATATTAATATTAATTAGTATTAATAATATTAGTGCTAACTATTATTAATGATAAGTTGTATATTGTGACATCAAAATATAAATTGTGAAGATAGATAAATGTCTAGAGTTTTTGCATGCAGTTGGTGTTACGTTATTATCAGCTTATAATAGTCTTTATAATATATTTTAGGTAGACTTCATGATAACTGTAAAGCAAAAACTAAGCAGGTATACAAACAATAAAGATAAAGGAATTGAGGTTTAGCATTACAGGATTTTACCAAGTCATAAAGACAGGGAACAAGAGAGGAAGAAAGGATCAAAGGGTCTACAAAGCAACCAAAACACACATAACAGGATGGCAGTATTAAATCCTTAGTGATCGATGTTATCCTTCAATGCAAATAGATTTAATTCTCCAAGTAAAAGCAATACAGTAGCCAAACGAGTCTTTTAAAATAATAAAATTCAATCGTATGCCATATGCAAGAGATCCAGTTTAGCTTTACAGAGTCACATGAGCTGCGAGCAAAAGGACTGAAGAAATTTCATGCAATGGTGACATGATAATGGAGCATGAGGGGCGGGCAAGTTTTTAATCAAATAAAATAAAATTTTAAGTTAAAAATTGTCATAAGAAACAAAGAAGTCCTTTTTGTAAAAAGGGAATCTATCAGGAGCACATATAACCAGAATTAGGTATACATACAACTAACATCAGAGGATCTAAATACAAAAGAAAATATTAATGGGCATGTCCAGAGAAATGAATGGCAGTACAATAGCAGGAGGGGACTTGAATACCCACTTTCAACAATAGATAAATCAATAACATAGACGATAACACTTCAGAACAAATAGACCAGACAGTCATATACAAAACTTTCTATTCAAAAACAGAATATATATTCATGTCTGGTCATGTACAACATTCTCCAGAGACCAATGTTAGGCCACAAAACAAGTCTTAACAAATTTAAGAAGGCTGAAACTACATCTAGTATAACTTCTGGCCACAAATGTATGAAACTAGAAATCAATAACAAGTAGAATATTAGAAAATTCACAAATTTGTAGAAATTAAACAGCATGATTCTGAACAACCAATAGATAAAAAAAAAAATCAGGAATTGTAATTGTCTTAAGACAAATAAAAATGAAAATACCAAAACCTTTGGGGATGTAGTGAAATTAGATCTAAGAAATTTTAGAACAAGTAAATGCCTACCTTAAAAAGAAGACAGATCTCAAATAAATAGCCTACTATTATTCCTTAAGGAACTGAAAGAAAAGCAGACTAAACCCAATGTTAGCAAGGGAAGAAACCGTAATGATTAGAGTAAGCCCAGTTGCAGCGGCCCAGGTGATAGGGAGCCACTGTCTCATGTAGGAGTCATAAGGAAAGGCCTGGGTCTGATATCTCAGATTAGTCTGAACACATGATCCTGCCTGGTTAGAAGTTTGGGAGTAGTGCATGGATTACAGCTTGGTAAAACCATGAAAGGTATTGGTGCCTCTCTTTCTCTTTCTCTCTTTTGTAATATATAAATAAACTTAAAAAAGTAAAGATTAGAATTGAAATACATTATCTAGGAAAACTATAGAAAACATAAACAATGTAGGAGTTTGTTTTTCAAAAAAAGAAACAAAATCAAGAAATTCTAAGCTAGACTGAGAAAAATAGAGCAACAACTCAAATAAAATCAGAAATGAAAATGGAAGACATAACACCATCACCTAAGAAAGAAAAAGAATCCTTTGGGATTATTCTGAATAATTGTATTCCAAAAAATTGGATAACCTAAAGCAAATGGAAGAATTTCTAGAAAAATGGGACCTATCAAGAGTGAATTAGTGGGGGGGGAACCAGCAGTTAGCATAATGGCTATGTCACTGGACTCCCACGTAGTCGACCGTGGTTCGCATCCCGGACCGAGTGGTTTAAAACTCATCTCGGCAGTGTGTGTGTGCGTGCCCAAGATCCCGAGA